>NW_027491178.1:2345000-2680552 GCF_021521415.1 Bidens hawaiensis | reverse complement strand
AAATGCAAAGATTGCTGACTTTGGGCTATCAAAATCCCACTCCATAAATCAACAGCAACGCAGTACTATCCAAACAATACATATTGTAGGCACAGATTTTTATGTAGATCCAGAGTATGTGACATCAGGAAAGTATAAAAAGGAATCAGATATTTATTCGTTTGGGGTGGTTTTATTTGAGATGCTATCCGGAAGATTAGCCTATGAACAAATTTGCACACAAGAAAATGACAAAGGGCTTGCACCCATTGCAAGACGACGCTTTAGTGAGAAAACGCTAAGGAATTGATAGATCCTAAAATGATAGATGATGACGGTGAACACATTGTTACTTTAAATAAAGGACCCAATCAAGAGTCCTTTGAAGCATTTTCAAGAATTGCATATCAATGTTTGGCGGAAACTCAAGCCAAGCGTCCAATAATGGAAGCTGTCATCAAGGAACTTGAGAATGCTTTGAATTTACAAGTAAGAAGCCTTTACAAATATTACAATATTTTTCTTCATATCCCTTTTAGTAATTACTATGCTCATTCATTAACATGTTAAAGAAATATGCGATTTATGATCTAGGGTCAGCCCTTAGGGAGGGCTGGGTGGTCGACAGCCCTCGACCCGACACCCCGTTAGGCCCGAATAATTTTTTTAATATATATATATTTTTTATGAAAAACAATATGTATATTTAATGGTTAAACTCAGTTACATAACAACTAATTTGGCTTCGTGGCAAAATGTATGATTGCTAACCAAAAGGTTGAGGGTTCTAGTGTCATTTGAGAAACGTTTTAAGCCTATTTTCATACAAAAGTTTTTTACACAACTCAAATCATAACCAAGTATGTCAATTTAAAAATTAATTTGTTTAAACCTAACAAAATAGTCATTTTACTTGAGGCCCAAAAACCCTTAAAAGTCTCAAGAAAAATAAAAAAAATAAATTATAACTCAAAATACAAATAAAAAATAAAAAAAAAAACTAAAATATTTTCCTGTCTTTACCGATTAAGAAAAAGACAAAAAAAAATGAAAAGAGATTTTAATGGCCGAAGCAAGACTTCTGGATTGCCTTTCTACTACCATTGTATTGTCTATCTATTGGGTTGTGATTCTTAACGGGTCTTTATTGGAGATAATTTAACTACTATTGGGGGAAGTTTTTTCTATTTCTATACTGTAATCGACATGTATAGACTCACGAGAATCTCTAAGTGTTCAAGCATTCAACAATTCAATCACTATAAATAAAGACACAATGTCGAGAAAAAAGACACAATAATTAAAATAAACAAAAAATATACAATAAATCAAAAATATTATACAATGTTGAGTAATGTAATATAATATCAAGGAAAAAATAAATGACGAAAATAAAACAAAAAGAACAATGATAAGCAAAAAAAACAAAATGTTTTTTTTCCTCAACGTTAAGTCCTTTTTTTAAACTAAGAAGACAGGAGAAATGTATAGTATTTTCTTTCTTTCTTTTCTTTTTTCTTATTTTTTTTTACTTTTTGCGTTTTTTTTTTTTTTTGTATTTTGAGTTATAATTTTCTTTTCAAGTGGTTTTTTTAGGACACAAATTTTTATCATCATTTTCATTTTTGTCCCATGTAGAACAGGTTGACCCTCAAAAGTTAACCAAATATTATTTAGAAGTACTAAAACAATAATCGTATCCATCAACATATTTGTGGTTACACGTTACTAGCTAGTTGAACACCCATGTGTGTGTGTAAGGATTACAGTAATAACTAATTATGTGGTAAATAATGTGAGAATATTAGATGCATAAGTGGAATTTTGAGATGTCGCATGTGCATGCATTCAAATCTTACATGTGAAATAGTTCTTTCATACCACATGTTTAGTTCTTTTCGTATTTTTTTTCGTTTGAAAGTTCTAAAACTTTAGTATTTAGTGACACCTACAAAATTCTTGAATTATGATTTGACACAAAGAAAGGATAAATGACAGTTTGCTTATAATATCATTATCGTCGTCACAAGTGCATGTGTATGTACTACAACCTTCATTTTAACAAACAATGGTGCAGGGGGAAACCGTGGTACTTTCAAGGTTTCGGCTCAGTGATATATTATTGGCTACTCAAAACTTCTCTGAAACATGTTGTATTGGATTGCATGAGTGTGCTAAGGTGTATAAAGCAGAACTTGATGATTTTGACAACAAAAGTTTGTTGGCATTTAAAGAGAGAAGCGATGATGAATGGCCAAAGACATGGCCCAAGACACGCGTCAATGTAGCTATAAAACGCATCTCTGGTAGCACGGATGTAAAACAAAGGTTCTTTTTAGAAATTGAAAGGCGTACTAGTTGTAAGCATCCGAACATAGTCAATGTTCTTGGATTTTGTGATGAAGGTGATGAGATTATCCTTATTTATGAGCATGCTTCCAACAAAAGCCTCGATTACTATTTGAAAAATTTTCTTTGCATGGATAACCTTACATGGACGCAACGTCTACAAATGTGCATTGGTATTGCACGTGGACTCAATCACCTTCACACCAAGATGGATAGCCAAGAAAGGCTAATACATGGAAACATAACGAGTGCCAACATTCTCTTTGGCAAGAACTTGGAGCCAAAGATTGGTTACTTTGGGATCTCAGAATATCACTTAGAAAACCAAGAGGCAAGCACTCTCATTAGCACACAAGTCTATAGGGATCCTGAATTTGAAAAAACACTTGTAATGAAGAAAGAGTCGGACGTCTACTCCTTTGGAGTTATACTGTTTGAGATCTTTTGTGGGGGGTTAGCATATGATCCCATTTACATAGATAAAAATCAAAATGGGCTTCCACACGTTGCACGCAACCACTTCGATGATGGAAAAATAAAGACATTGCTAGATCCTAAGCTAAAGGAAGTAACCAATGATGACATTTTTACTTCAAACAGAGGACCAAATCAAGATTCTTTGGACACGTTCTTAAAAATTGCCCGCCAATGTTTGGAAGAAGCTCAAACAAAGCGTCCAACAATGGAAATTGTCATCCTGGAACTTGAGACAGCATTAAACTTTCAAGTAAGTCTATATTTTCGAAGTATATACTTGTTTTCTTCATATACTTGGCCAATCATATAAAGTATCATGCTTAACCATTATCAGTCAAACGGAAACATGGGATTTATTTTCAAGTTAAATTGGAATACATTAAGCGCAAACTAGCTAGAACCTTAGATTTATCATGTATATTGCGTTAAGTAAATTAATTAAAAGCTCGCTACACGTACCTTTGAATTTTAAGTTTGTGGATTTATTAAAAAAATGGCCTATTATAACAAAAAAGCTAATGACATGAGTTCAAACATTTAAACAATGCATAAATGTTATATACCCATCAATAGATTTAGCTTTATTTCGTGAATTTCTTCTGATATTGGACATATCAGATATGGAAAACTGAGTCGATCAATGATCATGAGTTATTAAGGATTTAATTATCAGTATTTTCAATGCTTTTTTAAAAACTACTTTTGTGTATTATTTTGAGTTACTATATCGATATATTGCTTTATGATTCACAGGAAAATCTCATGAAAAGCCTCCAGATTTCTCTAAAAGACATTGAATTGGCCACAGAAAAATTCAGTCAAAAGAATTACTGTGGAAGTGGGAGATACTGGAAGGCATATAAAGGAAAGCTACCACATGCTGCCATTGTTGCAAACCGGTGGGATAGCAAGTTTAATGATCAATTTCGGACAGAACTTGATATCCTTTTCAAGCGTAAGCATAAGAATATTATCAGTCTTGTAGGCTTCTGTAATGAGACCAATGAAAAGATCATTGTTTACGAGCACATGTCTAAAGGAAGTCTTAATATATATTTAAAAGATTCTAATCTTAGATGGATTAAACGACTCAAGATATGCATTGATGTTGCAAGTGCGTTGGAGTTCCTTCATGGAGGTGATGTAACACTGAAGAAGGTGGTACATAGGGATATCAAAAGCCATGGAATATTACTAAATGATAACTGGGATGCTAAAATTTCTAATTTTGAGTTGTCCACATTTGATTCATCAAACCAGGAGATGGAACATATTACCGATGATGCTTACCTTGACCCACAGTACAAACAAGGTTTAACTGAAAAATCAGATATATATTCGCTTGGTGTGGTTTTAGTTGAAATCTTGAGCGGAAGATTGGCACGTGTAGAGGGGCATGAAGATAACAGTCAATTTTTAGGTTCTTTGGCTAAACACCACTACGATCAAGGAAAACTTGATCAAATGGTGTTTGAGGATATGAAGAAACAAATTGTGGAACAATCATTGACTACATTTGCGGATATTGCCTATCAATGCTTAGACGAATATGAGCATATGCGGCCCCAGGCTAGTGAGGTGGTGATACAACTAAAGAAAGCATTGGAATTTCAAGTAAGCTTTCATGTTTATACAAATGTTGGCCTCCTTTCAATGCATGTATCATGAAAGTGCATAAACAAGTACTTATTAATAAAAAGAGAATATATAACCATTAATATCTAGGAAACATATTTAGGTGAGAATTTTTGTATTACTTTTAACTATAAAAATAGATCATGTCAAACTGAAAACGAATTTGTTATTATTTTTTATTTAACTGTTTAATTTGTACGAGTATGTAGGAGGACTCTGAAATATGGGAGCCCAAACTACCTAGAGCCTACAAAGAAATAATACGGTTGTCGGGAACCTCTGAAATCTACAATAAAAAGGACATTTACGTCAAGCTCTCTGAAGGAATCCACCTTCCAAAGGACAAAGTGGTAATTAGCTTGTTTCTATCATAACTTCATGTATTTTTGCTATTTAATACATATATACTATTTAGGACTATTCATTTATCTCTTTTCATTCAACTTTTCCTTGTGATTAAATTGCTCATTTGAAAATAATCAACTTAAGAGAAATCAGACTTATTTGATTTGTTTTGTTTGTTTTGTGTATCAGTGGTTCATACTAAGTGATAATGGAGAATTAAATAAAATGGTATCAGCGACAGCAGCAAACTTTTCTTATAAAAACCGAGAATCACATAAGTGCAGATCTATTCATATATCAAGGTTCTCTCCTGTCTCTCCCTCAGTCACACACACACATTTTCACTTTGAAATTTTTGTAGCAAATACTAACTGTTTATCTTCAACTGCAATAATTTATGATCAATGTTGATTGGTTAATCATTGTTTATGGATGATCCGAAACGGTCTGCTAGCTAGTGGACACCCTTTAATTAACAAAGTTATTTGGTTTTCTAGGATTTCTTCAAGCAACTAATAAAACTATGTAGGCGTGACTCGTGAGGATTGTAGGAGTAAACTTTTAAGGATGTGTGTTCACTGTAAAAAAAAAAAAGTAATAAACCTAACCAAATATAATATTGTCTACTTTAAAATCAAAACAAGTAGTACATTGTTTGACCGAACATATACTTATAATGCACCTTGATGAATCTTGAAGACTCTTGAATAGTAACGTTTAGGAAAATTGTATAGATTGTTAAAAGTTATTTCATGTTGCCAATTTTGTACTTTTAGCTTATTGGTCCCCGCTTAATCTTCTCATCCCTAACTCAATGAACCGATCATAACTGACTTGTACTTGGACACCATGATCACGATTCACAATATGAAATAGTAATTGCAAGATGAAAAATAAACAGACACACTTGTACTGAACAGAGTAGAAATAGGGGTTCTGTATACTACAAACTGATGTGATTGATCCCTATATAAAAGTATAAACACAACCAAACGACGCAGCGTTAAGGATAAGCACCGGTTGGTGTTTTGCAATAACTGCAATACAGTTATCAGAAAACCCTTAACCACTGTGGCCTCATATCGGTGTATCCTAAACGAACCCATAAGTCATGTGGCCTTTGGCCCTAACAGAAATAAAAATAAGCGCAAACCAACTTTTAAAAGTACCGAAACATAAACTAACAAATAAACGAACTCAACAAGGTTAGTGAATTGGAGTGCGGACTACATAGCTTTATGAATAACTATATATGTTTGAATTTTCTAGACTGACCACTCGTAACATGTACAGGTTTTGGAAAGTGGCAAAGATGTTGGATATTTCAAATTTAAAGATCCAAGTTACAATAGACAACCGTTTTTTATCTCCGGATGTCATATATGGGATTTATTTGATCTTCAAATTTTCTGATCCAAGAATATTTTCTCATAAACAACGTTTGTACGTGAACCTAAAGTACAAGAACGGGACTGATACTTTGAATTCATATTTTGCAACATGGAGGGACGAAGAGTGGATGATGATTGAATTGCACCGTTTTTCGAATCACAAGGAAGGTGTTTCATTTACATTTCTACTAGAGAGCTTTTCAAGATACTATTGCACAAATGGTGCCATCTATGTTGAAGGCATTGAGTTTCGAGCCATTAAAAAAGCAAGTCAAAAAATACTCTTTTGATCTCATTCTGGATTATAATGCTTTTATTTTTTATACCGTACATTACTGCATGTAGAGAATATGATGTTACAATTTGTATACACAGGTGGCACATGAAGATAACAAGAATCTAAAGGAGGCCCAACAAGTTCAAAAATCAAAACCTAACTTGGAGGACTTGAAACATGAACTAGTTAACAATGAAAAGGTTCTTTTTGGCTTATATGCATATAATTAATGAATATTATTTTTTGAAGACTCAAAATATTCCTTGTGATCTTGGTACTAAATTCTGTCATTTGTCGAACAGTTGTTTCTAAGGGAATTGAACGGGAAGAAACATCTTATGCTGTCTGCCACGGAGATTTTGTACAACTCTAAAAAATGGGAGTTTTTTCGTTCTAAATCGTCAGCAGACTCAAGGTTTGCCTTTTAATTAAGCTCAATTAATTAAATTGTAAAGTCTGATTAAAAAGATGGTACTTTGTCTTCAAGAAGTATGTAACCAATATCGTAAACGCAGATTTCAAAATGTGATGGAGCTTCTACCGCAACAAGTATTTAGAATCAAGTACAAAATTGAAACTCAAATGTTGTCACCATTCATGGAATACACATGTTACCTTGTGTTCAAGCTTTCCGAAAAATGTCAAGGGCTGCATTGTCCAGTGAAAGTACGAGATCTACTATGTCGTAAAAATAAAGTAAACCAAATTGTTTATTTTAGATCTCCAACCCGTGTGAATCATCATGATCCCTTTTGGGTTCCGGAGCAGCGGAAAGATGGATGGATGGAGGTTAGGATCTGGAAGTTCAACTCAAAGTTTGATAATAATAATCTCGGAAAGGATGTTATTCCTATGAATTTGAAACTCATAACCTACGAGGGAACTATGTCAGGGCTTATTATATGTGGCTTAGAGTTTCGACCAACGTAGAGGAATATGTAACAAACTAATTAATATGTTGTTTTTGTATTGTATCAGTGTTTGAATTGTTATGAACTGAACACTAATGAATTGAATTAAGATGACTGAATCAAACGATTAACTCATGTTATTATGAATTGAACTAATGAAATGATTATAGCAAGATTTGTGAACGAATTGAAAGAAAACATATTAAACCCTAATTCAGGTTTTCTTTATCCGTAACAGCTACTAGCACGCTCTGACTTTGAATATTGGCAATATTAGTCCTCTGAGTTAATTTGCTTATCTAACTAACCATATCTCACTTAAGGTTTGAACTATGAGAATAACTAGGTTTTAACCCTTGTAGTGAACGGGGTTGGGTATCAAATATTTTGAAATTAAAAATAACTTACGATAGATAAATACAAATTATATTTAACATTGTTTTATTAACAGAAATATATTTATATTACTTGACTAGACATGCAGAAACACCCGTCATATATAACTCTCATAGGTTAGAACCCATCTATCATACGAGATGGTAACAAAAAAATATATAACATTACAAATTTTGATTCATACCACTAATATTAAGAAATACAAAGTAATAAATGGGAAAAATGATATATATAACAGTAAATTCAATATAACATGGGTAAATAAATATACAATTCATGATTTTCTAAATAAATAAACAACATGGTAGTAAGTTTGGTGTTTGCCAATGGTGCCAATGGTTAGCCATGCGCACCCTTAGACCTCTTCTTAGTGGTTGCGTCCGTTAATTTGAAGACACGCATGTTCGTATAATATTGGTCTTTTGAATAACTCGTTGGAAAGAACTAAACCTCATCATTGTTCATATAAGCAAAATTGGATCAAGGATTATTGTAAAAAGTCAAAACATCATGTCAAATATAATTAAAGATTGTTGATCATATTTTAATTAACACTGTATGAGTAACTTTTAAAGAGACTCTTCCTAACCAATCAACACTAATAACACGATAGAAAAATTACTACGGATAATTTCAATCTGGATGAACAGTAAAAAACTATAATTACTTCTTTTTGTTACCCCTTTTTAATACAAAACCATAAAAATGTGTGAGTGGTGATAAAGGGAGAAATGGAAATTTGTCCTACTACCGCAAAGGAAAATGTTAAAATTAAAATGCATTCAAGCAAATGTAAATGTTAATTAAAATGCATTCAAGCTTCGTAACTGACCGGCATACGTACACCATCATATTCTTATATTCATCTCCCATTTTATGAAGTCGGAGAATAAGTATTCATCACGAATTTTGGCTTGTTTTCTTATTCACATATATGGCACATTGGCAATTAAATTTAAGACCACCATTTGAAATACTTCTTTTGAAACAACAATTTGGTTAGAACAAACCAGTATGGATAAAGGATAAAAAAAACAAGTAAAATTAATTGCTTCAAATAGTTAAGGCAACATAATTTCAACTCATGATTAAGGTTACGTTTGAGATTGAGCTTGAAAAATGCTTATTGTCTTATTGACTTTTTTAAAAAGCCATTTTGAAAAACCAGTATTTGCGGTTTTTATAAAACTGTTTTTTAACCATTTTCAAAAAGATAAAAAAAAAATTGTGATTGCCACACATTTTAACTTATTGGCTTTTTGAAAACACTAAAAAGACAATAAAATTTTTCAAACTTAATTCAAAGTATGTTTTAAGTATATAAAAGTAGGGTCAAGTTATTCTACAAAGGGGAACAAAAATGAGAAGGATGAGAAGCCATAATTTATTGACATGTGTCAAGTAGGGATAAAAGAAAAATGGTATAAAAGTAATATTACACATTTTCTCTCTCCACATGCAAGTCACATGTTGATTCCCCCATCATTTTTAAACGTCTATAACTTTTTCATATGATATTTAAAAAAAAAATTCACCATAATAACAATCGTTTTTTTACCTTTAATATGAGTATAATTTTGTTATATAATAATAAAAAGTAATTTACGTCATTGTGTCTTTTTGCGTACCATTGTTTCTTTTTTCGTCATTGTGTCTTTCTGTTTGTTATTGTGTTTTTTCGCCGTTGTGTCTTTCATCTAATAATTGTGCTTTTTTTTAAATACTAATAACACCGTTGTGTAATAGTATATATATATATATATATATATAATGAAAAATACCAATAAATTATCTAATGCATAAAACACAATGATGAATGCATATTACACAATAACCTGAAATATAAAATACAATAATGAATACATATAACAACACAATGACCTGAAACATAAGACACACTGGTAAATACATATAACACAATGGCTAAAAACGTAAGACACGATGATAAATAATATAACACAATGGCCTGAAACGTAAGACACAATGGTAAATACATATAACACAATGGCAAGAAACGTAAGACACAATGGTAAATAATATAACACAATGGCGTGAAACGTAAGACACAATGGTAAATACATATAACAAAATGGCCAGAAACGTAAGACACAATGGTAAATAATATAACACAATGGCCTGAAACGTAAGACACAATGGTAAATACATATAACACAATGACCTGAAATGTAAAACACAATGGAATCTATATATTACACAATGCCTTGAACGTAATACACAAACAACATAATACTATTTTTCTCAAATTAAGTGAATATTGAACACAATGACTAAAGCACAAAGATAAGTATAAAGACACATTCTCAAAGACACAATGACGCACGAAAGACACAATAACGTAATCTTTGTGTTAAATTTTATCTTTAATATGAGTATCAATTGAAAAACACAATGATCAAAATTTATAACACAATGCATAGAAAAACTCAATAAAACACAATGGACAACCAAATAACACAATATAAAAAACCCACCAAATTTTTTATTTTTATATAACAATATGATATTCATATTAAACATAAAGAAACGCTTGTTATTATGATAATTTTTTAAAAAAAATGTCGTATGAAAAAGTTATAGACATTTTAAAATGATGGAGGAATTGACATGTGTCTTGCATGTGGAGAGAGAAAGTCTTCATAAATGGGTTATTACCTACATGCCCTTCTCATCTATTTTTATTTAATTTTTATTCTTGAATTAATCTCCATCATCCAAATCTAAGATCAATGGATTATATTCCTTCTTATCCTTCTCATTTTTATTGTCATTTGTATTTTAACTTTACCCTATAAAAGTATAACATTACAAAGAAGTCCGATTTGATCTTAAAAATAAAATTAACAAAAGAGTGCATTCCACATCATCTAGTCAAAAAACAAAAAAGCAAATTTGACCCCACATCTTAAGAGATAAACTTAAAATACAAATGAAGACAAAAATGAGAAATGTGAAAATTATTTATGACCGTATTAAAAATCCTTTAAAACTAAATTTAAAAAAATAATAAAAAAAATCAATTGTAAATAAAAATCGAAAAAAGTTAAAAAACTAAAATGTTTCCGACATCATTCCGGTTAAAAAAAATACAAAAAAATAAAAAAAAATTGACGAAAAGACACAATGACGAAAATGATCAAAAGACATAATTATAACTAAAAAAAGACACAATAGATTGCAAATTTTAACATAGTGCCAAACAAAATATAGCATAATGTTGAGTAATATAACACAATATAAAAAAAAGACACGAGTGTTAAGGAAAAAAGACACAATCAATGACGAAATAAACATAAAACACAATGACAAACAAAAAGACACAACGACTTTTTTCACTTACAATTGTGTTTTTTATTAGAACGAGAAAGACGGTGGAAACATTTTTGTGTTTTTACTATTTTCGTTTTTTTATTAAATTTTGAGTTATGATCTTTTTATTCAAATTTTTTAAAGGTTTTTTTGTGTGGCTACAAATACTTCTCATCTTTTTCATTTTCCCCTCTATAAAATAACTTGACCGACATCTTCATTATCATCATCAATCACCTTCAACCTTCAATTTTTCATTTTCCTCCATTTTCATTAAACATTTGAGAGAAATGCGCCTCCGATCACCTGGGGCGGTGTTCCATATAGAACTAGTCCGTGATCCCCACTGAACTATACTGATCGGCCTAAAAATAAAAATAAAAATAAAAATAAAAAGACATGTAAATTTATAAATAAAATGTTTACATAAAACAATATCCAATCAAATCAAATCAATATCTCCCTGGTCCACCCGCCACTTCCTACGGTCCGCCACTTGTTTTCCTTCTTCAGAAACCGACAAACAAAAGTCTTTAATTACCAGTTAATCTTTGACTCTGCGCGGGCGTCAACACTCATTCGTTCCACTAACAAACCACAGGCATCTTATTACTTCCGATCAGTTACATACATCCCTAACGGTAATAATAATAATAATAATAATAATAATAATATCTTTCTCTTTATCTTCTATTACTTCCGATCAGTTACATACATCCGTTAATTAAACTTGTGACTTTCATTTTGATATGTGAACAGGTGTAAGTGTGTGTATTTTTAGGGCCTTTTGTTCGATTAATCAATGGCCGCTCCACCACCGAATAGGGCTGGATCAGCAAATTACGATTACCTGATTAAGTTGTTTTTGATTGGCGATACCAGTAAGTGTTTTGTTTAGTGTTAATTGTTGTTATATGGATCGCGTGTTATTCATGCAGGGCCGCCTGGGATGGGGAGACAGGGAGGTCGACTCAATCATTTCAGAGGCCCTAAAGTTTTTTAAAAAATTGCTAGTAAACCTATTAACTCGTTTATATTAAAAAACAACTGCATTAAGCTCAAATGATCAACTTTATTGCCCAATTATCAATATCGTATCATTTACTTTTGATATGTAAGTTATCGAATTTATATTTTACTTAAAGGCCCGAATTTATAATCGCATTCTGCCCAAAAATTTTTAGTGTTTCTTGGAGACGACCTTGTTGATGTTGTAGATTTGAATTTAATGAATTCAGAGGTGTATGATGATTGTCTACACAAAATTTTTGTTAGTGTTTACAAGTGTTAGGGCTTTAGATTGTGGTTTCGGTATGAATCTAGTTTATTGTTTAATTTGTTGTGTGTTTGATTGTTGTTTACTGTGTTTAAGCAAATAATGGAATGTTTAGTCTGATGTATGTCTTCTTAATGTTAGAACTTAGAACCAGTGGCTGATTCTTTAGTGAAAGATAGTGTTTATGATACTCTCATTGTTTATATGCAATTCATAAGAAAATGATGTTAAAAGAGGGAGTCTTATATTTTTCATCGAAAATTAAAAAGGTTGAACTTGTACAACAAAAGTGGCCATTCTAGCTAGCATATTAGTATTTGGAAATGGAATGAAATCATGCATATCATTCTAATAAATGGTTGATGACAAGCTCACGTTTCACAAATATTTGCAGTACAAAGTATATGCCAATTGTTTTGATGTGTAATTGTGTTTACATAAATATATATGTTGTTCACTATGATATTTCATTTTAGAAACCGGAGCGCGACTTCTTTAGTTTCGAAATATTATTAAAGATTCCACATTGGCATGAACATTGCAAACATTTTCCAACATTTATGTAGTTATGGTGCGTGGATTAGGAGTTGATACTTGTCTAATACTAGTTTTGACAAACGACAAGATGGTTATATGATAAAGTCTTTATCATTTAAAATTTATAACGTATATAGATTAACATTATTGCATCACCTTGTATGGCTCTTTTTCTAATAATATTAACGTTATGTCAAATCTTTTACGTTAAGTTCACGTTACAGCATCATGTAAGGCAATCACCATAAAAACGGTTAGACATTGACGTATCGCTTTCAATTTTTGAAATCTTAATTAGTAATTTTTTACCGATTTGCGTTTCTATTCTATTTCTTTATTTCACGAGCATATTTTGATTTCCTTGCAGGTGTGGGAAAGAGCTGTTTTCTTCTGCGTTTTGCTGATGGTTCTTTCACTACTAGTTATATCAGTACCATTGGGTGAGTTATTCTCATAGTATCTACATTGTCAGCTAATTTATGTATTTTTACAATGAATTTTGACATTATAAAAACTGTAATCGGGAATTACAGTATTGATTTCAAGGTTAAAACCATCGAGCTCGATGGCAAACGTATCAAACTACAAATTTGGGATGCATCTGGTCAGGAACGGTTCCAGACTATAACAGAGGGTATGTTTTTTCTCTTTATGTTGGATGATAGAGGTGGCAAAATGGACTAGTTAGGTGGGTTGGGGAATGGGTGCAGCCGTGGGGTGTAAACGAGTTGAGCCTGAGCTCGTTTAACTTATGAGAGCTCTAGCTCAAGATGGGCTCAGTTTGAGCTCTAGTTCTAAAGCTCGAGCTTGACTCGTGAGTAGTTTTTCAAGCTCGAGCATGGCTTGGACTTGGCTTGTTTCTACTTGTTAGTTAATTTATATTATTTATAGGTTTTTATTTATTTATAATATTTATATATAACATATTATCTATAATTTGTTTGTTTTTATCATGATTCTATATATAAGAATAATTATTAGATAAATATATAGTTAATATGTTAAATAAAAGTATATAAACAATAGACTCGTTTAGGGTCGACAGCCGGCTCTAGCTTGGGCTTGCTTGTTAAACAAGCTTATTATTTTGATAATAATCCAGCTTTTTCAGTAAATTTGATTCAGGAGGTTTATGCTTAAAAACACACCTTGGATGACTTACCAACCTTTCCCTTTTAAACTATTTTTGCTTGACCCGTCAGATGGAAAACATATCTTGAAACGACTGAAAATAAGTAAACTGGCTGTAAAGAAGTTTCTACACTTCTACCCCGCAGATATTGTTTTATCTTGTGCTTATAGTATCTTTAATTTTTAATGTCATGTGTTTAGTATTTAAGTAGTATGCAATTTACACATTTTTTGTTGGGAATTTTAGCTTACTACAAAGGAGTCATGGGTATATTGTTGGTGTATGATGTTACAGACGAGTCATCTTTCAGTAGTAAGCTTTTCCTCCTTCTGCTTCTATTTGCTTTATAACTAATTCTTCAATTTGTTATTAATCATCACTGATGGATAAAGGCAGGCCTGTAAACAAACGAACGAACTTGAACACCTATTTTTGCTCATTTACATTAATGTACGGACATGGCACAGGTTCTGCTCGTTCATTTACATTTGTAAACATTCGTTTATTTATAGTTGTTTGTTTATGTTGGTTTAAATATTTATTCGAATTTTTTTGTTACTAATACTAATTTAAATCAATTGGAAGTTCATATTATAGGAACCTTTATCAGATATCCTTGTTTACTTTTAAAAGTTTGGATGTAATTACCCCACTATTTTAGACTTTAATTAATTTGGGAATACGTTTACTTTTGCTAGGTATTCGTTCATTTATGTTCATATGTGTTCGTGTATGTTTGTGAACCGTTTGTTTAGAATATTAACGAACACGTTCGTTTTCTTAAAGAACAGAGTCACAAACATGAATAAGAAAATCTATTCATTTAACTGTTTCTTGTTCGTTCGTTTATCATTACGGCTGCTGTTTCCTCATTAAATAAAGCTATTAATGATTTCTTCTTAATATAAACACAATAAATTTGTTATTACTATAACGATTTAATATTTTGGATAAAGTGATTTAGTTTGACGATCTCATTATTCCCCGTCTCTTTAATCAGACATAAGAAACTGGATTCATAACGTCGTACAGCATGCTTCTTACGATGTTAACAAGATTTTGGTGGGAAACAAGGCTGATATGGATGAAAGCAAACGGGTATATTTATTATAGTAATAATAATAATAATTATTATTATTATTATTATTATTAGTTTTTAAACTGTGAAATTGGAATTTATGACACTTAAATAATATCTTTTATTTATAGGCTGTACCTACTGCCAAGGGGCAAGCACTTGCTAATGAATATGGCATTAAGTTCTTTGAAACTGTAAGTTATTTAAGGTGACCAATACCACATCTGTTGCACGTTCCATAAATGGTGTTTTGGTTTGAGGCCCAACTAAATTGACTTCTGTTTCCTCCTTGATTACGATTATTGTTGTAGTTACCATGTCCTCCACGACGGTTGTTTTGCCCCCGCCCACGAGTATTACTTGGCCGATTTTAATAAAAGGCCTGTGGGGAGTTCTGTGAAGCGGGCTGAAGTTGGAGTCCGAGTTGAGAAACCAATTGTTGAAGAGCCTGCATTGTTTCAGGTGGAGGAACTATTGAACCAGAGGTAGCAGTGGAGCTATTGCTGGTTGTAACATCTGTGAATGCTTGAACGGGTGAAATATCTGGAATATTCTTCTTGACCATCAAGTCAAGATCAGATAGCAATCGCAATCCCTGAAGTTCAAGAAAGGTTGTGGGAAATTGCCTTGCAAGGATATTGGTTTTTAAACTGTTGTATTCGTCCCGAAGACCTGGGATAACAAGCATGACCAAATCTTTTTCTTTCATTGGTTCACCAATATTGTCTAGGGCATCTGCATACTCATGTGCCCTAGCAAGATAGGCTGAGATAGTCTCATCACCCTTCATGGCAATCTTAAGGAGTTGTGTTTTAAGGGTAAACTCCCTTGAGGAAGTGTGGGGTGCATAAGCATTCTCAAGAGAATGCCATAAATCTCGAGAGGTAGTACCTTGAACGTGTTGAAACGAAGCTTCTGAGATGGTTGATATCAACAGTATCGGACATGATCATCATTAGCCACCCATGTTGTATAGTTAGGGTTTGGCTGCGGCTCTGCAGAAGTGCCCTCCTTGGCTTTTTGAGTTGTTTGCTGGATTGTTTTGATGGACAAGGAATGGTTCCGTCTATATAGCCAAATAATTTATTTGTAACAAGAAAAGGCTGAATCATAGCCTTCCAATATCCATAGTTTGTAGGAGACAAAGTAAAACTGAATTTGTGGGGAATTGTGTGAAGTTTTCTCGGTGGTAGTAAAGGCAGCAAAGAAGAGCCATTGGATCGATTTATGGCTGGTGGTTTGATTTCTGGCAAAGAGGAGGGGTGGTGCGGCAGAATTAGGGTTAGAACCTAGGAGGCTTTGATACCAAGGGGGTGTTTGGCTAAGCCTTTTCTTTTTGCTTTTTTGCTTTTGGAGGGGTAAAATGTCCAAAATGCCCCTCCAAAAGCACCAAATTAAAGCTTTTTTGCTTTTTGAAGAGGCATTTTAGACATTTTACCCCTCCAAAAGCAAAAAAGCAAAAACAAAAAGCTTAGCCAAACAACTTACAAGATAAACTTGGTAAACGTATTTGTAAATTGTATGTCAATAACTGATTACAATAGGAGTATAAATACTGAATACATTTACACTCTAGCCCCTCTAATATAATACATGCATATAATAAACTTAATTGTCTAATAGTACGTATAAATAGTTTAGTTGTAAAGGTAGTTGAAAGTTGACCAAAATATATTTTTCTAATAGATACAAGTTTTTATTCAAAATTTATTTATTATTGTTTCGTAGTAGTAGTTAACACATTAGTTACTAATTTTTTTTAAAGCGCAAGTTTCATATATACCCTTTTACAAGCCCACGGCTTCATAACACATTTTCTCTTTAAGAAATAAGAACACTAAATATTAAAATTATTTACTTAGTAAAATCGTGTTTTGCTGAATAAACTAATAGAAACATATTTTCCCCTATTTGTATGTTCAGTATAACAAACTCTTATAGTCATACAAGTTATAATTATCTGGTTTAATTTTATTTTACTATGAAGAATAGATATGATATTTCTAATTGTCTGTTTGAAATGCGTAAACATGATACTGTGAAATTGACCTTTTCTTAAAATCGAAAAAAATAGTTTGTTGGTCAAAAGTCAACTCATCTCGACCCAAACCCTTAGCAAAATATGATTCAAAAACTAAATATTTGGTTGTTTGAAAACCGCTTAATTGGTTACGGTTTGTTCAGTTATTGGTTTTCGATTTTCACAATGGGGTCGGCTCGGTTTCAAGTTTTTTCGCCTTTACCGTCTGGTCTTGAAAATTTTGGGCCCAAAATAATGAGCTTACACTTGAAACTATAGTTATTTATGTTAATATATAGTTTAACTGATATTACACATTTGGGACCAAAAAATGGGTACACAGATTATTAATTTCTTATAAAAAAATGACCAAAAAATGGGTATACAGTTTATTAATTTCTTATAAACTACTTAAAATTGGTTTTCATTTGATAGCAAAATATAAAACTGAGCCATCGGTTTTATCCGATCTACCATTCTAAGGCTTAACAAGCCAAAGATCAATCCCAAAACACAACCTTTAATCCATTTCTTACCTTTTGGCGTTCTAGATCTACAACCGGTTTAAGAGTTGTAGATGTAGCTTCTTTTGATGGATTTCTAGCACAAATGAAATGAGATATAGTCTTGTTATCTTGGATCTTGGATTGAGAGTGTTTGTGTGTGAAAATTATGGTGTAATTAGGGGTGATAAAAGGGTTATTAGGGTCAAGGTTAAAAGAACGGAATTGCGCCTCGAGACGTTTCCCTTAGCCTCACGAGGTGTAAGCCTCAAGGCGAAATTAGGCGTAAGCCTGAGGCGGAATTAAAAAATAAAATAAAATTTATATATCTTTTAAAAATTAAAAATTATATGTATCTTAAAAAATAATTTTCACTTTATTATTATATACACACACACATTGATTATATATATGTGCATGGGTATTTGTACTCATAAACTCCATTAAACCCATATTAAGCCCATACTTAACTACATAATTCTTTCTTTAACACTATATATAATAAAAAAATTCTACATAGTTCAATTTTTCATTGACCTCGATGTCCTCTAACGGCACATGGGTTGTGTCATCGGCAAGACATATTCGTAAGTGAGAAATGTGAAAGGTAGAGTGGATCCCATCCAACTCTGCAGGTAGCTCTAACTGGTAAGTCACCTCACATGTACGTTCCACCATCTTGAACGGTCAGCTTTCCTAGTTTTCTGAATTGAATGGTTCCTTTCCATGGCAAAACCTTCAGCATCACGATGTCACCAATGCTAAACTTGACCAGTCGTCGTTGTTTATCAACGTAAGACTTTTGCTGGTGTTGAGCTGCTTTCATTCTAACCTTGGCCTTAATCTGATAAAACCTTGTTGTCTCCTGAACGACTTCTAAGCTTCTAAGCTAGCTCTTTCTGACCAATTTCTCCTCAACAAAAATGAGTTCTATGGAACTAACCGTATAACATTTCAAACGACGAAATACCAATACTTGCATGGTAGCTGCAATTGTATGAAAACTCAAGTGATCATCCCAACTACCATGGAAGTCTAATATACAGGCACGAAGTATATCCTCATGGGTTTGGATGGTCCTTTTAGACTACCGGTCTAGTCTCTTTGAGGATGATATGCAGGGTTTAGTATTGTTCCCATTAAATCATAGAACTTCTTCCAGATCCTGAAGTAAAACGTGTATCCCGATCTGACTCAATGGACAATGGCACTCCGTGCCTTGCCACAATTTCGTGGATAAATAGTTATGCTAACTACTCAAACGAGAAAGTGAGCACTTTTCGTCAATCGGTGCACAATCTATGGATAGAGTTTGTGATGTAGGCCTACTGAACTTCAGACATGACAGTGTGAGTGGAAATGATTTTTTGTCCTCTAGTGATGGGGCACAGGGGCGTGGTATGATGGGGCATGACCCGTGCTTGGTTGTTTATTTCTTCATTTGATCATCCAGAGGTTATTTGTTCCAGAAAATTCAAAGTAAACCTAACAAATACAAAATCCACTCGAATCCTTGTAGAAACAATTAAAAACGAGATGCAAATGATGCATAATTGTGTACACACTGAATATTGTTAGAAGTATGTGAATTTTTCCGTCAGAAGACGTGTTTTAGATGGCTCTTTAAAATAGTACAAGGTTTGTTTAGTTTTTGACGGCCGATCCTGGCTGGTTGGTCTGGATTGTGGTGAAACATATATTTAAAACACGGAGCGTTCTTTGCATTACGGTTTCCAAATCTTGGCCTATATATCAGTTAGATGTGAAGAATGCATTTCTTCGCCAGAATTTAAACACATGCATTAGTCACTAGTATAAATTGTAAGAAGGAAAACATATTAATATTTGAATAAATACTTATTGAATATGTGTAGGCAACGTGTTCATCTCAAAAGATTGCAAAAAGAAATATATGTAGGCACCATATCGGTCTATGGTAGTTTAGGCGTGAATGTTAGAATGAAAATGAATATTAGAATGACATGCGGCATTAATTATTTTCTTTTGTTAGAAGAAGATATCATTTAATACTCTATTTTAATTTCATACACGTACACACAATACATGCATACAGATGATGAAAGTAATAAGATCTTCTGAAGAAGATTTAAGATTTGAAATAACAAATATTGATAAGTCTAATGGTATATACACATATTGTAATGATGTATGTTTTGTTGGTAATTCTGGACGGTATTCACTATTCACAAGTCGATGAATATGTAAAGACCTAAGTTGGTCAAGTTGTTTTAGTTTTTTAACTGTAATATGTGACATATGTCAAGTTGTTTTAGTTTTATAACTGTAATATGATTAGCATGGTAACGCCTTGGTCACCGAGTTAGAGTTTGATCTAAAAATATAGTGCTTGAGTAGAGGCGTTGGATGTGTGATCAATAAAGAATTATTGGAATGAGTTTTTGAGCTAGTTTTTTCTTACAATGATATAATTTTACTGATCTCGTGTCTTGATATTTCAACCTTTGTGGCTATATAATAACCATTACTATTGTTTTCATTTCTAATACATGGCTTAGGTGGTTTTCTTTTTTGACTTTCATCCCCCTATTTTCCTCTTTGGTGTATTGTTGTTTGAAGTCCTTTACATGGTGAAACCAATGAAAACACAACGTCAAGGCATCATTAATCCAAAGTTACGAGAACAAATGGATAGACAGTCGTTGACTTTCTTAACAAAAATAATTGATAAGTGCTTAAATGAACATCCTGTGCAACGCCCAACTATGGATCAGGTTGTCAAAGAACTTGAGGGTGTGTTTGAACTTCAATGGAAACATGAAAATCATGTAAGACGACTTTTATTTTTATTTTTTTCTTTTGGCTTTCTTCTTTCCTTCGGTCATTTTTATTATTATGGTTGCTAATTTATTGTGCATTGAGGTAATTGGTGTTATAGGAACACTCAACAGCTGCAGATAAAGATGAAGTCACGTCATCATATCTCCTCAAGGTAAACGAAATTGATTTTTCATCATAATAACAAAAGTTGATATCTCATTGCCCGACTAATGCCTAGCGAGTTTTACAACTATGATGATACTCCCATTATATCTTAACACACTATTTTGTAGTTGGAACGGCTGAAGATTCCACTAAGTGAAATAAAAGAGGCAACAAATGGTTTTGATGAAGCACACTTTGTAGCTGGTGGCGGGTTTGGCTTAGTGTATAAAGGAGAACTTGATCTTTTAGGTATCCAAAATTCACCATCAGTTGAAGGTGAACAGAAAAAACAAAGCAAAACACCTGTAGCAATAAAATGCATCAAAAATAGGCAAGATGTGGCCAGTAAAGAAGGATTTTTAACAGAAATTGAATTGCTTACAAGTTGTAAGCATCAAAACGTTATCTCACTTCTTGGCTTATACATGGAAGCTGATGACATAATTCTTGTGTACGAGTATGCTTCCAAAGGAAGCCTGAGTGATTATTTGGGAAGCACTTGTAAAAATATTAATCTTACTTGGGGAAAAAGATTAGAAATTTGCCTTGATATTGCACGTGGAATAAACTACCTTCACACCAGTATGGAGGGGAAACCTAGGATAATACACCGAGATATAAAAAGCGAGAACATCCTGTTGGATGAAAATATGAAAGCAAAGATTGCTGACCTTGGGCTCTCAAAATTCCACTCCAGAAGCCAACAAGCGAGCACTATCCATACAAAACATATTGCAGGCACAAATTTTTATGTGGATCCAGAGTATGTGACTTCAGCAAGGTATAAAAAGGAATCAGATATTTATTCCTTTGGAGTGGTTTTATTTGAGATGCTATCTGGAAGGTTGGCCTATGAACAAATTTGCATAGAGGAAAATGAAAAAGGGCTTGCATCCATTGCGAGGCGGCGCTACAATGAGAAAACACTAAAGGAATTGATTGATCCTAAAATGATAGATGAAGTTGGTGAACACATCGTAACTTTAAATAGAGGTCCCAATCAAGAGTCTTTTGAAGCATTTTCACGAATCGCATGTCAATGTTTGGCGGAAACTCAAGCCAAGCGCCCGACAATGGAAGTTGTCATCAAGGAACTTGAGAATGCTTTGAACTTGCAAGTAAGAACCCTTTACAACAATATTTATTTCATTATCCCTTTCTAGTAGTTACTATGTTCATCATTAACATTTTAAAGAAATATATGATTTATGAATGTGAATTATGATTACTTGTCCCGCTAAAAAATGATTTATAATCTGTCTATTTCAAAATAGAAAAGGCACAAACTCTGAATTTCATATGTAAAGAAGTACATGAATATATGAACTTAATTGAAAAACCAATACCTTTTAGTTTAAACTACGAGTTTGGGGAGTTTTGGAATTATTGATGTATAATAAGGAGAAAAGTTATGGCTCGTATAGTCGTTTGAAGTTGTAGGGAATTTGTTTGTTTATATATAGTAGGGCTCTTTTAAGCTAGTTTTTGAAAGGAAAAAAAAACTAAACACAAGGTCCCATGCAGACCCGCTCCAAATCTGGTATCTTCAAACCTAAACACAAGGTCAATCTTTCCCATACTACTCACCATGCTCTCTATTCTTCCATCTTTATCACAAATGATCCTAAAGGTTTTAAATCTGCTTCTAAACATCAAGTATGGGTTACAGCCATGGAAAAAGAGCTTTCTGCTCTTCACAAAAATGAGACTTGGACTCTTGTCCCTCGACCCAAAAATCATAATGTTGTGGGCTTTAAATGGCTATATCGCACAAAATATCGATCTGATGGAACTATTGATCGTCACAAGGCTCGTCTGGTCGCACAAGGCTTTAGCCAAATACCCGGTATTGATTATTTTCACATGTTTAGCCCGGTGGTCAAGGCCTCTACTGTACTTATTATTTTATCTTTAGCCGTAATAAATAATTGGAATTTTCATCAACTTGATGTAAATAATGCGTTTTTACATGGCAAATTGAACGAAGAGGTTTACATGGAACAACCAACGGGTTTTATTGACCCTTGGTTTCCAAATCACGTATGCCGCTTAAATAAGGCTATTTATGGTCTCAAACAAGCCCCAGGGGCCTGGTTTCAAAGGCTAAGTAACTTTCTTGTGCAATACGGTTTTCATTGTAGCCGTGCAGATCCATCTCTATTTATATTTAATCAAGGTTCATGCATTATGTATTTACTTGTTTATGTGGATGATTTAATATTGACCGGCAATCAACAAGAGGTCTTAATCGCATTTGTTACAAAGCTCAACCAAGAGTTTGCTATTAAAGATCTTGGTGATCTAAATTATTTTCTAGGGTTGGAAGTCGTTCGCCACAAAGACGGCCTGTTCCAAGTCAATCTAAATATGTTGCTGATATTCTTCAAAGGGCCGATCTTACAGATTCTAAACCTGTTCACACCCCTCTGGCTGCTAATGAGTCATTCACGTCTCTTGGTGAACCATGTTCAGATCCTACTGTGTATCGGTCATTGGTAGGAGCTCTTCAATATTTAACCATTACAAGACCGGATATCTCTTTTGCTGTTAATCAAGTTAGTCAATACCTTCATGCTCCCAAAACTACTCATTTGCAACAAGTAAAACGAATTCTTTGGTATATTAAAGGAACCTTGGCGTTTGGACTCCATTTTTCCAAACCATCTAATACTACCATTTTGGGTTATTCTGATGCTGATTGGGCACGTTGTCTTGAAACTCGTCGCTCTACCTACGGGTACTCTATTTTCCTTGGTGGTAATCTTATTTCTTAGAGTGCTAAAAAGCAACCCACAGTTTCAAGGTCCAGTTGCGAGTCTAAATACCGTGCAATGGCGAATACAGCTGCTGAAGTAATTTGGATCACACATTTACTTCGTGAATTACATGCTCTTCCACCTGGAAGACCTACCATTTTGTGTGACAACCAAAGTGCTCTTTTCTTAACGCAGAATCCTGTGGCACATAAACGTGCAAAACACATTGACCTGGACTATCATTTCATACGGGAACTTGTGACGTCGGGAAAACTTCACACTAAATTTATTCCAACCAAGCTTCAAGTGGCGGATATTTTCACCAAGAGTCTACCTAGACCTCAATTTGAGTTCTTTCGTGGCAGGTTGCGTCTTGGACCGCCACCCTCCGCTTGAGGGGGGATGTTAATATTTGTCAATATATTGTATTTAATTTTTTATTTATGTATCTTTTTGTTTTCCTTCAGGTTAGATATCCCTAAATTGGGATATAGAAAGTTTTACCATCACACAGATCAACATCAACCATAAACAAAATCAAAATTACAACCTATATGTTTCTGCTACGACTCAACCCGGTTCTTTATGGCCACTTGATAATTGATATATCTATGAAGCCCAACTCTGCAATAAGCCCATCAGCATCTCCATCTAGCTCCTTAGATCCAGAGCCCAATAACTTATTGATCTCCATAATCATTCGATCATATTATAACATTTTTCATTCTAACAACTCTTTTGTTTATTAAAAAAAACTAATATAACTACTTAATCAATTACACTGACAACTTGTTCATATTAAAATCTTGGTGAACATTGGTTATGTCAAATATATAGTCATGGTGCTTAATTGTAGCAATAATTAATTAAAACCCATCTACTAGTTAAGCCATTCGTGATATTAAAGTACGACAAGAAACGACATATATGTTGAATACTGCACCCGCATTCACATCTTCCTGTGAGCCTAGGAAACCGTCCCGCCACCCCCCGCTCATCTTTCTTTCGGTATCTTGATGGCCGATGGGCGGGCTGGTGTTTCTCCTCTTTCCCAACCAAAATCCAACTTACATCCCGGTCTTCCTTCCCGCTACTCCATTTTCTTGTTTGTTCGGCATGGCATCTGACTACTACTCTCTACGGCGGCTTTATTTCTCCGCGGGGACCGATCGGTACCCGCTTCCATGTTCCCGCCCATTGCCGCCACCCTTTTCCCTCACTTTTTGAAAAATAATTATCTGCATATACCCATAGATGATAAAATTATGAAATAAGATGAAAATAAAAGAAATTGTTTAGGCTGTATATTAAACAAAAGATTAATTACTTTAAAAATATTTTTTTTAAAAAAAGTCTGTTTTAGGTACGTTTTATATCATAAAAACATTCAAACGATTTACAATGAAGTGGCAGATACGTTGTATAATATTGTATTGTTGTAATCGTTCTTGATAGATAATTTTATTCATTTAAATCTTTTTGGTATAAAATACCTAATATTTAAATTTTATGTCATGTTCAAATATGTATAGAAAATAAACATATAAAATTATTGGTCGTCGCATAAATATATTTTAAACGTTGAGTTAAAAATATTATGTGTACTTAGCCAGCTGTATTCCATCAAGGTTATTTAATAAAAGCAATATAAAAACATAGATGGAGGCTAGCTGCTCGATCGTATAAATTTATATATGTAATATATGTGTGGTTGCTCATACATCTTAGATCTTACCTTCTCATTCATTTGATATCCATTGTGGTTGTTCTTCAACTCCTTAATTTGTACTACTTGATAATAATGGCATCAACAGTCGATGAAGTTGAGAAAGCACCGAAATCTCGTAAGAACCCCTTTTTGTTTTTATCATTATTTTTCTTTTCGTTTTTTTCTTTATTTTCCATTGTTTTAACTGAGATGGGAACCTGATGCATAAGAGAAAATAGATATGCTTTGTGATTTCTCTCAAATTATGGGGATAAGGATAGCAATGGGAACCCTGTTGTGAATGCTCTCATACATCTTTTATTTGCATTCATTTGTAACATCTCATTGTTTTGAACTTCTTTTTCTTTGAGAAATCGTCTTTCACAAACATCGCTTTGGCCATCCTCATTTCAGAGTAGTAGCTAAGACATAACATCATGATACCTTACAAAATTAGATAGTCCTAGGGGTGGCAAATGGGTTGGGTTGGGTTGGGTCGAAACAGGTCATGGGTCGGAACGGGTTAAGGTTGAAACGGGTCACTTAAAAAACGGGGTTGTTTTGGTTTGGGTCGGAACGGGTTAGGGTCAACAGGTTCGGGTTAGAAACGAGTCACTTAAAAAAAGCGATTTTTCCAGTTCGTTTCAGCACCTAACAGCTCGTTTAAGTGATTTTCAGTTCGTTTCAGCACCCAAAAGCTTGTTTAAGCGATTTTTCTGTTCGTTTCAGCACGTAACAGCTCGTTTAAGCGATTTTTCAGTTTGTTTCAGCACTTAGCAGCTTGTTTCGGCACGTTTTTATTTCGTTTTCGTCGACTTTTCAGTTTCGGTTAATTTGTCGGGTTTTTCTTAACGAGGACAACGGACGAAACGTTTTGGTTTTTTGGAATATTGGATTTTAATAATCCATATTAAATGGTATTGGCCGATAATAATCCCTATTCGTTTTATCGCCACTGGCGGTCCCAAATTCAAAAAAGTTGGCCCCCAATGGTCCCACGTTAAAAATGACTTAACGACGTTATAATTTTTTCTGAATTTCAAATCAATGTTTTAGGGCTTTTGATCGTTAGGAGGATACGAGTTGATTGGTGTAAAACTTAGCTCGAAACAATGATCAAATTATATTTTTGTAAAACATATAAAACAGACCAAAAAAAAATAATAAAGTTGAGTAATTTTTAAAATATACATGAGGGTCAAAGTTGTACATTAAATAGTATAATATGTTGATAAGTGAAAAAATTTTAGTTGTAACAAGTTTATTTATGTTTTTTTATCAAATAGAAAAAGGGTTAAATATGTAACTAATGGGATAACATGTAAACATTTATATTTAAAAGGCTTGTACATTTTAAACCATTAATCTAATTTGGAAAAAAATTATATTGTAAAGTCAACAAAAATAAGCCCGTTTAAATGGGTACGGTCGAATTTTTTTAATCATATTTTTATAAAACATATAAGACTAAAATAAAAAGAAGGATAAAGTTGAGTTAAAAAATGGGTAAACATGAGGGGTTAAGGTTGCAGGTATTTCTTAAATTACAAAATTTGAGTAAAGTTGAGGTACCATAGTTGTAATTATATTTGTTGAAATCAAATAAATGCGGGTTGATTGTGTTTAAAAGACCACCTTACCCTTTTGTTCACATGTATCTTATGCTTTAAAAGTTGTAAATCCTTTAAAAAAGTGTCTTAATTTGCCCTTTACTTATGTATTACATATAGTATAGATATAGATATGCAATACTTCACGACCTAATATGCAACGCCAGCTTTTCTATACATTAATATTTTTAAATTTTACCTCAATTCCTTGAAACTTTTTTGTCCTACTCATTTTGATTATCTTTGTAATAAATTAAAAAAAAAACTTTTAAGTATATACTAAACAACAAAATTAGTAAATTTTGACATTTTTTTGTTATTTGGCACACTATGTTTTATAAGGGTCCAGTTATTTCACAAAGAGGGAAAAAATGAGAAGGATTTGTAGCAAAAATAAAAAATAAAAAAAATAAATAAAATCTTAAAAATAAATAAAATCATAACTCAATTAAAAAACGAAAAAATTAAAAAAAATAAAATGTTTTATCCGTCTTCCTTGTACCCAGAAAAAAAAACAATATTGAGGAATAAAGATCATTATGTTCTTTTATTTATTTTCACTATTGGTTGTGTCTTTTTTTTTTTCATAACATAATGTCTTTTTTTCTTAATATCGTGTTATATTTTCTAAACATTGTGTCCTTTTTTTTATCATTATGTGACATTGTGTTTTTTTTTTCTCAACATTATTTCTCTCTCTCTTTATTTTTTTTAACAATAATTATATGGGTAACAGTTAGTTTTTTTTTACTTTTTTCATTTATTATTTATATTTTGATTTATGATTTTTTTTATATCTTTTGAATTTTTTTATGAGTTTTTTTTGTGACCACAAATTATTCTCACACTTTTTATTTTTATATTCCTTTATAGTATAGCCTTTACCTGTTTTATAATACATTTTTTTTCAATTTGTTATTTTAAGATATCCTTGTGATTTTAGATAGGCATGGGTTTGAACATATGTAGCATGAAGGTCCAGTTTTCACTTCTAATAATTGTTATGAAAATTGTGAGTAATTACTAATCGTTAGCTCACCTAATCGGACCCATAAATCGGTAGTCGGCCATATCTGACCTTATTTTGTGATTTAGTTTATTTTATTTATTTTTTGAAAGGCAATCGGAACTCATGTTTTCTATTCATGATTTGTTATGTTTATGTGGCTTTTATATGTAATTTTTCGTACATATATAAAATCGCTAGGCAGTCAGACAGTGGGATACTGACTAGCTATTAACATGGGTTAATCGAATTGGAAATTTATAAGTAATTATAAATTTCCAATTCGATTAACCCATGTTAATAGCTAGTCAGTATCCCAATGCCTTACTGCCTAACGACTTCTATAACTCTTAATCACCCGTGCTATCATGTACATACAAGCTGACACTCCCCTTATATCTTAACCCGTTATTTTGTAGTTGAAACGACTGAAGATCCCACTAAGTAAAATAAAAGCGGCAACAAATGGTTTTGATGAAGCACACTTTGTAGCTAGTGGCGTGTTCGGCATAGTGTATAAAGGAGAACTTGATCTTTTAGGTATCCAAAATTCACCATCAGTTGAAGGTGAACAGAAAAAACAAAGCAAAACACCTGTAGCAATACAATGCACCAAAAATAGGCGAGACATAAAATGGATCAACGGTAGGCGATACCTGGCCAGTAAAGACGGATTTTTAACAGAAATTGAATTGCTTACAAGTTGTAAGCATCAAAACGTTCTCTCACTTCTTGGCTTTTACATGGAAGCTGATGACATAATTCTTGTGTACGAGTACGCTTCCAAAGGAAGCCTGAGTGATTATTTGGGAAGCACTTGTAAAAATATTAATCTTACTTGGGGAAAAAGATTAGAAATTTGCCTTGATATTGCACGTGGAATAAACTACCTTCACACCAGTATGGAGGGGAAACCTAGGATAATACACCGAGATATAAAAAGCGAGAACATCTTGTTGGATGAAAATATGAAAGCAAAGATTGCTGACTTTGGGCTCTCAAATTTCCACTCTAGAAGTCAACAAGCGAGCACTATCCATACAAAACTCAAGCCAAATTTTTATGTGGATCCAGAGTATTTGACTTCAGCAAAGTATAAAAAGGAATCAGATATTTATTCCTTTGGAGTGGTTTTATTTGAGATGCTATCCGGAAGGTTGGCCTATGAACAAATTTGCATAGAGGAAGATGACAAAGGGCTTGCATCCATTGCAAGGCGGCGCTTCAATGAGAACACACTAAAGGAATTGATAGATCCTAAAATGATAGATGAAGTTGGTGAACACATTGTAACTTTAAATAGAGGTCCCAATCAAGAGTCTTTTGAAGCGTTTTCACGAATCGCATATCAATGTTTGGCGGAAACTCAAGCCAAGCGCCCGACAATGGAAAGTGTCATCAAGGAACTTGAGAATGCTTTGAACTTGCAAGTAAGAACCCTTTACAAATATTACAATATTTATTTCAACATCCCTTTCTAGTAATTACTATGTTCATCATTAACATTTTAAAGAAATACTCCATATATGATTTATGAATGCGAATCCTGATGTCTTGTCCAGCTAAAAAATTGATTTATAATCTGTCTATATCAAAATAGAAAGCTAAATATCGTGAGGAACCATGACAAGTGTTAATTCAAAAGAATATTATCATTTAAATAATAATAGTTATTATTTTCATTAAATAACTATTACGAAGCATTTGATTGATATTAACCAGGATCATTTCACCACCTTTCCCGATTTTCTTTTTAGTACCGAGTGGATGGGGTGGAGTTCCCCATTGGTATCACACCCAATTTCATCCCATCCATATGCATCATGAGTCCATTCCTACCACCCGAAAAGGAAAAAAAAATCAAATATATACAAGAGAGTGGGACATATATAGGGACTACAACACCATTACACCCTTAAAACAAAAACCTACCATTTTCTGATTGAGCGTCACATGTCGCAAGTCGTCCCATTTTATAGTCCCTCCACTACACATAGCCTTACAAACTTTAGTTTTTAGATGGTTGTTACAAAATTTCACACATATACTTTTTGACCATCAACTTTAGTGTCACATATTAACTTTTTGGTCTATCAAGTTTGATAATAAAACTTTTGTCTTTCCAACTTCCATATTTGTTTTTTACCCCTTTACTTTGATGATGTTTTTTTACAAGTCTAATTTCTATAGGCTGATCAAGTCGTTTATGCTGTTGAATTTCTCTAATTTGAACTTTGTAGACACCATCTTGATCTCAAATGAACAATTTCTCTGAATAGAGCCAAACATTGGCTCTGTTATTAATTGTTGATGAACACCAATGAAAGTGAACGAAATTGACGAAATCAACTGCTCGATTATTATTGTTAAACGTAGTGACTCAAAAATTACAGAGAATTGTGAACGAAATTGAACCCCAAATAGTTAACGAACCGATTAACAATCAGACTTTGAACTTGACACATTTATTGATTTTGACTTGACTTCCAACAATAGAGATTGGAGTTTCAGTTGCTCTAATCCTAATTGTTAGATATTTCAGATTCGGAGTTTCAGAGAATTCGGATTCGGATGATATCCAAATTTTCGGATGTTTCGGAATTTGGATTCAGATTTGTTTGCACATCCCTAACAGCTTTGCTCTTTGTTTTACTCAGAATTATAGAGAGTTTTCTCACCTAGCAATCCGACTTGAAGAGATACACTCCGCGACAAACAGCTTTGATGATGAAAATCTCATTAGGGAAGGTGGATTTGGAAAGGATTACCTGGGACAAATGTCGCTATCAGGACAATTGATTAATATTTGTGCACGAAGGTTAAAATGCAAAGACGGGCAAGGAGACATTGAGTTCTGGAATGAGATTTCGATGCTTTCTACTCTCAAGCATAGAAATATCGTCTCTTTGGTTGGGTTTTGCGAAGAAAATGATGAAAAGATCCTTGTTTACGAGCATTTAGTTCATCGAAGTCTAGACCGACATCTTAGTGGTCCAAATCTCACATGGTTCCAAAGACTGAAAATATGTTTAGGTGTTGCGCATGGGTTGAGTTGCGCATGGGTTGAGTTACATCCATTATGATGTCGTACATTGTGACATCAATAGCTCTAAAATATATTTGGATAAAGATTGGGAACCAAAAATATCCGGGTTTGAACTTTCCACAAAATATCCACAAAGTTGGAGGCATCGCCTTCTCTCATCTCAAAGTTTTGACAACAGAAAGATGACACCCAAATATGATGTTTACTGCTATGGTGTATTGTTGTTTGAAGTCCTCTACGCAGTGAAACCAACGAAAACACAATGTCAAGGCGTCATTAATCCCGAGTTACGAGAACAAATGGACAGACAGTCGTTGACCTTCTTAACAAATATAATTGATAAGTGCTTAAGTGAACATCCTGTGCAACGACCGACTATGGATCAGGTTGTCAAAGAACTTGAGGATGTGTTTGAACTTCAATGGAAGCATGAAAATCTTGTAAGACTACTGTTTTTCCCCTATTTTTTCCATCCTTTAGTCATTATTTTTATTTTTGCTAATTTGGTGTACATTGTGGTATTAAAGGAACATTCAACAGCTGCAGATAAAGATCATGAAGGCACATCATCAGGTCTCCTAAAGGTAAATGAAATTGATTTTTCATCATAATAAATAAAGTTAATTTTCTTTCAGTTTGTTTGATGTTTCTCAAATATAATTTGCAGTCCTTCACGTCCTAAAAATAAATGCAACGTCAGCTTTTCTATACGTATTTCCTAAAAATGATTGATACAAAATTAAATTGTAAATTAAAGTTTAAATGATCTTACTATGCATGATTGTTTATTTCGGTAATACAAAAAGTTTTGTTTGTTTAAAAGTGTTTATTCTTCTGTAAACATTGCATTAAAGTAACGGAAATACGAAGCACACCAAAAATTTGGGAATATATAGTTCTCAGTACGTAAGTACTATATGTAAATGACCACATCAATGTTATATATTTGGTGCTTTGGTGTTTCATACAAAGGTTCACATAAATGAAAACATAGTTGATTCATTACTCCATTTTCAATCAATCAATCAATCATGCCCAGTAAAATCCCACCGACAGCAAAGCTATAAGTAGGGTCTGGGGAGGGTGGGATGTAGGCACACCGTACCTCTATCCAAAGGAATAAAGAGGTGGCTTCCAGAGAGACCCTCGGCTCTAAGAACATGCGTATGAAGCAAAATAAAGCAAAATAAAGGAAATCAAATTTTAACAGTTATATAAAAACTACTACTAATTATAATAATATTAATATTAATATTAATATTATTATATAATATTAATAATAAGATCACAGTTTAACAGCTATATAAAAGCTAATAATAATAATAATAATAATATATGCAAGGGAAATACCATTATGGTATGTGGACTAAATAAGTTAAGTCTAAGCCCTAAGGTATTCAATTCTCTCTAAAAATCCTTAACTTTAATTCTACTTCTCCACGAATTCCTATCCTCAACCATGTCCTCGGAGAGGTTTAGGTCTATCAAATCATGCCTAATCCTCTCATCCCAAGTCAATTTCGGTCGTCCTCTACCCCTCCTCCCCTCTATAGTAATGTTTTCTACGAATCTAACAGGATTCGTCGTCTGTCTTCTCTTTACATGTCCAAACCATCTCAATCTCCACTCTCTTATCTTGTCTGCTATGTTCGCCACCCCTAATCTCTCGCGAAACACAACGTTTCTTATTCGGTCTAGCCTTGTGTGCCCACACATCCAACGTAGCATTCTCATTTCTGCTACCTCCATCTTCCGCACTTGTGCCTTTTTGATGGCCCAACAATCTGTTCCATATAGCATTGCAGGTCTAACTGCCACCCTATAGAATTTTCCCTTTAGTTTAGTCGGGAAACTCTTGTCGCACAATATACCTGTGGCTGCTTTCCATCTACACCATCCTACCTGAACTCGGTGGGTCACATCACTGTCTAATTCCCCATCGCTCTGTACAAAAGATCCTAAATACTTGAACTTCGTTACCTGCGGGACCACCTGCCCTTCAATTGTGAACTTCATTACGCCATTTTCATCAATTTAAATCTAAGATTGATGGACCAGATTGTTTCTCATATTTTTTTTGTTTTTTTTTGTATACTTTGTGTTTTAACCGTTATCTCAAACTATATATATATATATTTAATTGTTTAATGTTTATTTAGATATTTTCATGCATTTTTTTTATGTTGTGATTAATATAAATATTTATTTTTGGCAACAATTTTATTTTGAATGTTCCATTCTAAAGACTCTCAATTATATTATCTATTATATCGCTAACCAATACTAACTTGATTTCACGGTAAAAATTGGCTCAAATCGGAACTATTTTTATTGTTTATATCATTGTTATCAAAAGAGTACGTTCAAGGTGTGCGCCTAGGCGCTTTTGTTAGGCGAGTCAATGTTTTCCCGCTTCTTAAAAGTCAAGTTGCATTTATGGGAATAATAATAGTTTTTTAGTTGTTTTTATATCTTTCGTCTTAGTGGTAGTGGTAGGAGTCGAGGTTTGGGTTCTCAAATGAAGATCCAAGTTCAATCCTCACTTGTGTCACCATTGGTAGATTATGACAATGAAGGTTTTGAGCTAGGCCTTGCTAGGTTGTCATTTGAATCCGGAACCCACCCGGGCATCATGTGTTACACCATAGAGTTATGCTCTTGTGGTTGCACAATAACTGCCAAGGGACAATTGGCGGTACGGTTTGCGGGGAACACCCAAGCCAAACTCTGAAAGCCAGTGGGCCGCCAGTTAAGACAATATAGTCTGGCGAGAGTGTGACAACATAACTCTCTAAAATTAGGAAGTACGATGGCCTAGCACACACGAAAATTGTCGTTCAAAAAAAGAAAAAAAAATAAAAATTGATAAGATTTACCTTAAAAAAATCGGGTATACTTAACTAGGTCAGATCTCTTAATATAATTATTGACTTTTCTTCATTTCCCAATCTCTACGTAGAAATATTTTTTTCATCATCTTTCTTCTTGTTTAGTCTGTTGTGTTATACCGTTGATTTTCTCTGTCACCGCAACAACAAATTAGTTCATTCATCTTCAATTCATTATATTTTGAATCAATAGGTTAGTAACAGTCAATATTTTACATTATCAATGATGTTTAGCATCAATTATGTTTTTTAAAAGGTTTAAACGGGTTAAATTTTTAACTAGAAACATTTAATTAAGTTATCAATGATGTTTAGCATCAATATCTCACTACCCAACTAACGTCTAACGAGTTCTACAACACTACTTTTTTCCCCTTGCTTTCATGTACGTACAAGCTGACACTCCCTTATGTCTTAACACATTATTTTGTAGTGGGAACTGCCGATGATTCCACTGAGTGAAATAAAAGCGGCTACCAACGATTTTGATGAAGCACACTTTATAGCTGGAGGTGGGTTCGGCTTAGTTTATAAAGGAGAACTTAATGTCTTCGGTCTTCCAATTTCATCATCAATTGAAGGTGAACTACAAAAAGAAAGAACCAAAACATCTGTAGCTATAAAATGCATCAAAAATAGACAAGACATGGCCAGTAAAAAAGGATTCTTAACGGAAATTGAATTGCTTACAAGTTGTAAGCATCAAAACGTTATCTCTCTTCTTGGCTTATATATGGAAGCTGATGACATAATGCTCGTGTACGAGTATGCTTCTAAAGGAAGCCTAAGTGATTATTTGCGAAGCACTCGTAAAAACATTAATCTTACTTGGGGAAAAAGATTAGAAATTTGCCTTGATATTGCACGTGGTATTAGTTACCTTCACACCACTATGGAGGGCAAACCTCGGATAATACATCGCGATATAAAAAGTGAGAATATCTTGTTGGATGAGAATCTAAATGCAAAGATTGCTGACTTTGGGCTATCAAAATCCCACTCCATAAATCAACAGCAACGCAGTACTATCCAAACAATACATATTGTAGGCACAGATTTTTATGTAGATCCAGAGTATGTGACATCAGGAAAGTATAAAAAGGAATCAGATATTTATTCGTTTGGGGTGGTTTTATTTGAGATGCTATCCGGAAGATTAGCCTATGAACAAATTTGCACACAAGAAAATGACAAAGGGCTTGCACCCATTGCAAGACGACGCTTTAGTGAGAAAACGCTAAAGGAATTGATAGATCCTAAAATGATAGATGATGACGGTGAACACATTGTTACTTTAAATAAAGGACCCAATCAAGAGTCCTTTGAAGCATTTTCAAGAATTGCATATCAATGTTTGGCGGAAACTCAAGCCAAGCGTCCAATAATGGAAGCTGTCATCAAGGAACTTGAGAATGCTTTGAATTTACAAGTAAGAAGCCTTTACAAATATTACAATATTTTTCTTCATATCCCTTTTAGTAATTACTATGCTCATTCATTAACATGTTAAAGAAATATGCGATTTATGATCTAGGGTCAGCCCTTAGGGAGGGCTGGGTGGTCGACAGCCCTCGACCCGACACCCCGTTAGGCCCGAATAATTTTTTTAATATATATATATTTTTATGAAAAACAATATGTATATTTAATGGTTAAACTCAGTTACATAACAACTAATTTGGCTTCGTGGCAAAATGTATGATTGCTAACCAAAAGGTTGAGGGTTCTAGTGTCATTTGAGAAACGTTTTAAGCCTATTTTCATACAAAAGTTTTTTACACAACTCAAATCATAACCAAGTATGTCAATTTAAAAATTAATTTGTTTAAACCTAACAAAATAGTCATTTTACTTGAGGCCCAAAAACCCTTAAAAGTCTCAAGAAAAATAAAAAAAATAAATTATAACTCAAAATACAAATAAAAAATAAAAAAAAAACTAAAATATTTTCCTGTCTTTACCGATTAAGAAAAAGACAAAAAAAAATGAAAAGAGATTTTAATGGCCGAAGCAAGACTTCTGGATTGCCTTTCTACTACCATTGTATTGTCTATCTATTGGGTTGTGATTCTTAACGGGTCTTTATTGGAGATAATTTAACTACTATTGGGGGAAGTTTTTTCTATTTCTATACTGTAATCGACATGTATAGACTCACGAGAATCTCTAAGTGTTCAAGCATTCAACAATTCAATCACTATAAATAAAGACACAATGTCGAGAAAAAAGACACAATAATTAAAATAAACAAAAAATATACAATAAATCAAAAATATTATACAATGTTGAGTAATGTAATATAATATCAAGGAAAAAATAAATGACGAAAATAAAACAAAAAGAACAATGATAAGCAAAAAAAACAAAATGTTTTTTTTCCTCAACGTTAAGTCCTTTTTTTAAACTAAGAAGACAGGAGAAATGTATAGTATTTTCTTTCTTTCTTTTCTTTTTTCTTATTTTTTTTTACTTTTTGCGTTTTTTTTTTTTTTGTATTTTGAGTTATAATTTTCTTTTCAAGTGGTTTTTTTAGGACACAAATTTTTATCATCATTTTCATTTTTGTCCCATGTAGAACAGGTTGACCCTCAAAAGTTAACCAAATATTATTTAGAAGTACTAAAACAATAATCGTATCCATCAACATATTTGTGGTTACACGTTACTAGCTAGTTGAACACCCATGTGTGTGTGTAAGGATTACAGTAATAACTAATTATGTGGTAAATAATGTGAGAATATTAGATGCATAAGTGGAATTTTGAGATGTCGCATGTGCATGCATTCAAATCTTACATGTGAAATAGTTCTTTCATACCACATGTTTAGTTCTTTTCGTATTTTTTTTCGTTTGAAAGTTCTAAAACTTTAGTATTTAGTGACACCTACAAAATTCTTGAATTATGATTTGACACAAAGAAAGGATAAATGACAGTTTGCTTATAATATCATTATCGTCGTCACAAGTGCATGTGTATGTACTACAACTTTCATTTTAACAAACAATGGTGCAGGGGGAAACCGTGGTACTTTCAAGGTTTCGGCTCAGTGATATATTATTGGCTACTCAAAACTTCTCTGAAACATGTTGTATTGGATTGCATGAGTGTGCTAAGGTGTATAAAGCAGAACTTGATGATTTTGACAACAAAAGTTTGTTGGCATTTAAAGAGAGAAGCGATGATGAATGGCCAAAGACATGGCCCAAGACACGCGTCAATGTAGCTATAAAACGCATCTCTGGTAGCACGGATGTAAAACAAAGGTTCTTTTTAGAAATTGAAAGGCGTACTAGTTGTAAGCATCCGAACATAGTCAATGTTCTTGGATTTTGTGATGAAGGTGATGAGATTATCCTTATTTATGAGCATGCTTCCAACAAAAGCCTCGATTACTATTTGAAAAATTTTCTTTGCATGGATAACCTTACATGGACGCAACGTCTACAAATGTGCATTGGTATTGCACGTGGACTCAATCACCTTCACACCAAGATGGATAGCCAAGAAAGGCTAATACATGGAAACATAACGAGTGCCAACATTCTCTTTGGCAAGAACTTGGAGCCAAAGATTGGTTACTTTGGGATCTCAGAATATCACTTAGAAAACCAAGAGGCAAGCACTCTCATTAGCACACAAGTCTATAGGGATCCTGAATTTGAAAAAACACTTGTAATGAAGAAAGAGTCGGACGTCTACTCCTTTGGAGTTATACTGTTTGAGATCTTTTGTGGGGGGTTAGCATATGATCCCATTTACATAGATAAAAATCAAAATGGGCTTCCACACGTTGCACGCAACCACTTCGATGATGGAAAAATAAAGACATTGCTAGATCCTAAGCTAAAGGAAGTAACCAATGATGACATTTTTACTTCAAACAGAGGACCAAATCAAGATTCTTTGGACACGTTCTTAAAAATTGCCCGCCAATGTTTGGAAGAAGCTCAAACAAAGCGTCCAACAATGGAAATTGTCATCCTGGAACTTGAGACAGCATTAAACTTTCAAGTAAGTCTATATTTTCGAAGTATATACTTGTTTTCTTCATATACTTGGCCAATCATATAAAGTATCATGCTTAACCATTATCAGTCAAACGGAAACATGGGATTTATTTTCAAGTTAAATTGGAATACATTAAGCGCAAACTAGCTAGAACCTTAGATTTATCATGTATATTGCGTTAAGTAAATTAATTAAAAGCTCGCTACACGTACCTTTGAATTTTAAGTTTGTGGATTTATTAAAAAAATGGCCTATTATAACAAAAAAGCTAATGACATGAGTTCAAACATTTAAACAATGCATAAATGTTATATACCCATCAATAGATTTAGCTTTATTTCGTGAATTTCTTCTGATATTGGACATATCAGATATGGAAAACTGAGTCGATCAATGATCATGAGTTATTAAGGATTTAATTATCAGTATTTTCAATGCTTTTTTAAAAACTACTTTTGTGTATTATTTTGAGTTACTATATCGATATATTGCTTTATGATTCACAGGAAAATCTCATGAAAAGCCTCCAGATTTCTCTAAAAGACATTGAATTGGCCACAGAAAAATTCAGTCAAAAGAATTACTGTGGAAGTGGGAGATACTGGAAGGCATATAAAGGAAAGCTACCACATGCTGCCATTGTTGCAAACCGGTGGGATAGCAAGTTTAATGATCAATTTCGGACAGAACTTGATATCCTTTTCAAGCGTAAGCATAAGAATATTATCAGTCTTGTAGGCTTCTGTAATGAGACCAATGAAAAGATCATTGTTTACGAGCACATGTCTAAAGGAAGTCTTAATATATATTTAAAAGATTCTAATCTTAGATGGATTAAACGACTCAAGATATGCATTGATGTTGCAAGTGCGTTGGAGTTCCTTCATGGAGGTGATGTAACACTGAAGAAGGTGGTACATAGGGATATCAAAAGCCATGGAATATTACTAAATGATAACTGGGATGCTAAAATTTCTAATTTTGAGTTGTCCACATTTGATTCATCAAACCAGGAGATGGAACATATTACCGATGATGCTTACCTTGACCCACAGTACAAACAAGGTTTAACTGAAAAATCAGATATATATTCGCTTGGTGTGGTTTTAGTTGAAATCTTGAGCGGAAGATTGGCACGTGTAGAGGGGCATGAAGATAACAGTCAATTTTTAGGTTCTTTGGCTAAACACCACTACGATCAAGGAAAACTTGATCAAATGGTGTTTGAGGATATGAAGAAACAAATTGTGGAACAATCATTGACTACATTTGCGGATATTGCCTATCAATGCTTAGACGAATATGAGCATATGCGGCCCCAGGCTAGTGAGGTGGTGATACAACTAAAGAAAGCATTGGAATTTCAAGTAAGCTTTCATGTTTATACAAATGTTGGCCTCCTTTCAATGCATGTATCATGAAAGTGCATAAACAAGTACTTATTAATAAAAAGAGAATATATAACCATTAATATCTAGGAAACATATTTAGGTGAGAATTTTTGTATTACTTTTAACTATAAAAATAGATCATGTCAAACTGAAAACGAATTTGTTATTATTTTTTATTTAACTGTTTAATTTGTACGAGTATGTAGGAGGACTCTGAAATATGGGAGCCCAAACTACCTAGAGCCTACAAAGAAATAATACGGTTGTCGGGAACCTCTGAAATCTACAATAAAAAGGACATTTACGTCAAGCTCTCTGAAGGAATCCACCTTCCAAAGGACAAAGTGGTAATTAGCTTGTTTCTATCATAACTTCATGTATTTTTGCTATTTAATACATATATACTATTTAGGACTATTCATTTATCTCTTTTCATTCAACTTTTCCTTGTGATTAAATTGCTCATTTGAAAATAATCAACTTAAGAGAAATCAGACTTATTTGATTTGTTTTGTTTGTTTTGTGTATCAGTGGTTCATACTAAGTGATAATGGAGAATTAAATAAAATGGTATCAGCGACAGCAGCAAACTTTTCTTATAAAAACCGAGAATCACATAAGTGCAGATCTATTCATATATCAAGGTTCTCTCCTGTCTCTCCCTCAGTCACACACACACATTTTCACTTTGAAATTTTTGTAGCAAATACTAACTGTTTATCTTCAACTGCAATAATTTATGATCAATGTTGATTGGTTAATCATTGTTTATGGATGATCCGAAACGGTCTGCTAGCTAGTGGACACCCTTTAATTAACAAAGTTATTTGGTTTTCTAGGATTTCTTCAAGCAACTAATAAAACTATGTAGGCGTGACTCGTGAGGATTGTAGGAGTAAACTTTTAAGGATGTGTGTTCACTGTAAAAAAAAAAAAGTAATAAACCTAACCAAATATAATATTGTCTACTTTAAAATCAAAACAAGTAGTACATTGTTTGACCGAACATATACTTATAATGCACCTTGATGAATCTTGAAGACTCTTGAATAGTAACGTTTAGGAAAATTGTATAGATTGTTAAAAGTTATTTCATGTTGCCAATTTTGTACTTTTAGCTTATTGGTCCCCGCTTAATCTTCTCATCCCTAACTCAATGAACCGATCATAACTGACTTGTACTTGGACACCATGATCACGATTCACAATATGAAATAGTAATTGCAAGATGAAAAATAAACAGACACACTTGTACTGAACAGAGTAGAAATAGGGGTTCTGTATACTACAAACTGATGTGATTGATCCCTATATAAAAGTATAAACACAACCAAACGACGCAGCGTTAAGGATAAGCACCGGTTGGTGTTTTGCAATAACTGCAATACAGTTATCAGAAAACCCTTAACCACTGTGGCCTCATATCGGTGTATCCTAAACGAACCCATAAGTCATGTGGCCTTTGGCCCTAACAGAAATAAAAATAAGCGCAAACCAACTTTTAAAAGTACCGAAACATAAACTAACAAATAAACGAACTCAACAAGGTTAGTGAATTGGAGTGCGGACTACATAGCTTTATGAATAACTATATATGTTTGAATTTTCTAGACTGACCACTCGTAACATGTACAGGTTTTGGAAAGTGGCAAAGATGTTGGATATTTCAAATTTAAAGATCCAAGTTACAATAGACAACCGTTTTTTATCTCCGGATGTCATATATGGGATTTATTTGATCTTCAAATTTTCTGATCCAAGAATATTTTCTCATAAACAACGTTTGTACGTGAACCTAAAGTACAAGAACGGGACTGATACTTTGAATTCATATTTTGCAACATGGAGGGACGAAGAGTGGATGATGATTGAATTGCACCGTTTTTCGAATCACAAGGAAGGTGTTTCATTTACATTTCTACTAGAGAGCTTTTCAAGATACTATTGCACAAATGGTGCCATCTATGTTGAAGGCATTGAGTTTCGAGCCATTAAAAAAGCAAGTCAAAAAATACTCTTTTGATCTCATTCTGGATTATAATGCTTTTATTTTTTATACCGTACATTACTGCATGTAGAGAATATGATGTTACAATTTGTATACACAGGTGGCACATGAAGATAACAAGAATCTAAAGGAGGCCCAACAAGTTCAAAAATCAAAACCTAACTTGGAGGACTTGAAACATGAACTAGTTAACAATGAAAAGGTTCTTTTTGGCTTATATGCATATAATTAATGAATATTATTTTTTGAAGACTCAAAATATTCCTTGTGATCTTGGTACTAAATTCTGTCATTTGTCGAACAGTTGTTTCTAAGGGAATTGAACGGGAAGAAACATCTTATGCTGTCTGCCACGGAGATTTTGTACAACTCTAAAAAATGGGAGTTTTTTCGTTCTAAATCGTCAGCAGACTCAAGGTTTGCCTTTTAATTAAGCTCAATTAATTAAATTGTAAAGTCTGATTAAAAAGATGGTACTTTGTCTTCAAGAAGTATGTAACCAATATCGTAAACGCAGATTTCAAAATGTGATGGAGCTTCTACCGCAACAAGTATTTAGAATCAAGTACAAAATTGAAACTCAAATGTTGTCACCATTCATGGAATACACATGTTACCTTGTGTTCAAGCTTTCCGAAAAATGTCAAGGGCTGCATTGTCCAGTGAAAGTACGAGATCTACTATGTCGTAAAAATAAAGTAAACCAAATTGTTTATTTTAGATCTCCAACCCGTGTGAATCATCATGATCCCTTTTGGGTTCCGGAGCAGCGGAAAGATGGATGGATGGAGGTTAGGATCTGGAAGTTCAACTCAAAGTTTGATAATAATAATCTCGGAAAGGATGTTATTCCTATGAATTTGAAACTCATAACCTACGAGGGAACTATGTCAGGGCTTATTATATGTGGCTTAGAGTTTCGACCAACGTAGAGGAATATGTAACAAACTAATTAATATGTTGTTTTTGTATTGTATCAGTGTTTGAATTGTTATGAACTGAACACTAATGAATTGAATTAAGATGACTGAATCAAACGATTAACTCATGTTATTATGAATTGAACTAATGAAATGATTATAGCAAGATTTGTGAACGAATTGAAAGAAAACATATTAAACCCTAATTCAGGTTTTCTTTATCCGTAACAGCTACTAGCACGCTCTGACTTTGAATATTGGCAATATTAGTCCTCTGAGTTAATTTGCTTATCTAACTAACCATATCTCACTTAAGGTTTGAACTATGAGAATAACTAGGTTTTAACCCTTGTAGTGAACGGGGTTGGGTATCAAATATTTTGAAATTAAAAATAACTTACGATAGATAAATACAAATTATATTTAACATTGTTTTATTAACAGAAATATATTTATATTACTTGACTAGACATGCAGAAACACCCGTCATATATAACTCTCATAGGTTAGAACCCATCTATCATACGAGATGGTAACAAAAAAATATATAACATTACAAATTTTGATTCATACCACTAATATTAAGAAATACAAAGTAATAAATGGGAAAAATGATATATATAACAGTAAATTCAATATAACATGGGTAAATAAATATACAATTCATGATTTTCTAAATAAATAAACAACATGGTAGTAAGTTTGGTGTTTGCCAATGGTGCCAATGGTTAGCCATGCGCACCCTTAGACCTCTTCTTAGTGGTTGCGTCCGTTAATTTGAAGACACGCATGTTCGTATAATATTGGTCTTTTGAATAACTCGTTGGAAAGAACTAAACCTCATCATTGTTCATATAAGCAAAATTGGATCAAGGATTATTGTAAAAAGTCAAAACATCATGTCAAATATAATTAAAGATTGTTGATCATATTTTAATTAACACTGTATGAGTAACTTTTAAAGAGACTCTTCCTAACCAATCAACACTAATAACACGATAGAAAAATTACTACGGATAATTTCAATCTGGATGAACAGTAAAAAACTATAATTACTTCTTTTTGTTACCCCTTTTTAATACAAAACCATAAAAATGTGTGAGTGGTGATAAAGGGAGAAATGGAAATTTGTCCTACTACCGCAAAGGAAAATGTTAAAATTAAAATGCATTCAAGCAAATGTAAATGTTAATTAAAATGCATTCAAGCTTCGTAACTGACCGGCATACGTACACCATCATATTCTTATATTCATCTCCCATTTTATGAAGTCGGAGAATAAGTATTCATCACGAATTTTGGCTTGTTTTCTTATTCACATATATGGCACATTGGCAATTAAATTTAAGACCACCATTTGAAATACTTCTTTTGAAACAACAATTTGGTTAGAACAAACCAGTATGGATAAAGGATAAAAAAAACAAGTAAAATTAATTGCTTCAAATAGTTAAGGCAACATAATTTCAACTCATGATTAAGGTTACGTTTGAGATTGAGCTTGAAAAATGCTTATTGTCTTATTGACTTTTTTAAAAAGCCATTTTGAAAAACCAGTATTTGCGGTTTTTATAAAACTGTTTTTTAACCATTTTCAAAAAGATAAAAAAAAAATTGTGATTGCCACACATTTTAACTTATTGGCTTTTTGAAAACACTAAAAAGACAATAAAATTTTTCAAACTTAATTCAAAGTATGTTTTAAGTATATAAAAGTAGGGTCAAGTTATTCTACAAAGGGGAACAAAAATGAGAAGGATGAGAAGCCATAATTTATTGACATGTGTCAAGTAGGGATAAAAGAAAAATGGTATAAAAGTAATATTACACATTTTCTCTCTCCACATGCAAGTCACATGTTGATTCCCCCATCATTTTTAAACGTCTATAACTTTTTCATATGATATTTAAAAAAAAAAATTCACCATAATAACAATCGTTTTTTTACCTTTAATATGAGTATAATTTTGTTATATAATAATAAAAAGTAATTTACGTCATTGTGTCTTTTTGCGTACCATTGTTTCTTTTTTCGTCATTGTGTCTTTCTGTTTGTTAATGTGTTTTTTCGCCGTTGTGTCTTTCATCTAATAATTGTGCTTTTTTTTAAATACTAATAACACCGTTGTGTAATAGTATATATATATATATATATATATATAATGAAAAATACCAATAAATTATCTAATGCATAAAACACAATGATGAATGCATATTACACAATAACCTGAAATATAAAATACAATAATGAATACATATAACAACACAATGACCTGAAACATAAGACACACTGGTAAATACATATAACACAATGGCTAAAAACGTAAGACACGATGATAAATAATATAACACAATGGCCTGAAACGTAAGACACAATGGTAAATACATATAACACAATGGCAAGAAACGTAAGACACAATGGTAAATAATATAACACAATGGCGTGAAACGTAAGACACAATGGTAAATACATATAACAAAATGGCCAGAAACGTAAGACACAATGGTAAATAATATAACACAATGGCCTGAAACGTAAGACACAATGGTAAATACATATAACACAATGACCTGAAATGTAAAACACAATGGAATCTATATATTACACAATGCCTTGAACGTAATACACAAACAACATAATACTATTTTTCTCAAATTAAGTGAATATTGAACACAATGACTAAAGCACAAAGATAAGTACAAAGACACATTCTCAAAGACACAATGACGCACGAAAGACACAATAACGTAATCTTTGTGTTAAATTTTATCTTTAATATGAGTATCAATTGAAAAACACAATGATCAAAATTTATAACACAATGCATAGAAAAACTCAATAAAACACAATGGACAACCAAATAACACAATATAAAAAACCCACCAAATTTTTTATTTTTATATAACAATATGATATTCATATTAAACATAAAGAAACGCTTGTTATTATGATAATTTTTTAAAAAAAATGTCGTATGAAAAAGTTATAGACATTTTAAAATGATGGAGGAATTGACATGTGTCTTGCATGTGGAGAGAGAAAGTCTTCATAAATGGGTTATTACCTACATGCCCTTCTCATCTATTTTTATTTAATTTTTATTCTTGAATTAATCTCCATCATCCAAATCTAAGATCAATGGATTATATTCCTTCTTATCCTTCTCATTTTTATTGTCATTTGTATTTTAACTTTACCCTATAAAAGTATAACATTACAAAGAAGTCCGATTTGATCTTAAAAATAAAATTAACAAAAGAGTGCATTCCACATCATCTAGTCAAAAAACAAAAAAGCAAATTTGACCCCACATCTTAAGAGATAAACTTAAAATACAAATGAAGACAAAAATGAGAAATGTGAAAATTATTTATGACCGTATTAAAAATCCTTTAAAACTAAATTTAAAAAAATAATAAAAAAAATCAATTGTAAATAAAAATCGAAAAAAGTTAAAAAACTAAAATGTTTCCGACATCATTCCGGTTAAAAAAAATACAAAAAAATAAAAAAAAATTGACGAAAAGACACAATGACGAAAATGATCAAAAGACATAATTATAACTAAAAAAAGACACAATAGATTGCAAATTTTAACATAGTGCCAAACAAAATATAGCATAATGTTGAGTAATATAACACAATATAAAAAAAAGACACGAGTGTTAAGGAAAAAAGACACAATCAATGACGAAATAAACATAAAACACAATGACAAACAAAAAGACACAACGACTTTTTTCACTTACAATTGTGTTTTTTATTAGAACGAGAAAGACGGTGGAAACATTTTTGTGTTTTTACTATTTTCGTTTTTTTATTAAATTTTGAGTTATGATCTTTTTATTCAAATTTTTTAAAGGTTTTTTTGTGTGGCTACAAATACTTCTCATCTTTTTCATTTTCCCCTCTATAAAATAACTTGACCGACATCTTCATTATCATCATCAATCACCTTCAACCTTCAATTTTTCATTTTCCTCCATTTTCATTAAACATTTGAGAGAAATGCGCCTCCGATCACCTGGGGCGGTGTTCCATATAGAACTAGTCCGTGATCCCCACTGAACTATACTGATCGGCCTAAAAATAAAAATAAAAATAAAAATAAAAAGACATGTAAATTTATAAATAAAATGTTTACATAAAACAATATCCAATCAAATCAAATCAATATCTCCCTGGTCCACCCGCCACTTCCTACGGTCCGCCACTTGTTTTCCTTCTTCAGAAACCGACAAACAAAAGTCTTTAATTACCAGTTAATCTTTGACTCTGCGCGGGCGTCAACACTCATTCGTTCCACTAACAAACCACAGGCATCTTATTACTTCCGATCAGTTACATACATCCCTAACGGTAATAATAATAATAATAATAATAATAATAATATCTTTCTCTTTATCTTCTATTACTTCCGATCAGTTACATACATCCGTTAATTAAACTTGTGACTTTCATTTTGATATGTGAACAGGTGTAAGTGTGTGTATTTTTAGGGCCTTTTGTTCGATTAATCAATGGCCGCTCCACCACCGAATAGGGCTGGATCAGCAAATTACGATTACCTGATTAAGTTGTTTTTGATTGGCGATACCAGTAAGTGTTTTGTTTAGTGTTAATTGTTGTTATATGGATCGCGTGTTATTCATGCAGGGCCGCCTGGGATGGGGAGACAGGGAGGTCGACTCAATCATTTCAGAGGCCCTAAAGTTTTTTAAAAAATTGCTAGTAAACCTATTAACTCGTTTATATTAAAAAACAACTGCATTAAGCTCAAATGATCAACTTTATTGCCCAATTATCAATATCGTATCATTTACTTTTGATATGTAAGTTATCGAATTTATATTTTACTTAAAGGCCCGAATTTATAATCGCATTCTGCCCAAAAATTTTTAGTGTTTCTTGGAGACGACCTTGTTGATGTTGTAGATTTGAATTTAATGAATTCAGAGGTGTATGATGATTGTCTACACAAAATTTTTGTTAGTGTTTACAAGTGTTAGGGCTTTAGATTGTGGTTTCGGTATGAATCTAGTTTATTGTTTAATTTGTTGTGTGTTTGATTGTTGTTTACTGTGTTTAAGCAAATAATGGAATGTTTAGTCTGATGTATGTCTTCTTAATGTTAGAACTTAGAACCAGTGGCTGATTCTTTAGTGAAAGATAGTGTTTATGATACTCTCATTGTTTATATGCAATTCATAAGAAAATGATGTTAAAAGAGGGAGTCTTATATTTTTCATCGAAAATTAAAAAGGTTGAACTTGTACAACAAAAGTGGCCATTCTAGCTAGCATATTAGTATTTGGAAATGGAATGAAATCATGCATATCATTCTAATAAATGGTTGATGACAAGCTCACGTTTCACAAATATTTGCAGTACAAAGTATATGCCAATTGTTTTGATGTGTAATTGTGTTTACATAAATATATATGTTGTTCACTATGATATTTCATTTTAGAAACCGGAGCGCGACTTCTTTAGTTTCGAAATATTATTAAAGATTCCACATTGGCATGAACATTGCAAACATTTTCCAACATTTATGTAGTTATGGTGCGTGGATTAGGAGTTGATACTTGTCTAATACTAGTTTTGACAAACGACAAGATGGTTATATGATAAAGTCTTTATCATTTAAAATTTATAACGTATATAGATTAACATTATTGCATCACCTTGTATGGCTCTTTTTCTAATAATATTAACGTTATGTCAAATCTTTTACGTTAAGTTCACGTTACAGCATCATGTAAGGCAATCACCATAAAAACGGTTAGACATTGACGTATCGCTTTCAATTTTTGAAATCTTAATTAGTAATTTTTTACCGATTTGCGTTTCTATTCTATTTCTTTATTTCACGAGCATATTTTGATTTCCTTGCAGGTGTGGGAAAGAGCTGTTTTCTTCTGCGTTTTGCTGATGGTTCTTTCACTACTAGTTATATCAGTACCATTGGGTGAGTTATTCTCATAGTATCTACATTGTCAGCTAATTTATGTATTTTTACAATGAATTTTGACATTATAAAAACTGTAATCGGGAATTACAGTATTGATTTCAAGGTTAAAACCATCGAGCTCGATGGCAAACGTATCAAACTACAAATTTGGGATGCATCTGGTCAGGAACGGTTCCAGACTATAACAGAGGGTATGTTTTTTCTCTTTATGTTGGATGATAGAGGTGGCAAAATGGACTAGTTAGGTGGGTTGGGGAATGGGTGCAGCCGTGGGGTGTAAACGAGTTGAGCCTGAGCTCGTTTAACTTATGAGAGCTCTAGCTCAAGATGGGCTCAGTTTGAGCTCTAGTTCTAAAGCTCGAGCTTGACTCGTGAGTAGTTTTTCAAGCTCGAGCATGGCTTGGACTTGGCTTGTTTCTACTTGTTAGTTAATTTATATTATTTATAGGTTTTTATTTATTTATAATATTTATATATAACATATTATCTATAATTTGTTTGTTTTTATCATGATTCTATATATAAGAATAATTATTAGATAAATATATAGTTAATATGTTAAATAAAAGTATATAAACAATAGACTCGTTTAGGGTCGACAGCCGGCTCTAGCTTGGGCTTGCTTGTTAAACAAGCTTATTATTTTGATAATAATCCAGCTTTTTCAGTAAATTTGATTCAGGAGGTTTATGCTTAAAAACACACCTTGGATGACTTACCAACCTTTCCCTTTTAAACTATTTTTGCTTGACCCGTCAGATGGAAAACATATCTTGAAACGACTGAAAATAAGTAAACTGGCTGTAAAGAAGTTTCTACACTTCTACCCCGCAGATATTGTTTTATCTTGTGCTTATAGTATCTTTAATTTTTAATGTCATGTGTTTAGTATTTAAGTAGTATGCAATTTACACATTTTTTGTTGGGAATTTTAGCTTACTACAAAGGAGTCATGGGTATATTGTTGGTGTATGATGTTACAGACGAGTCATCTTTCAGTAGTAAGCTTTTCCTCCTTCTGCTTCTATTTGCTTTATAACTAATTCTTCAATTTGTTATTAATCATCACTGATGGATAAAGGCAGGCCTGTAAACAAACGAACGAACTTGAACACCTATTTTTGCTCATTTACATTAATGTACGGACATGGCACAGGTTCTGCTCGTTCATTTACATTTGTAAACATTCGTTTATTTATAGTTGTTTGTTTATGTTGGTTTAAATATTTATTCGAATTTTTTTGTTACTAATACTAATTTAAATCAATTGGAAGTTCATATTATAGGAACCTTTATCAGATATCCTTGTTTACTTTTAAAAGTTTGGATGTAATTACCCCACTATTTTAGACTTTAATTAATTTGGGAATACGTTTACTTTTGCTAGGTATTCGTTCATTTATGTTCATATGTGTTCGTGTATGTTTGTGAACCGTTTGTTTAGAATATTAACGAACACGTTCGTTTTCTTAAAGAACAGAGTCACAAACATGAATAAGAAAATCTATTCATTTAACTGTTTCTTGTTCGTTCGTTTATCATTACGGCTGCTGTTTCCTCATTAAATAAAGCTATTAATGATTTCTTCTTAATATAAACACAATAAATTTGTTATTACTATAACGATTTAATATTTTGGATAAAGTGATTTAGTTTGACGATCTCATTATTCCCCGTCTCTTTAATCAGACATAAGAAACTGGATTCATAACGTCGTACAGCATGCTTCTTACGATGTTAACAAGATTTTGGTGGGAAACAAGGCTGATATGGATGAAAGCAAACGGGTATATTTATTATAGTAATAATAATAATAATAATAATAATAATAATAATTATTATTATTATTATTATTATTAGTTTTTAAACTGTGAAATTGGAATTTATGACACTTAAATAATATCTTTTATTTATAGGCTGTACCTACTGCCAAGGGGCAAGCACTTGCTAATGAATATGGCATTAAGTTCTTTGAAACTGTAAGTTATTTAAGGTTCCGAGTAGTTGTTTAAAATGAAGAAAACTAAACTTCTTGTTATTATTATTCATATTATATGTTAATAATATCATATTTGTGCAGAGTGCAAAAACTGCTTTAAATGTGGGGCAAGTTTTCTATTCAATTGCAAAGGATATCAAATACAGGCTTGTAGATTCAGATACAAAGGCTGAGGTAATTTATTTTTAATTTATTAATGTTAAATCTATGTTTTTAATAATAAATCTTTGTTTTGACCCATCTACTTATAAACGGGTCAATTAAGTTTTTTTTTTTCACAGTGGGTACGAGATAAACTTGGTAAACGTATTTGTATATTGTATGTCAATAAGTGATTACAATAGGAGTATAAATACTGAATACATTTACACTCTAGCCCCTCTAATATAATACATGCATATAATAAACTTAATTGTCTAATATTCCCCCGCAAGCTAAGGCCGGGGAGCGACCTGTAGCTTGGACCGTAATAGGAGAAATCGTTGTGAAGATAGCGGCTTGGTGAACACATCTGCTATTTGATCATCTGTAGAGATAAACTGAACTAAAAGCTTCCGTCGGGCAACCTTCTCTCTGACAAAGTGAAAATCAACTTCTACATGTTTTGCGCGTGCATGAAATACAGGAATCGCAGAAAGATACGTAGCACATAAATTATCACACCATAAAGTAGGTACTGACTTAATCGGAACTCGAAGCTCTTGTAGAAGTGTTTGAAGCCAGGTTAGCTCAGCAACCGTATCAGCCAAGGCCTTGTATTCAGACTCAGTGGACGACCGAGAGACGGTCCTTTGTTTTCATGCAGACCATGAAACTAGGTTGGAACCTAGATAAATAGCATATCCCCCGGTGGATCGATGGTCGTCCAGACAACCAGCCCAATCGGCATCAGAGAAAGCACTTAGAGAATTAAAAGCTGAGTCGGTATATGCATGGAGAAGTGTGCTAGAAGCATGTTCGAGCCGTAAGCCATAATCAGCAGTGCCTTGCAGGTAGCGAAGAACTTTTAACTGCGGACCACTGATTATCAGTGGGAGAGTGCATAAATTGGCAGACTTTGTTAACTGCAAAATTGATATCTGGACAGGATAAAGGTAACATACTGAAGGGCACCCACTATCTGACAGTATTTGGATTGTCGAATGTTGGACTATCACCAAGGGTGAGATTAGCATTAGTGGCCATAGGTGACGAACCGGCTTAGCATTAGAAAGACCTGCCCGTTGAAGAAGTTCAAGAATGTATTTCTTTTGTGATAGAATCATGTCATGACCATGGTGAATAATTTCAATTCCCAGAAAATATGACAAGTTGCCCATGTCTAGGACTGCAAAGGTCTGTCTAAAACTCTTGACTACTGAATCAATAGCATCCTGGTTGTTACCTGTCAGTATAATGTCATCAACATAGACCAGCATGTATAATAATGTGCCCCTGTTTGAATAAACGAACAATGAGGGATCTGTTTTAGAGCCTTGAAATCCCAAGCATGAAGGGCCTTGGATAATCGATGAAACCAGGCTCCTAGAGCCTGCTTCAATCCATATAAAAATTTGTGAAGAAGGCAAACGTGATCTGGTTTTGTCGGTTCAACAAAACCTGGTGGTTGCAGATAAACAGTTTCATTTAGATCACCATGTGAAAACGCATTCTGCACATCAAGTTGCCTTAAAGGCCATTTTTGTGTAACAGCTAAAGATGGAACAACACGAATAGTCGTCGCTTTGACAATCGGGCTGAACGTCTCCTGATAATCAATCCCCGGCTGTTGCCAAAAACCCTTAGCGAAGAGGCGTGCTTTGTAAGGTTTGATAGCCCCTGTTTGGTCCCTTTTTAGTTGTAAACCCACTTGCAATCGACTACATTAGCATTAGATACTCGTGGAACCAAAGACCATGTACCATTTCTCATTAAGGCCGAATACTCTTCCACCATGGCTTTACGCCAAAGAGGATTTTTGTTGGCAACAGTAAAGGTGGCAGGTTCAGTTTATGAAGGGACAACAGTTGTATGAAAGGAAGATGGGTTGAAAGGCCGTGTTTTCTTGGGGTTTTGGCGTAAATTGGGAGGTCGAGTTCTAGGTGGGATTTGGGTCGGGTTGGTTGGAAGTGGATTAGAGGTGGAGGCAGATTGCCTAGGTCGGCGTTGCTAAGTTTGTAGAGGTGGGGACGGTGGTTGCGGGGCTATAGGTGTTTGAGAAGGAGTATTGGAGTGTGGTTCATGGTGGTCCATAGGTGATGTGGGCTGGATAGGAGGTCCGTTGTAGGCCGTAGGGGATGGTGGAGAGGTTGGGTCAACAGTTTTAGATGGTGCGGTTTGCGAAAGTGGGGGATTAGGGTAGGATGAGACATACGGGTTAACAGACGGCGTGTTTGAAATAACCGCGGGCTGATTACGAAAGGGAAAGTATTCTTCATTGAACCGAACATGTCGGGCAATGTATATTCGTTCGGAAGTTGGGTCAAAGCAACGATACCCGTGGTGAGAAGTGCTATATCCAAGAAACACACAAGGTGTGGATCGGAAGTCCAATATGTGTATTTTATAAGGACGAAGGTGTGGATAGCACTGGCAGCCAAAAACCCGAAGGAACGAGAAATCGGGTTTGTGTTTGAATACTAGCTCAAAAGGAGATGTGCCCGAGACGGCATACGATTGATTAAGTAAACCGCCGTGTCAAACGCAAAGTTCCAGAACCGTTGTGGTACACTGGATTGAGATAGTAGAGTAAGACCGGTTTCGACCACATGACGATGACGTCTTTCAACGATACCATTTTGTTCACTTGTATGTGGACAAGATAAGCGATGAATGATGCCCAAAGAAGAGAAGAATGGGGAAATATTGCGGAATTCAACCCCCCCCCCCCCCCAATCGGTTTGAACAGATTTTACTTTGGTTTGGAATTGGCGTTCAATCATAGCAAGAAACCTTTTAAAAATATCAAACACATCAGATTTAGGTTTTAAAGGAAAAAACCACATGAATTTTGAGTAATGATCAACACATAGCAAGAAATAATTATGGCCATCAAACGACTTAGTTGGCGCAGGACCCCATACATCACAAAAAAGTAAATCCAAAATATGAGAACTCTTATAATTAGAAGAAAACAAATTAAGTTTGGATGACTTTCCAACAGAACAAGAATTACAATGAGAACTGAAATGTTTATTCAAAACAGGTAAATAATATTTAGATAACATAAACTGGAAAAGTTGTGGATGTGGATGACCAAGTCTTTGATGCCATGTAGTTGAAGAAGCACGAGTGGTTGAGAAAGCGACTTCGGTAATGACTGAATCTTGGGAAGACTTATGGAATAGAGTCCACCGTTACTTGGACCCGTGAGGAGGGTAATGCGTGTAGAATTGTCCTTCACAGCAAAGAAAGTAGAGTGAAATTCAAAAAATACATCATTATCAAGACAAAATTTTTGAACGGAAAGTAGATTCTTTTTAATTTCAGGAACATGAAGAATATTTTGAAGAGAGAAGGTTTTATTTGGTGAATAAAAGTGTGAGGTACCAACGTGAAGGATGGGTAAACCGTTACCGTTACCAACAAAAAGATTGTCCTTACCATTGTATGGTTCAGCAGTATCGAAACTGGAGAAGTCTGGTGTAGCATGGTAGTTGGAACCTGTGTCAGGAAGCCATGAGGTAGACGCTTGTGAGCGAGAATCAGCATAGCGAGAATCAACATAGTTAAGGTAGAGGGATCACGATTAGGACATAGTGATGGAATGTGACCAATACCACATCTGTTGCACGTTCCATAAATGGTGTTTTGGTTTGAGGCCCAACTAAATTGACTTCTGTTTCCTCCTTGATTACGATTATTGTTGTAGTTACCATGTCCTCCACGACGGTTGTTTTGCCCCCGCCCACGAGTATTACTTGGCCGATTTTAATAAAAGGCCTGTGGGGAGTTCTGTGAAGCGGGCTGAAGTTGGAGTCCGAGTTGAGAAACCAATTGTTGAAGAGCCTGCATTGTTTCAGGTGGAGGAACTATTGAACCAGAGGTAGCAGTGGAGCTATTGCTGGTTGTAACATCTGTGAATGCTTGAACGGGTGAAATATCTGGAATATTCTTCTTGACCATGAAGTCAAGACAGATAGCAATCGCAATCCCTGAAGTTCAAGAAAGGTTGTGGGAAATTGCCTTGCAAGGATATTGGTTTTTAAACTGTTGTATTCGTCCCGAAGACCTGGGATAACAAGCATGACCAAATCTTTTTCTTTCATTGGTTCACCAATATTGTCTAGGGCATCTGCATACTCATGTGCCCTAGCAAGATAGGCTGAGATAGTCTCATCACCCTTCATGGCAATCTTAAGGAGTTGTGTTTTAAGGGTAAACTCCCTTGAGGAAGTGTGGGGTGCATAAGCATTCTCAAGAGAATGCCATAAATCTCGAGAGGTAGTACCTTGAACGTGTTGAAACGAAGCTTCTGAGATGGTTGATATCAACAGTACCCGGACATGATCATCATTAGCCACCCATGTTGTATAGTTAGGGTTTGGCTGCGGCTCTGCAGAAGTGCCCTCCTTGGCTTTTTGAGTTGTTTGCTGGATTGTTTTGATGGACAAGGAATGGTTCCGTCTATATAGCCAAATAAATTATTTGTAACAAGAAAAGGCTGAATCATAGCCTTCCAATATCCATAGTTTGTAGGAGACAAGGTAAAACTGAATTTGTGGGGAATTGTGTGAAGTTTTCTCGGTGGTAGTAAAGGCAGCAAAGAAGAGCCATTGGATCGATTTATGGCTGGTGGTTTGATTTCTGGCAAAGAGGAGGGGTGGTACGGCAGAATTAGGGTTAGAACCTAGGAGGCTTTGATACTAAGGGGGTGTTTGGCTAAGCTTTTTCTTTTTGCTTTTTTGCTTTTGGAGGGGTAAAATGTCCAAAATGCCCCTCCAAAAGCACCAAATTAAAGCTTTTTTGCTTTTTGAAGAGGCATTTTAGACATTTTACCCCTCCAAAAGCAAAAAAGCAAAAACAAAAAGCTTAGCCAAACAACTTACAAGATAAACTTGGTAAACGTATTTGTATATTGTATGTCAATAACTGATTACTATAGGAGTATAAATACTGAATACATTTACACTCTAGCCCCTCTAATATAATACATGCATATAATAAACTTAATTGTCTAATAGTACGTATAAATAGTTTAGTTGTAAAGGTAGTTGAAAGTTGACCAAAATATATTTTTCTAATAGATACAAGTTTTTATTCAAAATTTATTTATTATTGTTTCGTAGTAGTAGTTAACACATTAGTTATTAATTTTTTTTAAAGCGCAAGTTTCATATATACCCTTTTACAAGCCCACGGCTTCATAATAACACATTTTCTCTTTAAGAAATAAGAACACTAAATATTAAAATTATTTACTTAGTAAAATCGTGTTTTGCTGAATAAACTAATAGAAACATATTTTCCCCTATTTGTATGTTCAGTATAACAAACTCTTATAGTCATACAAGTTATAATTATCTGGTTTAATTTTATTTTACTATGAAGAATAGATATGATATTTCCAATTGTCTGTTTGAAATGACGCGTAAACATGATACTGTGAAATTGACCTTTTCTTAAAATCGAAAAAAATAGTTTGTTGGTCAAAAGTCAACTCATCTCGACCCAAACCCTTAGCAAAATATGATTCAAAAACTAAATATTTGGTTGTTTGAAAACCGCTTAATTGGTTACGGTTTGTTCAGTTATTGGTTTTCGATTTTCACAATGGGGTCGGCTCGGTTTCAAGTTTTTTCGCCTTTACCGTCTGGTCTTGAAAATTTTGGGCCCAAAATAATGAGCTTACACTTGAAACTATAGTTATTTATGTTAATATATAGTTTAACTGATATTACACATTTGGGACCAAAAAATGGGTACACAGATTATTAATTTCTTATAAAAAAATGACCAAAAAATGGGTACACAGTTTATTAATTTCTTATAAACTACTTAAAATTGGTTTTCATTTGATAGCAAAATATAAAACTGAGCCATCGGTTTTATCCGATCTACCATTCTAAGGCTTAACAAGCCAAAGATCAATCCAAAAACACAACCTTTAATCCATTTCTTACCTTTTGGCGTTCTAGATCTACATCCGGTTTAAGAGTTGTAGATGTAGCTTCTTTTGATGGATTTCTAGCACAAATGAAATGAGATATAGTCTTGTTATCTTGGATCTTGGATTGAGAGTGTTTGTGTGTGAAAATTATGGTGTAATTAGGGGTGATAAAAGGGTTATTAGGGTCAAGGTTAAAAGAACGGAATTGCGCCTCAAGGCGTTTCCCTTAGCCTCACGAGGTGTAAGCCTCAAGGCGAAATTAGGCGTAAGCCTGAGGCGGAATTAAAAAATAAAATAAAATTTATATATCTTTTAAAAAATAAAAATTATATATATCTTAAAAAATAATTTTCACTTTATTATTATATATACACACACACATTGATTATATATATGTGCATGGGTATTTGTACTCATAAACTCCATTAAGCCCATATAAAGCCCATACTTAATTACATAATTCTTTCTTTAACACTATATATAATAAAAAAATTCTACATAGTTCAATTTTTCATTGACCTCGATGTCCTCTAACGGCACATGGGTTGTGTCATCGGCAAGACATATTCGTAAGTGAGAAATGTGAAAGGTAGAGTGGATCCCATCCAACTCTGCAGGTAGCTCTAACTGGTAAGTCACCTCACATGTACGTTCCACCATATTGAACGGTCAGCTTTCCTAGTTTTCTGAATTGAATGGTTCCTTTCCATGGTAAAACCTTCAGCATCACGATGTCGCCAATGCTAAACTTGACCAGTCGTCGTTGTTTATCAACGTATGACTTTTGCTGGTGTTGAGCTGCTTTCATTCTAACCTTGGCCATAATCTGATAAAACCTTGTTGTCTCCTGAACGACTTCTAAGCTTCTAAGCTAGCTCTTTCTGACCAATTTCTCCTCAACAAAAATGAGTTCTATGGCACTAACCGTATAACATTTCAAACGACGACATACCAATACTTGCATGGTTGCTGCTGTTGTATGAAAACTCAAGTGATCATCCCAACTACCATGGAAGTCTAATATACAGGCACGAAGTATATCCTCATGGGTTTGGATGGTCCTTTTAGACTACCAGTCTAGTCTCTTTGAGGATGATACGCAGGGTTTAGTATTGTTCCCATTAAATCATAGAACTTCTTCCAGATCCTGAAGTAAAACGTGTATCCCGATCTGACTCAATGGACAATGGCACCCCGTGCCTTGCCACAATTTCGTGGATAAATATTTATGCTAACTTCTCAAACGAGAAAGTGAGCACTTTTCGTCAAACGGTGCACAATCTGTGGATAGAGGCTGTGATGTAGGCCTACTGAACTTCAGACATGACAGTGTGAGTGGAAATGATTTTTTGTCCTCTAGTGATGGGGCACGGGGGCATGGTATGATGGGGCATGACCCGTGCTTGACCTATGTCACAAGAATCTTCTTCAATCTTGGTTGTTTATTTTTTCATTTGATCATCCAGAGGTTATTTGTTCCAGAAAATTCAAAGTAAACCTAACAAATACAAAATCCACTCGAATCCTTGTAGAAACAATTAAAAACGAGATGCAAATGATGTATAATTGTGTACACACTGAATATTGTTAGAAGTATGTGAATTTTTCCGTCACAAGACGTGTTTTAGATGGCTCTTTAAAATAGTACAAGGTTTGTTTAGTTTTTGACGGCCGATCCTGGCTGGTTGGTCTGGATTGTGGTGAAACATATATTTACAACACGGAGCGTTCTTTGCATTACGGTTTCCAAATCTTGGCCTATATATCAGTTAGATGTGAAGAATGCATTTCTTCGCCAGAATTTAAACACATGCATCAGTCACTAGTATAAATTGTAAGAAGGAAAACATATTAATATTTGAATAAATAATTATTGAATATGTGTAGGCAACGTGTTCATCTCAAAAGATTGCAAAAAGAAATATATGTATGCACCATATCGGTCTATGGTAGTTTAGGCGTGAATGTTAGAATGAAAATGAATATTAGAATGACATGCGGCATTAATTATTTTCTTTTGTTAGAAGAAGATATCATTTAATACTCTATTTTAATTTCATACACGTACACACAATACATGCATACAGATGATGAAAGTAACAAGATCTTCTGAAGAAGATTTAAGATTTGAAATAACAAATATTGATAAGTCTAATGGTATATACACATATTGTAATGATGTATGTTTTGTTGGTAATTCTGGACGGTATTCACTATTCACAAGTCGGTGAATATGTAAAGACCTAAGTTGGTCAAGTTGTTTTAGTTTTATAACTGTAATATGTGACATATGTCAAGTTGTTTTAGTTTTATAACTGTAATATGATTAGCATGGTAACGCCTTGGTCACCGAGTTAAGAGTTTGATCTAAAAATATAGTGCTTGAGTAGAGGCGTTGGATGTGTGATCAATAAAGAATTATTGGAATGAGTTTTTGAGCTAGTTTTCTCTTACAATGATATAATTTTACTGATCTCGTGTCTTGATATTTCAACCTTTGTGGCTATATAATAACCATTACTATTGTTTTCATTTCTAATACATGGCTTAGGTGGTTTTCTTTTTTGACTTTCATCCCCCTATTTTCCTCTTTGTTTCTCTACAGCTTGATAGACTAAAAATCCGACTTGAATATATAGTATCTGCCACAAACAACTTTGCTGATGAAAATCTCATTAAGAAAGGTGAATTTTCAAACGATTACAAGGGACAAATGCTAAGATCTGGACAGTTGATTGATATTTGTGCACGGAGATTTAAACCTGGATTTGGGCAGGGTGACACTGAGTTCCGGACTAAGATTTCAATTCATTCTAGTCTCGAGCATAAAAATATCATCTCTTTTATTGGGTTTTGTGACGAGTATGATGCAAAGATACTCATATATGAGCATGCAGTTAACGGAAGTCTAGACCAACATCTTAGTGATCCGGATTTCAGATGGTTCCAAAGACTGAAAATATGTTTAGGTGTTGCTCGTGGATTGAGTGCCATCCATTATGATGTCGTACATTGTAATATTAATAGCTCTAAAATATTTTTGGATAAAGATTTGGAACCTAAAATATCGGGTTTCAAACATTCCACAAAATATCCTCGAAGTTGGAGGCATCGCCTTCTCTCGTCTCACAGCTTTGACAACACAAATATGACACCCAAATATGATGTTTATTGTTTTGGTGTATTGTTGTTTGAAGTCCTTTACATGGTGAAACCAATGAAAACACAACGTCAAGGCATCATTAATCCCAAGTTACGAGAACAAATGGATAGACAGTCGTTGACTTTCTTAACAAAAATAATGGATAAGTGCTTAAATGAACATCCTGTGCAACGCCCAACTATGGATCAGGTTGTCAAAGAACTTGAGGGTGTGTTTGAACTTCAATGGAAACATGAAAATCATGTAAGGCGACTTTTATTTTTTATTTTTTCTTTTGGCTTTCTTCTTTCCTTCGGTCATTTTTATTATTATGGTTGCTAATTTATTGTGCATTGAGGTAATTGGTGTTATAGGAACACTCAACAGCTGCAGATAAAGATGAAGTCACGTCATCATATCTCCTCAAGGTAAACGAAATTGATTTTTCATCATAATAACTAAAGTTGATATCTCATTGCCCGACTAATGCCTAGCGAGTTTTACAACTATGATGATACTCCCATTATATCTTAACACACTATTTTGTAGTTGGAACGGCTGAAGATTCCACTAAGTGAAATAAAAGAGGCAACAAATGGTTTTGATGAAGCACACTTTGTAGCTGGTGGCGGGTTTGGCTTAGTGTATAAAGGAGAACTTGATCTTTTAGGTATCCAAAATTCACCATCAGTTGAAGGTGAACAGAAAAAACAAAGCAAAACACCTGTAGCAATAAAATGCATCAAAAATAGGCAAGATGTGGCCAGTAAAGAAGGATTGTTAACAGAAATTGAATTGCTTACAAGTTGTAAGCATCAAAACGTTATCTCACTTCTTGGCTTATACATGGAAGCTGATGACATAATTCTTGTGTACGAGTACGCTTCCAAAGGAAGTCTGAGTGATTATTTGGGAAGCACTTGTAAAAATATTAATCTTACTTGGGGAAAAAGATTAGAAATTTGCCTTGATATTGCACGTGGAATAAACTACCTTCACACCAGTATGGAGGGGAAACCTAGGATAATACACCGAGATATAAAAAGCGAGAACATCTTGTTGGATGAAAATATGAAAGCAAAGATTGCTGACCTTGGGCTCTCAAAATTCCACTCCAGAAGCCAACAAGCGAGCACTATCCATACAAAACATATTGCAGGCACAAATTTTTATGTGGATCCAGAGTATGTGACTTCAGCAAAGTATAAAAAGGAATCAGATATTTATTCCTTTGGAGTGGTTTTATTTGAGATGCTATCTGGAAGGTTGGCCTATGAACAAATTTGCATAGAGGAAAATGACAAAGGGCTTGCATCTATTGCAAGGCGGCGCTACAATGAGAAAACACTAAAGGAATTGATTGACCCTAAAATGATAGATGAAGTTGGTGAACACATTGTAACTTTAAATAGAGGTCCCAATCAAGAGTCTTTTGAAGCATTTTCACGAATCGCATATCAATGTTTGGCGGAAACTCAAGCCAAGCGCCCGACAATGGAAGTTGTCACCAAGGAACTTGAGAATGCTTTGAACTTACAAGTAAGAACCCTTTACAAATATTATAATATTTTTTTTCAATATCCCTTTTTAGTAATTACTATGTTCATCATTAACATTTTAAAGAAATTTATGATTTATGAATGTGAATCATGATGACTTGTCCCGCTAAAAAATTGATTTATAATCTGTCTATTTCAAAATAGAAAGCTAAATATCGTGAGGAACCATGACAAGTGTTAATTTAAAAGAATATTATCATATTTAAATACTAATAGTTATTATTTTCATTAAATAACTATTATGAAGCATTTGATTGATATTAACCAGGATCATTTCACCACCTTTCCCGATTTTCTTTTAGTACCGAGTGGATGGGGTGGAGTTCCCCATCGGTACCACACCCAATTTCATCCCATCCATATGCATCATGAGTCCACTCCTACCACCCGAAAAGGAAAAAAAAAACAAATATATACAAGAGAGTGGGAGATTGAGAAAACGATATAGCTAGGGCGAGATTGGGTAAGATATGCATGATACCGGCCCATCTTTTTATTTATTTATTGAAGTATCACAAGTTAAACTAAATGTAAAAGTACTAAAACAATAATATTATCCCTCAACATATTTGTAGACACTAGTTGAGCGCCCATGTGGGTACATGTAAGGAATAAGGATTACAATAATTACTGTTGGGTATAATCTTGATGGCCGGATGAAGTCGGGTTGGATTAACGGGTCAGACAGGTCCTCATCTTGGTCAGCATTGGATAAATGGGTCATCAGATATTTAGATATTTAGCTGGTGATGTGTGTGGAAGAAGTCTAGATTGATACCATTCTTGTTCCAGTAACTTTCTTTCATACGTGAGTTTTGTGTGATTTGGTGAGTGTTAAAGTGGGGCCTGAACCAAGAATTACTAATTATGTGGTAAGTAATGTGAGAATATCATATGTTGATGCATTTAAATCTCTCATGTCAAGAAGCATACTTTTTAGTGACTATTCAAATCTTTTGAATTATGAATTGACACTAAGTGAGGAAATAGGACAGTTTCCTTACAAGTTACAATATCATTATCATCGTCACAAGGGCATGTATATATACTACAACATTAATTAACCTTCATTTTAACAAACAATGGTGCAGGGGGAAACCGTGGTACTCTCAAGGTTTCGGCTCGGTGATATATTGTTGGCGACCGAAAACTTCTCTGACACATATTGTATTGGGTTGCATGAATATGGTAAGGTGTATAAAGCAGAACTTGATGATTTTGAGAACAAAAGTTTGTTGGCATTTAAAGAGAAAAGTGATAGTGAATGGCCAAAGGCATGGCCAAAGTCACACATCACTGTAGCTATAAAACACATTTCTGGTAGCGGGAATGTAAAAGAAAGGTTCGTTACAGAAATCGGAATGCGTACTGGTTATAACCATCTCAATATAGTATCTCTTCTTGGCTTTTGTGATGAACGTGATGAGGTTATCCTTGTTTATGAACATGCTTCTAACAAAAGCCTCGATGGCTATTTGAAAACTGTTGATAACTTGGATAATCTTACATGGACGCAACGTCTGCACATGTGCCTTGGTATTGCACGTGGCCTCAATCACCTTCACACCAAGATGGATAGCCAAGAAGGGATAATACATGGAGATATAACGAGTGCCAACATTATGTTAGGAAAGAACTTGGAGCCAAAGATTGCTTACTTTGGGATTTCGAAATTCCACTTACCAAATCAAGAGGCAAGCACTCTCATTAGCACGCAATTCTATAGGGATCCTGAATTTGAAAAAACACTTGTAATGAAGAAAGAGTCGGACGTTTACTCCTTTGGAGTTATACTATTTGAGATCTTTTGTGGGAGGTTAGCCTATGATCCCATTTACATATATAATAATCAAAAAGGGCTTCCACATGTCGCACACAACCACTTCAGTGATGGAACATTGAAGATATTGCTAGATCCTAAGTTAAAGCAAGTAACGGATGGTGGCATTTTTACATCAAATAGAGGACCAAATCAAGACTCTTTGGATGTGTTTTTGAAAATTGCATATCAATGTTTGGAAGAAGCTCAAGCCAAGCGCCCAACAATGGAAATCGTCATCAAGGAACTTGAGACGGCATTAAACTTTCAAGTAAGTCAATATTTCTGAAATATAGTATTCTTTCTTCTATTCATATCTTGACCAGTTATAGAAAGTATTATGCAGCTTAACCATTATAAATTTAAGGAAATGTGGGATTTATTTTCATGTTAAATTGGAATATGTTAACTACAAACTAGCTAGAACTTTAGATGTATCATGTATATTACGCCAAGTAAATTAATTAATAACTCGTACCTTTGAATCTTAAGTTTGTGGATTAATTTAATAACTGGCCTATTATAAAAAGAAAGCTAATGATCAAACATTTAAACAATGCATGCATGTTATTCATCGGTGGATTTAGTTATATTTCGTGAATTTGTTTGGATATTGTGCAAAACTGAGTACATGATCATGAGTAATTACGGATTTAATTATCCGCATTTTCATTTTCTTTTTCCAAAAACTACTTGTGTATTATTTTGAATTACTATGTCGATATAATGCCTTATAATTCACAGGAAAACCTCATGAAAAGGCTCCAAATTTCAATTAAAGACATTGAATTGGCCACAGAAAAATTCAGTCAAAAGAATTACTGTGAAAGTGGGAGACACTGGAAGGCATATAAAGGAAAGCTACCACATGCTACCATTGTTGCAAAGTGTTGGGATCACATGTTTGATGATCAATTTCGGACCGAACTTGATACTCTTTTCAAGCGTAAGCATAAGAACATTATTGGTCTTGTAGGCTTCTCTAACGAGACGAATGCAAAGATCATTGTTTACGAGCACATGCCTAAAGGAAGTCTTAATAAATATTTAAAAGACTCTAATCTTAGATGGATTAAACGGCTCAAGATATGCATTGATGTTGCAAGTGCATTGGAGTTCCTTCATGAAGGTGATGTAACAATGAAGAAGGTGGTACATAGGGACATCAAAAGCAATGGAATTTTACTAAATGATAACTGGGATGCCAAAATTTCTAATTTTGAGTTGTCCTCATTAGATTCATCACGCCAGGACATGGAACATATCAGTAATGATGCTTACCTTGACCTGCAGTATAAACAAGGCTTCTTAACTGAAAAATCAGATGTATATTCATTTGGTGTGATTTTATTTGAAATCTTGTGCGGAGGATTGGCATGGGTAGAGGGGCATGAAGGTAGCAGTCAGCCTTTAGGCTCTTTGGCTAAACACTACTGTGAACAAGGAAAACTTGATGAAATAGTGTTTGAGGATATAAAGGAACAAATTGCGCCACAATCATTGACCACGTTTGCAAATATTGCCTATCGATGCTTACATGTTAAGCGGTATAAGCGACCAAAGGCAAGCAAGGTGGCGATATAACTTAAGAGAGCAATGGAATTTCAAGTAAGTTTTCTTATTAAGCAAGTGTACGTTCGCTTCCTTTGGATGCATCTGTCTTTAATTAAAATGCAATAAGTGTTAGTTGTATATATATCAAACTAGTTTTTATCCCCGTATTACGGGGTTGTTTCACATTATTCGTTTGTAATACTTATATATTTTTTGGATTTTAATTTTATTTATTGTAAGGAAGTTAATAATATACTTAGGATTTGACGATTAAATGGTTTCATAAATAAATGAGATGTTACAACCTGGTTTAAAAGCTATTTGGGTTTGGTTAGAGGTGAGACCCATGACCCGCTTACTTTTTTTACTATTAAATTGTTTCTTAATTATAATTTATAAATAAAATATATTTTTTATAAAAAAACGGATACTAATTTCTAGCATATCCCTATTTTATAGGATTTTCATATTAAATATATGGTGAAATTAATTTTAATTTAATGAGATGTTATAGCCCGTTTAAGGGCTATCTGGGTTTGGTGAGACTCATACCCGTGAATTCGGGTCAAATGCATGAGAAACCTCCATTTACAAATTAAGCAATCTGGTAGCTTGAGAGGATATATGGAGCTTTCGTTTATATAATACTTAAGATTAAAGACAACATGTACTCATCTATGATTAAAGAAATATTAAGCAATTGATTTTAAGGAAAATACATGTGGGTTAAAAGTTTTCTTATACAAAAAATGTGAAAATAAATCACTTATTTAGCTTAACTAAAATTTATTAAAAACAGATCTTTTTTTTGTTGGACATTTTTGTTTATTTCAAAGTAAAATATGGTCTCCATGTAAAACTGAAAATTTATTAATATTATTTCTTTGACTGTTTAACGAATACATAGGAGGACTTTGAAATATGGGAGCCCAAACTACCTAGAGACTACAAGGAAATTATACGGTTGTCGGAAACCCCTGAAATCTACAAGAAAAAGGATATCTACGAGAAGCTCTCTGATGGAATCCTCCTTCCAGAGGAGAAAGTGGTAATTACTAATTAGCTTGTTCAGTTTCATGTATATCATTCAACTTTGTCTTTTCTTATTTGAAAACAAATCCTCAAGAGCTCTGGGATTCATAAAGAATAGAAGTATCCTCTTAAGAAATTAGACTTATTTGTTTTGTTTTGTTTTTGTGTATCAGTGGTTTATACTAGGTGTTAATGGAGAAACAAATAAAATGATATCAGCAACAGCAGCAAAGTTTTCTTATAAAAACCATGGATTACATAAGTGGAGATCTATCCATGTATCAAGGTTCCTCTCTCTCTAACACACACACATACACATTCGCGCGCGCGCACATACACACTTTCATTTTAAACTTTTGTAGCAAAATCTAATTAGTATATTAATTGATAATCAGTGTATACACGCTTAACACAAATATTTGATGAATCTTGATCACTCTTGGCTGGTAGTTAAAAGTAGCTTTATCAATAACTATGTGTTAGAATGTTTTAGACTGACCGCTCATAACACGTATTGGTTTCGGAAAGTGGCAAAGATGTTGGATATTTCAAATTTAAAGATCCATGTTATGATAGACAACAAATTTTTATCTCCCAATGTCATACGGGGTTTATCTGGTTTTCAAATTTTCTGATCCAACAATATTTGCTCGTAAAGAAAGTATGTACTTGAACCTGAAGTACAATAATGGAACTGATACTTTACATTCATATTTTGCAACGTGGAGAGACGACAAGTGGATAATGATTGAATTTCACCGCTTCTTGAATCACAAGGAAGATGTTTCTTTTAGGTTTCTACTAGAGAGCTTTTCAAGATACTATTGCCCTAGTAGCACCATCTATATTGATGGCATTGAGTTTAGAGCCATTAAAAAAGCAAGTTTGAAAAATACTCTATTATTATTTTACCTTTATGTTGTACGTTTATAATATATTGTTACATTTTGGTATACACAGATGGTACAAGAAGATCACAAGAATCCATTTAAAGTCCAACAAGTTCAAAAATCAAACTTGGACTTGGAAAAACGACTAACTACTAATGACAAGGTCCATTTTTCTTATTTCTCACTAATAAATATAACTTTTTAAAGTGTTCCTAATTATGATCTTGGCACTAAATTTTCTTGGTCGTTTAACAAACAGTTGTTGCTGACGAAATTGAATGGAAAGAAACAGCTAATGCTTTATGCAACGGGTGTTTTATACGACTCTGAAGAATGGGAGCCTCTTCCCTCTAAATCCTCAGCCGACTCCAGGTTTGCCTTTTGATTAAATTTCGGAAATTAAGTACCAAAATATGAATGTTGCATTTTAAGGTCTTAAAAAGATTATACTTTGTTTCTAAAAAGTATGTAACCAATATCATACATGCAGATTTAAAAATGTGGTGGAGCTTCTACGCCAACAAGTATTTGCAATCAAGTACAAGATCGAAACTCAAATGTTGTCACCATTCATGGAATACACATGTTACCTTGTGTTCAAGCTTTCAGAAAAATGTCAAGGTCTGCATTGTCCTGTGAAAGTACGAGATCTACCACGTCGTAGAAATAAAGAGAACCAAATAATCTATTTTAGATCTCCAGCCAGTGTGAATCATCATGGTGCCTTTTGGGTTCCAGAGCAGCGGAAAGATGGATGGATGGAGGTTAGGATCTGGAAGTTCAACTCAAAGTTTGATAATAATCTCGGAAAGGATGTTATTCCTATGAATTTGAAATTGATAACATGCGAGGGAACTATGTCGGGGCTTATTGTATGTGGCTTGGAGTTTCGTCCAATGTAGAGGAATATGTATCAATCAAATTAATATGTTGTTTTTGTGTTGTATCAGTATTCAAATTGTTACGAATTCGACACCAATGAAATGAATCGAATTAAGATGATTGAATTAAACGATTAACTCATATTATTAATGGAGTGAACCCACAAAATGATTACAATAAGATTTGTGAACAAGTTGAAAAAATAAATATTCGAATTTAAGAAATCATTTTGTTATATTTGACCATTGCACCCGGGCCCACCGCCTTTCCATATGTTTGTTTTTTATTTCCGGACACCCATAAACAAGAGCCCAAGCGGATGGGTACTCAATTGTGATCGTCCGTCCACCAAATCATATGAATATGCCGCCTAAGCGTCCTAACAATAATGTTGTTGGTGCTCTTGTGGATATGTGTCATATTCTCAAGTTTAAGGGTTGGTGAAACACACTAGATGGATTTGACTTCAGATATTGCTTATGGATGATAGATTAAAGTATGTTGTGGGTACAAAATCTTAATTGGATATGTTAGGTATTACGTGTACGCGGCTGACCCGAAAAGGAATCGGATAGGGCGACAGAAATCAATACAATACAACGGCTCGGGCCTTAAGAACTTAACGGTATTTCTAATTGATTTCTAAAACGAATATAACGTAAACGCAGCGGATAAACGAGAAATAAAACTAGACTTAAATTAGATAACCCAAACAACCAAGCTAAACCGGAATATAAATCAGAACCTGGACTTGCTTACGTCTTGTTCAACCCTGATCGAACAAACCCACGGATGCAACTGTCAACAATGTTCTTGACTTTTGAGCGATGAATAAATTGAACCTTTACTTGAATGGCGTTGGTTTAATAATCCACGGACACACAGCAATAATTCAAAACCAAGTAAATTATTGGTAGTGGCGGTGACTAATCTCAATACACACAATCAATAAACCAATCAATATAATAATGTTAGATGACGGAGGCAGGAAGATTCTCATAAAACACACAAACCAAAACAAAAATAATAATAATAATCGTAAAGCAGAGAGAAGATACAAACACGGGATTTACGTGGTTCGGTCACGGTGTGTAACCTACGTCCACGGGCAACGAACAGGGTCTCTTCTTTTATTGAGGTGCTCCTGCAATTACAAGATACAACATTGTTTATATAGGGAGGCTAACTAGGGTTTATTTCTTTCCACATAAGTTACAAGAAATAATATAAAACGGGCCACTAAAGTTGAGTGGGTGGCCAGCCCATTCAACCCTTCTAGTCTTCAACTGCCCAACCCAAGACGGGCCGGGGCTACACCCGTATTAAACCCAACAATCTCCCACTTGGAGCCTCGGAACGTCTTCACTTGCTCCACCTGTAAACACACCCGTACCTGTAATCTTTTGTCTTCAATGTAAACCATGTCTTCTACCTGTTCGTCGCCACCTCCTCAACACTATTCCTGGAAACCAACTGAAGCTACACATAGCTTCAGTTTGTCCAAGGTCACAACCTTGGTAAACATATCCGCCGGATTCCTGTCTCCCCTAATGTTGTCCAACCGAATAGTCCCATCACTGACTAAACCCCGAATGTAATGATAACGCATATGAATGTGCTTTGTTTTACCATGATACACAGGATTCTTGGCTAATTTCACAGCACTTTCATTATCGCAGTACAATGGATAATCTGTTTGTTCCCTGCCTAACTCCTCTAAGAAAGTCCTCAACCAAACAAGCTCTTTACTCGCTTCAGCAGCTGCCATATACTCAGCTTCTGTGGTTGAGAGTGCCACACTCTTTTGCAGTTTAGACTTCCAACAGATTGCAGTATCCCCCATAGTGAACACATATCTCGTAGTGCTCTTATAAGTCTCCTTACATCCGCCCAAGTCAGCATCTGAAAACCCTTTAAGAATTACATTCTTGCCTTTAAAGCATAACGCCATCTTTGAAGTTCCCTTTAGGTACTTAAGCAGCCACTTCACTGCTTCCCAATGTGCTTTCCCTGGATTTGACATGAACCTGCTAATAACTCCCACTGCGTGAGCGATATCAGGTCTCGTGCATACCATTGCATACATAAGACTACCCACTGCAGATGCATAAGGAATCTTTGCCATCTCTGCCTTTTCTCCATCAGTACTAGGAGACTGATCCTTAGAAAGTTTAATATGACTACCCATAGGTGTACTTCGAGTAGCGGTTTTCTCATCGCTCATGTTAAACTTCTCTAAAATCTTCCATATGTATTTCTCCTGAGATAAAGTTAGAGAACTGTCCTTCTTGTTTCTGGTGATGCTCATGCCAAGAATTTGCTTGGCTGGACCTAAATCTTTCATTTCAAATTCTTCAGACATCTGTCGCTTCAACTTATTAATCTCTGACATGTCTGAACCGGCAATCAACATATCATCTACATACAACAGTAGAATGATATAAGAACTGGCGAATTTCTTGAGATAACAACAGTGGTCCATCTCACATCTTTTGTATCCATTCCTGCCCATAAAATCATCAAACTTGATATACCACTGCCTGGGCGCCTGCTTCAACCCATAAAGACTCTTCTTTAACTTGCACACCATGCTTTCTTTACCAACTGTTTGAAACCCCTCTGGCTGTGCCATGTAGATATCCTCCTCAAGGTCACCATGCAGAAAAGCTGTCTTCACATCCAACTGCTCCAGATGTAAGTTTTCTGCAGCCACAATACTAAGCACCAGTCTGATTGTAGTCATTTTTACCACAGGGGAAAATATCTCATTATAATCAACCCCATGCTTTTGTTGGAACCCTTTCACTACCAATCGTGCTTTGTATCTCTTTGTATCATCACTTTCATCCTTGATCCTGAATACCCATCGGTTCTGAAGAGCTTTCTTCCCGGCCGGAAGCTTTGTAAGAACCCAAGTCTCGTTCTTGTTAAGTGAATCCATCTATTCTCTCATCGCTTTCTCCCACTGAGACGAGTCTTTCAAGCTCATTACTTCAGAGTAACACTGTGGTTCACCATTCTCTGTCAGTAGAAGGTAATTAACAGAAGGAGAATATCTCTTAGGAGGTCTAATGGTTCTGGAAGACCTCCTAACCTCTAGCTGAGGTGTAATCATTTCTTGTTCTAGTGGAGACTGTTCAGTATTAGGCTCTGAACTCCCACTGTCAGAGAAATCCTCAAATTCATCTGCATTTTCTTCCAAAACCTCTTCTGATGTTTCGGAGCTCTGACTATCAACCTTCTCACTTGAATCTTCAAACTCTACATGTTCTTTATCAACTTCTTGTGTGAATGACTTTCTATCTTTGTAAAGTCTTGCTTCATTAAAAACCGGATCACGAGCCCGACATACCTTTCTGGCCTCTGGATCCCAAAGCCTATAGCCCATCTTTACGTCTCCATAGCCTATAAAAGTACACTTCTTCGCCTTAGGGTCAAGCTTGTCCCTCTCAGTATCTTTTATCCCAATGTAAGCATCACAACCGAACACTTTAAGATGTTTGAATTTAACCTCTTTTCCACTCCATACTTCCTCTGGAAGTCTGAATCCAAGAGGAACTGACGGTCCTCTATTTATAAGATATGCAGCAGTGTTGACTGCATCTGCCCAGAAAATCTTTGGAAGCCCTGCATTTAACCTCATTGCCCTAGCTCTTTCATTCAGTGTCCTATTAATTCTTTCGGCTACTCCATTCTGCTGTGGCGTACCGGGAACGGTATTAATCATCTTTATACCCCTCTCAGCACAGTAATTAACGAATTCCTTGCTGATGTACCCCCCACCATTGTCAGACTTTAAACACTTCACTTTCAGATTCGTTTCCATCTCCACGGCTGCCCTCCATTTCTTAAAAATCTCAAATACCTCGAACTTGTTTTTGAGAAAATAGACCCATAGCTTCCGTGTAGCGTCATCAATGAAAGTAACGTAGTAGTTGGAGCCTCCTAATGATGATACTGGTGTTGGTCCATACACATCAGTATGAACGAGCTCAAGTTTCTTTGCTTTAAGTATTTTTCCTGATTTTATGAAGGTGACCCGTTTCTTCTTGCCAAGCACACAAGGTTCACAGAACCCTGTATCAAGTTCCACCTTTTTCAAATCAGGGAATTTTCCTTTCTCTGCCAGTATCTTCAAACCTTTCTCACTCATGTGGCCGAGTCGTTGATGCCACAAACATGATGGACTCGGTCCACTAGCCACTGAATTCACCTCTCCCGCTGAGATTTCTGCCATGTACAACGTACCCTTTTTCTTCCCGCGAGCAATTACCAAGTTACCTTTTATGACCTTCCATTGCCCTCCTCTGAAAGTAACACTATAACCTTCAACATCAAGCTGCCCAATAGAAATCAGCATCTTCCTTAACCCAGGAATTATTCTGACATCTTTCAGAGTCCATGTAGTTCCTAAAGAAGTCTTCAAGTCGATATCCCCCATCCCGGTAATATCTAGAGCCTCATTATTCGCCAAACGGACTTTACCAAAGTTTCCTGTTCTAACATTCATTAGGCTCTTTGTGCTAAACGTGGCATGGAAAGACGCACCAGAGTCCATGATCCAAGACTCAACTGTGTTCTCAACACAACAGACTAGGGCTTCATCATCTGAAACTTCATTTGTAGCAGCATTTACTTCCGAAGTAGATTTTACTTCCTTTTTCTGTTGAGGTGCTAGAGGGTTGGTACATTGCCTTCTGAAATGCCCATTCTCCTGGCAATTCCAGCAGGTAATATCTTTTCTTGGTCTAGACTTGCTTCTTTTCTTAGATTTTGATCTACCCCTGTTGCCTCCTTTGTTCTTGCTTCTCCCTCTACCTTCAGCACTTAGCAAAGTGCTTGATGATTCTCCATTATTCCTCCTTCTAGAATCTTCATTCAAAATCAGGTCACGAACTTTGTTGAAAGTCAAGGCATCCGAACCAACTGAACTGGTGACTGCAGTGATTGTTCCTGACCAGCTGTCAGGTAATGAAGACAAAAGTAGGCAAGCTTGCAATTCATCATCAATCTTGAACTTCACCGATGATAAACGTCTCAGGTGAGAATTGAAGGTGTATATGTGTTCGGTAACAGAACCTCCCTCTTTCATGCGTGTGTTTACCAACTCCCGGATTAGGAACACCTTATTTGCAGATGATGGCTTCTCATACATGTTTGACAACGCCTCCATGATTCCACGCGCTGTGGTTTCGTCTAAGATGTTGTACGCCACGTTCATAGACAAGGCAAGCCTAATTGTTGACTTCGCCTTCTTGTCAATAGCTTTCCACTCATCTGTAATCTTTTCTGGCGGTTCCTCCAAAGCCACATCTAGATCTTTCTGTATTAGCAAATCCGTGATTTGCATCTTCCACCATCCAAAGTTTTGTCCATCGAACTTCTCGATTTTCGTTTTACCCTCATCAGCCATAATACCGGAGATCAAAGAGTGAGAGCCAACACTGGCTCTGATACCACTTGTTAGGTATTACGTGTACGCGGCTGACCCGAAAAGGAATCGGATAGGGCGACAGAAATCAATACAATACAACGGCTCGGGCCTTAAGAACTTAACGGTATTTCTAATTGATTTCTAAAACGAATATAACGTAAACGCAGCGGATAAACGAGAAATAAAACTAGACTTAAATTAGATAACCCAAACAACCAAGCTAAACCGGAATATAAATCAGAACCTGGACTTGCTTACGTCTTGTTCAACCCTGATCGAACAAACCCACGGATGCAACTGTCAACAATGTTCTTGACTTTTGAGCGATGAATAAATTGAACCTTTACTTGAATGGCGTTGGTTTAATAATCCACGGACACACAGCAATAATTCAAAACCAAGTAAATTATTGGTAGTGGCGGTGACTAATCTCAATACACACAATCAATAAACCAATCAATATAATAATGTTAGATGACGGAGGCAGGAAGATTCTCATAAAACACACAAACCAAAACAAAAATAATAATAATAATCGTAAAGCAGAGAGAAGATACAAACACGGGATTTACGTGGTTCGGTCACGGTGTGTAACCTACGTCCACGGGCAACGAACAGGGTCTCTTCTTTTATTGAGGTGCTCCTGCAATTACAAGATACAACATTGTTTATATAGGGAGGCTAACTAGGGTTTATTTCTTTCTACATAAGTTACAAGAAATAATATAAAACGGGCCACTAAAGTTGAGTGGGTGGCCAGCCCATTCAACCCTTCTAGTCTTCAACTGCCCAACCCAAGACGGGCCGGGGCTACACCCGTATTAAACCCAACAGGATAAAGTAGAAAGTTTTATTAATATATCTCTTGTTTGGGTAACAGAGCCAAAAATTGGAGTGATGGCCTAGTGAGAACCAGACGTATATAACAAAGACGTTGGCCATGGAGGTCGAATGTTACGAATTGAAACACACTGCAAATAGTATGAGACTTGTCCCGAATTGATTGTCTTTTAAAATAAGTATTAGACCAAATAGACATCCTCACCCATCATACTTGTCTTTTAGAATAAGTTCTCTAGTTACTAACAAGCCTTTAACTCTTTTAACACTTGTATCAAATATTCCACCAAACATGAATACTTTCAACGATGGTACATATAGTAATGAAATGATCACATATAGCAATGATGTCACACTTATCTTAATTACTCAATCGTTGGTCATGTTGCATGATACAAATATCAAAGTTACCATCAAGCGTTTAACTAGTTTTATATAAAATTAATGTTCCTCCAATCGTGAATATGTTCAACGACGTTTATATCATATTATAGTCCATAATTGCGGAATCAGTATTCTAACAATTGTTTATATATTTATTCGCGTACGCAATTAAACAATCAGGAAATTCACATCAATGTATGATAAAAAAAGACTAGCATTTTATGATACATGAATGAGTGATGATATATGTTCCATTGCAAGAATTAATTCTTTTATATATTTGTTGAAAATATTCCTTACATTTCTCCTTTCTAACATAAAACGAAGTGTTTTTAGTTATAATCGTTATGCTACGACTATGTATACAAACTAACTCGTGGAAATGAACATTTTACCACCAAATCGTACAACAATATTAACATTTATAAAGGTTTTGTAAATAGTTTATATAGTTAATAACCAATGAAAATTACAAATTCACCTATTCTTATTATGATTGTCCCACTCATATTAGGGGTGTCGTTTTTATCCGAACCTGATAAGATGGATTTGAAGAACCCAAACCCAAAGCTAGACATTTGGTTTGGTAATTGGGTTAACATTATATACATACGTAATCTACAAAGAAGTCTAGTTTTTCGCCATATTTTTGTTTCGTTATTGATATGGTTTGGTTGATAAGATTTGACTTTTTTTTAATAAAGTTTATGTGATTGGTTGATATGGTTTAGTTTTGTGCTTATTTTATTCGATTTTTTTAGTTTATATATGTGGTTCGTGCATGGGTTTGAATCAAAGATCATATTGATAGTGTTTTTATTTGACACTGTGCATATTATTTAATGAATATAATGGTAAACGAAATTATACATTATGCATTGCAACCTGTACTTAGAAACCCGACAGCGGATACCGATTAACTCGGCCTAAATAACCCAAAGCTGATTAATCCGAATCTTGTTTGGTATTTTATGCTACATAGATTGTATATATTATGTTTGTACTTTTTTCCTCTGAACGTACAATAATATAACTTTTTAGTTATAATTTGTACAATTCGAAAGGTAACAAAAGTAATATGAAAGGTAATTTATACGGTTTGATTATCAGTTTACCACTAGATCATCATATAATGGCAGAGGCAAATCTTCATTGCCCCCCTTCTTTTTTGCGCAATAGTGTAAATTTATTCGTTTTCGGCCGAAAAATTTTATACGTAGTGTAAGTTTAGACTTTTTTGGTCGAAAATTTGAGTCCCCCCCCCCCCTCGTTTGTGAAATTTTGTATACATTTTGAGCTCGGCCCCCCGGTGCCTCAGTCCAAGCTTCGCCACTGTATAATGTTCTATATTAATAATTTCTCTAACGAACACCCCCTCTAGAAACATCAAACATGTAGATCGAGCTCATACCTTACATATTTTTTTTCGGTTTAATTATATTTATGTGTACCAATTGAATTTTTAATATTTTTTGTTTATTATATATTATTATTTAACCAAACACATACACACACATCTAACACCGTTGAATTTACATGCATAAAACAAAAACATGCACATATTCAACGCATAAGGTTGAAGAACTCTCATTCATAAAGAACGATTTCTATCAAATATAGTTAATTAATTTACGGGTCAGCTTAAAATATCTTAAAAATGTTTTAGCGATTCGATTTATCAAGATCTATGCTTGTTTTTTTTTAAATAAGTTTCACTTCTTTTTATTAGTTTTATATATAGTTCATATTTATACAACAAGCTGACCTATTGAAGATGTGAATTTTGTTTTATCTTTTTTCGGTATTCTTTCAATTTACAAAATTTTGAAAACGGGGTGATATTATTATTCAAAAATCATTAATGAACATGACAGACGTGATGGACCCTAACTACACAAACGCGAAGATCATATATGTACACGAAAACAAATTACATTTACGTAATAATACATTTGCCACTTTTAGAAAACACTATACTTTTTTAATTTTAATTGCAAACCCATATACCGTATAACATGAAACAGTATAACCCGAAACTCATTTAAAAAAAAATCCCCAAAAAACACCCCTAATCAAAACCCACAAAGTCTCCTTAATTTATTTACTAAAATGTGATTTATAATATCAGCCATATATATAAGATCAAAGGCTAGGGTGAGTTTTCTTGTAAATTAGAGTTATTTAAATGCTCCTAGGTGAAGTTTTACTAAAACTATAAATATTAAACACAATTTTATCTTCAAGCTCTCGCACATATTTTAATTTAAAGTATTATCGTAAGAATATTTAAAGTTCATCTTCAAGCTCTAGACAAGCAGCTAATTAATCCAATAGGATTGGTGATCTATTGACAAACAGAAGGCCTTCAAAATACTAAGATTAAAAGTTCTTGTATTTAAGTCTCACAAATAATAGAAAGTCGCAATTCAAACGAAAAATAGATAAATAGTTATGATAATAAGTAATTAAATGATAAGCATGTGACGTGATTAAGTGCATGCGGAAGTTTCCTTTCTACCAACGCACATGTGAGTAAATAAATTAATATATATCTCAAGACCTCCTACAAATACCCCCAAACCTTTACTACTTATTGCAATCAGAAAAGAAAGAGAAACGGATCAGGAGTAGAAGGGTGCAAAGAGTTTAGAAGCTAAGATTGATCATACATAATCTCCATCTTTAAGGTACCCTTGTGTGTTTATTAATTTACATCACGTACATTTGTTTGTTATTATACACATACAGAAAAAAAACTTATAAAAGTAAGTTATTACACCATCCTCGTGGCTTAGTCGTAGAAACACTTACAAACCCCCACCCCCCCCCTCTCTCTCTCTCCATAAAAACTAACTGTTGTGTCGCTGGATTTCTCGTGACAACAATGGCAGTCTAGTCATTTTCATATATACTTTAGCATCACAATTTTAGGCAAATATTATGCATTCATACTATTTTACTCTTAATCTAGTTACAATTAGATTCATTTATGTAATTGGCAAATACTTTAGCTGACAATAGATGCTGATAATCACGTAATATGTTAACTTTTTTGAATTAAATAAAAAACTATAACAATAACTTATAATTAATTATGTGGATGTAGCATAAGAGTGGAAGGAGCACTCCTGTAGCATAAAACAAACACGCACATATACATATATATATATAGTCAAATCAAAATAATGTTAAAAAACATTGAAGGAATTTGAAAAAAAATCAATAAAAGTAGTTATCTCTAGAATATTTCCGCCTCTCTCTTTTTACCTACATTTTGATCTCAATCATTAATTAGAAAAATGAAAAAAAACCAAGATGTCTTTTTAGCTAGCTTAGCAAAAATGAACTTTTTATTTGATCATCCCCTACACAACTCATAAGCTTAATTAACAAATCAACGATGAGAAATTTAGCGAGCAAAGGATGATTTTCCTAATGCAAGTTTCTAGTTGCATAATTAAAGTCAATATTTTCCTAATCAATAAATTATACATTATTTATCCATAAATAAGTTCATTTGTGTAAAAATTATATTTACGGGTCAATTTAAGTCCATTTAAATTATACAACAAACCAAGTTGACCAAGCTCATAATATATGACAAGTCAATTCGTGCCATTGTTATAAATTATTAACTTGAAATGGCCCAATGACTCAATGAGCGAGCATCACTCACCACATTGTATGCCACCGCCATCTAATAGTCAATGAGACCACCATCATCGCCTCCCAACAACTGTCACTGCAACTTTCACTGCAGCCTCACCACCACCACCTTGAACACAACCCCCCACCACTAGGTGAATTCATTTTGAAATATATTCTTTTCAAAAGCGACCAAATTTCAGTTGAATCCATTTTGTAAAGAACTTTTGTTAACAAAACCAATTTGTATATTTTCAGAAATAACTCATTTTTGACTCAACGCTGTTTTGTTCATAACTTGTTTTGACCCAACCCAGTTTGACAATGACCGGTTTGACCCTTTACCAAAACGGACAGACATGTTTTAACTAGCCTCATATCAAGTCAACTTATGGATGACAATGAGTCGTGTTTAGGTATTCCCAAACCCATACCTGGTTATGAAAGTCCATCCCAAACCCGTCGGGTTTTAATCGGGTAATTACCCGTCAGGTTTTCAGGTTTTCCCATCGGTTTCGGGTTTCCAATCGGGGTTTGTCAAAAGACCCGTTGGGTATACTCAGTCTAAAACCCATCGGGTTTCTATCTGGTTTTGACAAAATATAACTAATCGATCACAAATAATTATTACTATAAAAATAAAATGTCTCAAATAATTGTTATAAACATGTTTCAACAGATAATATATTATAAATATTTAGAGTATATTATATATATATATATAAACATAAAAAAAAATTATGTCGGGTATATCGGGTAAATGAATTAATGTTATCAGGTAATCGGGTCGGGTAATCGAGTATATTACAAATCCCAAACATGTCCCAAACCCATGAAAATTTTCATAATTAATCCCAACCCCGTCCCAAACCCTAATGGGTCGGGTATTACCCATCCCAACTACGTCGGGTTTCGGGTTTCCCCATCGGATTCGGGTTTCATTGCCATCCTTAAGTCAACTAATAGTTTGTTATATACTAATAGTTTGCTATAATCTCGCCATCAAATTAATAAAATGCGTGGATAATGAAGGAAAGAGTTATATTGAAGGCAATGGCGGATTTTTAGGGATTATTAGTTAATAGTCTTTATTATTCATAACTCCATTGAGTTATTATCTTTTATGTATAAATAGAGACTATGATCAGCTAGGAAAACACACACAATCCACTGCGAATACAACAGCAATACACACACACTCTTAGAAATCATTGTATTACTGATCATAGTCTCCACCATTGTAACCCGATTTTTGATTAATAAAGTGGTGATAGACGATTTGTCATCACCCGGGGTTTTTTTGCCGGAGATTATTATAATCACGTACCATCCGACCAAAGATTACATTGTTAATCCTTGACCGAAGCAGTTCGACCAAAGATAACCTTGCTAGTTTTTGACTGAAGTAAGATTATCATAATCAAGGGCTTTTCCTCGTAACAAATTCTTGTGTTCATTATTGTTTCGCTTACATATTCATTATTATCATCATAGCACTAATCCTCACATAACAGATTTGGATACATTATCTTTGAGCGATTTTTATCCAAAACAGGTTAAATCCCAGAAAACCACTACCGGTGGGGTAGTGTTTTTGCTAGAGTTCAAGTGTATTATATGTGTATTCAAGTGTAATTTATCATGTAATTTAGAGAACTTGTTCCCTAATATTAGATGACATAAATTACTATTTTAGAGAAGTTGTTCCAAAAGTTTATTATTTGTATTCAAGTGTAAGTATCATTTAATTTTGTTAGATATTTTATTTGTTTAAATAGAAATTACGACATACTTTTTAAACTATTTAAAAAATACATCATTATTTAAAAAAAATACAAAATTTAAAATTAAAAAGATTTTTTTTATTAAAAACACTAACATGTGTAATTTTAATATTTTGATGGATATCCGTCATTTGTAATGGAATATGTCAGCTTAACATTAAACACTAATATATAATACTACAATTTACTTAGAGACGGACCGGATTCAACGGCAACAGGCTGAAGGCGAGGAGTAATCGAGAAGAGGCTTCTAGCTGTGTGGTTAGGTTTTATGTTTAATGAGTAAATAATTCAAAACTTGAAAGGTGAAAAGGTGAAAATTATATAATACTACAATTTTATATTGACATTAACCTAAATTCTTAAACTGTTAAACCACTGCTAGTGCCATTTGATAATTTTCACTTGGATTTCGAATGGTGTGTGACAATTTGACGAATTGGATCGGGTTTCGTTTTTTACCAGCCATCAATTTTATTAAAAAAGAAAAATTAATATCAAAATTTTGTATTTTTTAAAATAGTGACATTTAGAAAACTAAAATAATAAAGAGACGAAACATATTTTTAAAAAAGTTATTTGTTAACTTTTTATTTGTTAAATTATGTTGTTTAAAAAAGTATATTAAGTAAATAATAAAAAGAAAAAACTAAATAATATAAAGAAAAAGGGACTGGTGTTTTTTATTAAAAATAATTAATATTAAATTTTGTATTTTTTTAAATAATAACATTTACAAAACTAAAATATAATAAAGAGGCAAAACATATTTTTAAAAAACGTTAAAAACAATTTTTTTATTTGTTAAATAAGGTGTTGGTTATTAAGTAAATAATATAAAAAAATAAATAATGATCTCCTATTTTTGTAATACATCTTTTCTCTCTCCTATAATCCATTTTATTCTCCATATTCTTCCTATTTTAAAAATTTAATCTATTAAAAGTTAATGTGACAAATTTCAAAATATTAAGAGTGTCAGATCTAATCTTAAATCATGTATAGAATATACAATTGCAATTAAACTAAGAATTAAAAAAAAAACAGTTTCGAGGATAGCTTTGTTTTTTAGTCATCATTGGTCCTATTTTTTTTATCTATTCAAAGAAATTGGTAAACACTTTAGCAGACAAGAGTCCATACCATTCGGTCTCTTTTTTCTCCCTACCATTTAATTATACTTGTCGTTTTAATTTTCCCGCTTGAGTGCCATTTAATATTTCCGAATACAATAACTTTTATTAGTATGTATTGCAAAATCATCCATTTTTATCAGATTCTCGGTTTAAATCCAGTCTCTTTTTAGATCACCTCAAAACTTTATGTTAGTAAGAAACTGTCCCATTAAGAAGAGAGGACAGATAATTAACACCGATTTTCGGTTCAATTCTTGACACCGCCGAACTCGCTGGGGATGAATATTTACTTTTAATTTGATTCATTGGGTTGGAAATGGGTCACTTTGTTAGTCAACTCAAAATAAAACTATTACCCAAGAAATTTTATAGTTAATGTTTAGGGGCAGGGCGAAAGTACTAATTATATTAAAAATAGTTCCAATTAATTATATTAAAAATACTAATTAACATGGTGTTATGAAATGAGACAGTGGTGTTAGGACTTTTTATGTCACCAACCGATTTCAGATCGCATGACTAAATATTCATTTATGGATTATCGACGACGTTTTCTGTTGGTACATAAATAACCTTAAATAAAAAAATTGCTTTCGGGATCCTATGAATGTAAACTGATCCCACCTTGGCAACCAATGTACCGGTTTAACATTGTTGGCAAACGTCGGTATGATCTCCATTTCATGATCTAGGGTGTCCGTTTGTGATCCGTTGCTGATTACAAGGAATTATGGGTGACAAATTTATTTGTTTTCCCATGTATTTTTTTTTCCGGATATGTCGCTAGCTCATTGTGTTGAAACGTTTGAAGATATGCCTTGATGTTGCAAAAGGATTGGAATTTCTCCATAAAGGTCATGCAGAGCACAAGAATTCGATATCACATGGAGACATTAAAAGTGCTTGAAGAAACACTAAGTGACCCCGGCAGATTACGGATAATCTTGGGGTCAAGTAGATGTTTCCCACGAGGGTTAGGTCCGGCAAAGATGGTTATTCTTCTGATGACCTGCAAAACAGACACCGTGAGCTCGTCACTGAGAAGGGGGGGTACCTCCTTGTGACCACCCTCCGGCGTGAGAATCAGACTAGATTGCTCTGAATATAAGTGTATATTAAGAGAAATAACTAGAGCAGATAAGATATGTGATGGTATCAGATGATATATGAGAGTATATGATAAGATAATGATACCGTTCCAAGGTGTTGGAGTATTTATAGCCGAAGGTAGGTTTCCAAGCAGGTACAGCCAGCTGTATAATATTCCTTTTCTACCAACGGTGGGCTACGCACGTGCCATGCTGGTGGTTGGTGGGTAGGCAGCGGCTGATAGTGACATGGCCGGCTGTGTACTATTCCTTTTCCACCAACTGCAGGCTATGTACGTGCCACGATGAGGGTTGGTGAGTAGGCAGCGGCTGATAGTGACATTAAGTACTAGAGCGTGCTCCTCGTCGTACTGTTGCCAGTGAGCTGTCACCCTGTGATTGGTTCATGGGCTGCTTTGGTCAGATCTTGTCTATTTTGTCCATACCTTGGCAGGTATAGTACAAAAGATCCTCCAGAAGCGTACGGACTGGCTCATTTGGGCGGGAGTATTCCCGCCTTGCTCATTCCGTGACGTGGTGACATTACTGAATTATTGAGAGTTAGTGCCTTGTGCGTGTAGCCTTGCTATTAGTGCGGGTAGCCTTCCCTGATGGCTTGTATCCGCAGCTGCGGGAACAGGCGGGCTACTTCACCATTGGGAGGCTTTTCCTGCGGGAACAGCTGGCGTACTGCGCGTAAGGTCTTCATCTCTCTGAGCATGGTGGGTCCTGCGGATCCAGTTGGTCTCTGCGCAGACGTCCCTCTCCAAGGTGAGTCTTGCGGGTCCAACTGGGCTCTGCTGGGACCTACCTCTTCAAGTCCCCCCAGTCCATTGTTCTTCTCATGAATTGTTAATAAGTGAGGTGAACTTTTGGACTTAAGCAAGGGGTTTTGAAAAGGGATTTTAGTTTTAAGGTTGTCCGTGGGGATTCTTCCCGCGGTTTCCCTAATGTCACGTGCAGAAATTCCTGACTTTTCTGCTTGATCTTTGGGTATGATGCGGGTAGGTGTGTAACCTCCTCGCAAGTCAGGAGCGTTGAGTTTCACTTGTGTAGATTCTCCACGAGGTTTTGGTAGTTTTAGACATAGTGATCAATTATGTTAAACAACCAATTCCATCTTGGAGCTTCAAACAATCTAGTTCTCAACGTTCCCGCTATGCGCGGATGTTATTTCCCTTTCCACAAGCATGGCCCAGAAGATCCTTCTTGGTTTTAATTCCCTGCAAGTGCTAAGTATGTGAAGGGTTTCGCCTTGACACTGTACCCACACTCGTCTTATTGTTACTTGACTTCCAAGGTATTCTTAGCTTCAATTCCCTGCAGGTGCTAAGTATGTGAAGGATTTCGCCTTGACACTGTACCCGCACTTGTCTTACGGTTTCTTGGTTACCAAGGTATTCTTAGCTTCAATTCCCTGCAGGTGCTAGGTATGTGAAGGGTTTCGCCTTGACACTGTACCCGCACTCGTCTTACGGTTTCTTGGTTACCAAGGTATTCTTGGCTTCAATTCCCTGCAGGTGCCAGGTATGTGAAGGGTTTCGCCTTGACACTGTACCCGCACTCGTCTTACGATTTCTTGGTTACCAAGGTATCTTGTTAGCTTCGATTCCCTGCAGGTGCTAGGTATGTGAAGGGTTTCGCCTTGACACTGTACCCGCACTCGCCTTATGGTTTCTCGCTTTCCAAGGTAAGGGGGTATATTCCCTCTTATTTTTGAATCTTTTTGAAATTCGAAGAGTTGGTGAAAGGATAAGAACAGTCCAAACTGTTAAAGGGACGTTAGCGTCGTCCGACGGTTTCTTCTGACAGTTTCAGGACGTGCCGGAAGTTATGGCGACGTGACAGTATATGGTCATTCCAGACGCTTTTTCAGGCGCGTGGGCGCGAGTTTTCGGGCGCGTGGGCGCAAGTTTTCGGGCGCGTGGGCGCGAAGTTTACGGCACGCGTCCTGTCGACAGCTGTTGCCAGCTTGCTCTTTCCACGTGTCATAGTTTCATTGCACCTGCGCTTTTCCCTCTCCCCCGCATTAAATTCATCGCATTCATTGCGATGAGTATATAAAGGGGGAGAGGGTGCATCTTAATCCACACCTTCACCTCTTCTTCTAAGCGATTTCCGGCGAATACTCTAACTTTTGTCGAGCATTCTCCTGAAATCGTTCTTCTTTCCAACCTCAACATGTCTTCTACTCATGATCCTGAGGTTACTGCCGAAGAGTCCGACGTATACCCTGAGAACCCGATGTCCGCGTCTGACAAGGACGATAAGAGTACTGCTGGCGAGTGCCAGTGTGCTCTTTCCGTCGACCTTTATCAGTACATCGTCAAGAAGTTCATGTTCGAGCCTTTCGAGCCTGAGTTTCCTGAGCCTCACCAGACGGTGTATGATGCCCCCAAGGGCAAGATAGGGGTGTATGCTGCATTCTTCATCTATGAGAATCTCAGGTTCCCATTGACGAAGTTTGTGTACCGTGTTTTGGAGAAACACGGTGTACACTTAACGGAGGTGCATCCGATGGCGATCGCAAAGGTTCGCCACTTTGAATGGGTGTGCCACATTCTGGGCGTTGAGCCCCGCGTCGACCGCCTGATGACCTTCTATTCCTGGAGGTGCATCCAGGGCTGGTACACCTTGATCACTCGGATCAAGGGTTTGAAGATCTGTGCTACCGAGCGCAGTCTTCGGTCTTGGAAGCAGGAGTTCTTTTATATCTCTGCCCGTGTCGTCCCTATTGCGATGACATTCAAGAACGGGAGGGCACTCCCCAACCTTCACGCCTCCAACTACCAGGAGGCGGAATGGTTTACCAAGATCTCCCGGATCCAGACTCCGGTTTACCGCTTTGCGGAGTCTGGGATGGTGATGCTTGGGATGAGCCGGGTATGGAAGGATGCTGGGGCAGAGGCACCACAGATTCCTATCGTCCTCGAATACGGTTCGAATTCTATTCCCTATGGTATGCTCCATCTCTTTTTGCTGATTTAGGTTTTTTATTCTAACTGTTTTTCTGTTTATTTTCAGAGGGAAAAACTTGCAGTCGCTTCTGCAACCGCTTGAGAGCGGTGGTCCCGCTCGGCTGGGTACTCGTGCTCTTGATGAGAACGAGTTGCCCATCCTGGAGCAAACGGCGGATAGGTTCGTGGAGGTCTACCCGTCGGGCCACGAGATTTTGAGCGCCACGCGGCCAGGTAAGGGATTCTTTAACCCTCGTCCTCTTCATGCTCAAACCTCTGCTGGAGTTTCCCTAATTTTATCATCTTCTGATGAGGGATCCGCAGATGGTCCTTTCTTCGTGAGGAAGAAGAAAGCTGTCGGCGTGAAGGGCAAGGCGAAGGTCGCCTCCACCGCCGATCAGGGAAATCGGTCCGACTCAGACCGAAAGTGAGGAAGTGGCGGGGAACCCTGGTGATGGTGAGATCACTGTTTCGGAGGTTGAGACAGCTGTCACCTCCGGGCAGCCCAGTACGACGACGGTGACCGGCATGAAGAGGCCGGCTCCATCGGGTTCGTCCCCGCCTGTCAGAACCTTCAAGCTCAAGAAAACTCGTAAGTATAAATTAATCTTACCCGCAATTCTTTCCGCCATTGTTTTTAATATTTTGTCTTCGTGCAGGCGTGGATGCAACCGCATTCCAGGGTGGAGCGGGAAGGAGCATCTCTGGACCCATGACGGTAGGTTTGGTCAACCTACCCGAGGCGATGACCCAGGCGGCTGCGCCTGTTTGCAGTGTTGGTTCAGTTGCTCATCCCGTTGAGGCAACTGTTCCAACTGTGACGTCATCTCCGCCGGCTGTCAGTGCCATCTTCACTGCATCCTTTACTGAGCCGGCGGTGATTTTTTCTGCGGGCTCCTCCGCAGCGGCGGCCACGGTTGTGAGTTCACCTCCAGTGAGTTCACCTCCGATGGTCTCTACCGCGGCGGCTTCAACCGTGCCTCCGGCACCGGCGACTACCTCGTCCCCGGCCGGTTCATCAGGTATGTTCAGGGTTGGGGCTTCTAGCCAATCTCTGCCTCCTTCCCATCTGCCTGACCTCTTGGATGGATATCCCTTAGGTTCGGGTGATGGGTTTGGCGGCTACCGGCCTGTTGTCGACCCTACAGGTGCGTAGGGTTATTTTGGCCTATTATTTTTTATTTTTTTTTATCATTTTTTCCTAACCGCTTTTTGTTTTTGCAGTTTCGGATTCAAATGAGGTGTATGTTCCACGGTGGAACATCCGCCGGGGAACAACCCGTCGAACGGCTGTGGACTGCGTCGAGTGGGCGCGTCACGCAGCCCCAAGTGGTGCGTTTGGGGAAGCCATGTCTAGCTACCAGGAGGGTAGGCTGACGAATGAGCTTCGGATTCTCCTTGCCCGGATGCAGCCGCGCGTCGAGTTGCTTTGTCGTGAAAACGACAGGTTAAAGGCGGCGCGTAGCCAGGAAGTGGCTCAGGCGCGGGCTATCCGGGAGGAGAACAGGAGACTTGCCGCCATTGCTGCGGAGAAGGAAAAGGCCTTCAAGGCCCTCGAGGTTGAAGTTCAGGCCCGGCTCGAGGCCCGTTCCAAGGCTACCCAAGCTGTTAACGAACAGCTTAGGTTGGCTAAGGAAACTGTGCGGAACGCGACCGAGAGGGCCACCAGAGCTGAAGCCATTGCTGAGCCTTTGCGCGCTGAGAATGAGGAGCTTAAAGCCAAACTAGAGAGGCTTCAGCAGGCTCATGATGCTTTGGCTTTAGAAGATGCCAAAAAGCTCCAAGAGATCTTGGACCAGAGGGTTATGCTTGACCACACTGAGCGTAAGCTGAAGGGCGTTGAAGAGGCTGCTGCTAAGGAAGTGTTGCTTGCCAACCTTAACAAAAATGAAGCCGAAGGCGCCCGTGACCAAGCTCAAGCTGCCCTCCAGGAAGCTCTGATCACCAAGGAATGGCTTCTACGAGAAGCGTTGTCGCAGGTATGCGTAGCTTCATAATATCTTTACGCTTTTCTTTATACTTAGAAAAGTTTTTGATACATATATATATATATATATATATATATATATATATATATTTTTTGTAGGTTGTGCATCGGATCTTCACGAACACATCTTATGACGATGCCATGAGCGCAGCCCTCAACGCTTCCCATGAGGATGGGGAAAAGGCTGGTTTCCTGCTTGGTCTGGGGTTTGTTGAGAAGGGCATCCTGCCTTCCAACTTCCCTCTTTATGAAGTGGACACTGAAGCTGCTTACGACCAAGCAGTGAACCAGTATGCTGCCTTCCCGCATCCGGTGGTGGAGAAGGTGAACGAAATTGCTGCTGCTGATGATGGGCTAACTATTCTCAAGGCTTTCCTTGAACCGCCACAGCCAACTGATGGTGCGGGTTCGAGTGGGTTTGGAGGGAGTGGTCCTGAAGTTTGAACCTTGAGATCCCTTCCCACCGTTAGGATATATTTACATTTCTTTAGGCGGGTAGATACCTGGCCATTCTTGTAATGTTTGAAATGTTTGTGCGGGTAGGACCGTCACTTTCACTTAATGACTTGCTTTATAAACGTTATATGACTTGCTCATGCATGTTATAGTTTAATTTGGCACTTGTTTTGCCTCAAAACAATATATGATTCGCTCGTGCATACTTTAGTTTAACTTAGCAATTTTCCAAGTGTTTTGAATAAGTTAACCTTTCGACACGTGGTTGTCAATAAGTTAGTGTTCAGTTTCCTCTATCATGATTGTGCGGGTAGGACCGTCACTTTCATTTAGTGGGATGACCAATCTTCATCTATAACTGACCTGTGTGAAGGTTTTCCTCATCTTTTCCTTAGAAATTTCTGCCGTTTTTTGTGTGTATGCGGGTTTTGCCGCCTTCCACACGCAACGACTTACTTCCCCACTTATTTATGCGGTGAATACCGGCATATCAGTGTTTTGAATAAGTTAACCTTTCGACGCGCGGTTGTCAATAGGTTAATGTTCAGTTTCCTCTGTCATGATTGTGCGGGTAGGACCGTCACTTTCATTTAGTGGGATGACCAAACTTCACCTATAACTGACCTGCGTGAAGGTTTTCCTCATCTTAGAAATTTTTGCCGTTTTTTGTGTTTATGCGGGTTTTGCCGCCTTCCACACGCAACGACTTACTTCCCCACTTATTTATGCGGTGAATACCGGCATATCAGTGTTTTGAATAAGTTAATCTTTCGACGCGCGGTTGTCAATAGGTTAATGTTCAGTTTCCTCTATCATGATTGTGCGGGTAGGACCGTCACTTTCATTTAGTGGGATGACCAAACTTCACCTATAACTGACATGCGTGAAGGTTTTCCTCATCTTAGAAATTTTTGCCGTTTTTTGTGTTTATGCGGGTTTTGCCGCCTTCCACACGCAACGACTTACTTCCCCACTTATTTATGCGGTGAATACCGGCATATCAGTCTGGAAAGTTCATAAGTATAAATGTAAGACCATCAGCGTCAATGTGATTTGGAGAATCATTTCCATTAGAAGTGGCTCTAGGCCTTTTCTTTACAGGTTTGGAATTGATCTACATGCAGCCTGTGTAATTGAGCTCCCTTCCATGTTCTTGGGATGGGGGTGTCATCGAGCCTTTCGAGCCGATATGCACCTGGTTCGGAATCTCGTTGTTTACGCAGTATGTAGTCTCCAACATTGAAGCTGCAGTTTCATCCGTGTTTTCCCCAACTGGGGTTCTACACGCATTAGCCTGCTTAGCGTCCATTACGCCACGAGGTGAGTGAGTTTCCCATTTCTGACGAATGCTTCGACGACGTCCTTCAAGGCTACGCATTCCTCCGTGGTGTGGCCTTTTGTCCTGTGGAAAGGATTTGCTTTGATCAGCGTTTGGATGATGTCGGATTATTGGAGCCTCTGGCCATGGGAGCCTCTCGGTGGCAAATATCTTGGTGACACTTTTGGTGAGTGGCATCCATCTGGAGTTCCGGTTCGACGACTGCATGTTATCCTTTCCGCCTAACCGAGGGTGCGAGCCGGATGAGGTGCCAAAGTTTACCCTTGACTGCCAAATACCAAGCTTCCTCTTTTTGTTTTGTCGGGCGGTAAGGACGTTGTTTTCTCTTGTTTTTTGAGTGGAGGTTTGTACTCTGGGGAAGATCTCTACCCAGTTGCTTTTCCGTTTCCGTGAAGCGTTTAGCTGCTGTCATGATGGCATCCCATGTGGATGGCATGCCGTCTTTACCCGTCAATGTGCGGATAAGCTCTGGGTATTCGGCTCCTTGGATGAAAGCTGCGCGAACAAGATCCTCGCTTATAGTGCCCAGACTCAGCTTCTTTGAGTTGAAGCGAGTGATTAAGTCTAGTAAAGACTCATCTTCCTCTCGGATGCAGTTGAGGATCGTCCATTGCTCTTCGGTATACTTTCTTTGTTGACTGAAGTGTTGGCTGAACTTCTGCTGGAAGTCTGCCCAATCGTAGATGTGGTGGACCGGTAGACGGTCAAACCACGCTCTGGCTGCCCCAACAAGCGTCATTTGGAACATGTAACACCACGTGGGTTCCGTCCAATTGCTGACGGTTGCCCCCGCTATGAATCTGTTCAAATGATCGTCTGGGTCAGATATACCATCATATGTGCCTATGTTGGACATTTGTTTGGCACTTTTCGGGGCAATTGCTTCCGCAATGTCCCTTGCAAATTTGGACGTTCCCACATTTGCAACAGTTGGTCCCACGGATGGCGCCAATGAAGAAACACTAAGTGACCCCGGCAGATTACGGATAATCTTGGGGTCAAGTAGATGTTTCCCACGAGGGTTAGGTCCGGCAAAGATGGTTATTCTTCTGATGACCTGCAAAACAGACACCGTGAGCTCGTCACTGAGAAGGGGGGGTACCTCCTTGTGACCACCCTCCGGCGTGAGAATCAGACTAGATTGCTCTGAATATAAGTGTATATTAAGAGAAATAACTAGAGCAGATAAGATATGTGATGGTATCAGATGATATATGAGAGTATATGATAAGATAATGATACCGTTCCAAGGTGTTGAAGTATTTATAGCCGAAAGTAGGTTTCCAAGCAGGTACAGCCAGCTGTATAATATTCCTTTTCTACCAACTGTGGGCTACGCACGTGCCATGCTGGTGGTTGGTGGGTAGGCAGCGGCTGATAGTGACATGGCCGGCTGTGTACTATTCCTTTTCCACCAACTGCAGGCTATGTACGTGCCACGATGAGGGTTGGTGAGTAGGCAGCGGCTGATAGTGACATTAAGTACTAGAGCGTGCTCCTCGTCGTACTGTTGTCAGTGAGCTGTCACCCTGTGATTGGTTCATGGGCTGCTTTGGTCAGATCTTGTCTATTTTGTCCATACCTTGGCAGGTATAGTACAAAAGATCCTCCAGAAGCGTACGGACTAGCTCATTTGGGCGGGAGTATTCCCGCCTTGCTCATTCCGTGACGTGGTGACATTACTGAATTATTGAGAGTTAGTGCCTTGTGCGTGTAGCCTTGCTATTAGTGCGGGTAGCCTTCCCTGATGGCTTGTATCCGCAGCTGCGGGAACAGGCGGGCTACTTCACCATTGAGAGGCTTTTCCTGCGGGAACAGCTGGCGTACTGCGCGTAAGGTCTTCATCTCTCTGAGCATGGTGGGTCCTGCGGATCCAGTTGGTCTCTGCGCAGACGTCCCTCTCCAAGGTGAGTCTTGCGGGTCCAACTGGGCTCTGCTGGGACCTACCTCTTCAGTGCTAGCATTCTACTTGACGGTGATTGGAATGCGAAAATTTCTAATTTTGAGATGTCAACTGATATCTATAACTGCGCTCACGAACATCTAGATGATCATAGTCGCTACTCAATTGGATACGTTGATCCTAAGTACCAAAAAGATGTCTATATCTCAAGTGAACGCTTGGATATATATTCACTCGGTGTGATTTTATTAGAATTGTTATGCGGGAGAGTGTCGTGGGCCGAGGGATGTGAAGATCACTCTCAGTCGTTAGGCCCCTTAGCTGTTAGACAGTACTACAAGCAAAACACAAACCTTGATGAGATGATATTTAAGGGTATAAAGGAACAAATCGTGCCAAAATCATTGAGTACATTTGTTTTTGCTGCCATTAACTGCTTAGACTGTTACAGTAGGTTTCTCTCAAAGGCAACTACTTTGGTTAAAGAACTGAAGGAGGCATTGGAATTCCAAGTAAGTTTTCATATTTTTACTGTACTTGGTGCATTTGCACCGCAACTTTAACATGTATTAAATATATAGCTCAAAACATATCAACATATAATTGAAACAATATGGTTTTGTCAAATATCAGCTTGAAAATATTCTGTAATTAAAAGGTAAAATTAGAATCAATTCTTAAGATAAGCTGGGATGTGCTTTTTATTTTCTTGAAAGCTTATTTTTTAGTTTCTGTTGAATGTATTCTTTGCTATAAAGTAAGAAAAAATGGCTCAAATGTCAAAATGAAAACAAATATAGTTTTAATATATTACTTATGATATAGGAGGATTATGAAATATGGGAGCCCAAGTTGCCTAAAGACTACAAAGAAATCATCCATGCGTCAAAAACTCCGAAGCTCCGTGACACTAGCGAAGTAAAAAAGAATCTCTACCACATGTTCTCTAAGGGAATCCTGCTTGAAGATGGCAAAGTGGTAACCAACTCTCTCTCAATATCGTTTCTCAATTCTCTTAAACAAAGTGGATATCTAAATACTAGTTTAACAGTCTCAATGGATAGATGTTCAAAATTCATACATGCATTTACACATGATAAAGTTTGGGTTCAATTCAGTACTTTGTTTCATATGTAGTTTTTTTCACTTGGCTGTAATGGAGAAAGAAATGAAATGATATCGGAAAGAACGTTTTTGTACAAAAACCGTATGTCACAAAAATGGCGACATGTTCATGATTCAAGGTTCGTATCTCTTTCTGTGTGTTTTTTTGTTTAAAAACATGTCCTGTTTACTCCTAGTTCACATGCAAAATTGCGGTTTTTATATTTGTGCAACTGTGTATCATTTTATATAAATTATTGGACTTCAAATTGCTATGTAGAACATGAAAGTAGATAGAAGAATGTAAATGTGTGTGGTTTTTTTGGGAGTCTGCAGGTTTCTGAAAGCAGCTAAGATGTATGATGCCTCAAAGCTAAAGATCCAAATCAAGATAACAACTCGGTTTTTATCTCCCGGCATCAATTATGGGGCTTATATCATCTTCAAAATTTGTGATACAAGAAAATTTTCAAGTAAACCAAGGTATGTGAACCTAAAGTACACAAAGGGGAGCGAGAACTTACATGCATATTTTGCAACATGGAGAGACGACAAGTGGATGATGACTGAATTGTGCCGATTTTTATGTCACAAGAAAGATACTCATTTTGAGGTTCTGCTTGAAAGCTTTTCACAATACTATTGTGGATACGGTCCCATCTATATTGAAGGCATTGAATTTCGAGTCATTGACAATGTAAGTATTAAAAATACCTTATAGCTAGCTTCCTTCCTAGCTCTTTATGTATTAAAGCATATGTACAATGGGACATGTATATTTGTAACAGTTTTATAACATGTGTTTTTATTTCATACAAACAGATAAAAAATGAAGACACGGACAAAGTCCGACAAATTCTAAAATCAAACACAAACAACGAACAGGTAAGTGGCTCTCAGAAAATGCTAAAGAGCTTTTATTATGATAAAAAGTTATATATGTCATCTAATATTATAACCATTTGATGAACAGTTATCACCCCTAAACGAAGTCAGTGGAAAGAAACATCTTATGCTTTCAGCAAAGGAAGTCTTGTACGACTCGTCTAACACGAAGCATTTTCATTTGCAACCCTCATCCGAGTCAAGGTTTGCTTTTTAAGCAAATTAATTATGGCTTTTAATTCTAATTGTTTATATATATATACACGGAATATAACTTTACTATGATGTATCACCATACGTGCAGATTTCAAGAGGTGATTGAACTCTTACCACGACAAGTATTTCGTAACAATTGCAAAATTCAAAGTCAAATGTTGTCACAAGATGCAGAATATTTGTGTTACCTTGTTTTCAAGCTTTCGGAAAAATGTCATGGGCTGCATTGTCCAGTGAAAGTTCGAAATCTACTCCACCGAAACAACAAACAGGCTGAAATTATTTATATTAGATCCCCAGAAGCATGGAATTTACATGAAAACAATAGTGTCCCAGAACAAAGGGAAGATGGATGGATGGAGGTTAAAGTTTGGAAATTCAACTCAAGTCATCAACTTAAAAATGATTGTATTCCGGTGAATCTAAAGCTCATAGCTTATGAGGGAACTATGTATGGCCTTATTCTTTGTGGGCTTGAGTTTTGGCCTATGTAACTTTCTATCTTTTTTTTTTACTTTTAGAGTTTTAGTATTTGCATAACTTCTTGTTGCATGTAAAGGCTCATTTCCGTGTAGTACTGAAAACTTCATTCAAAAGTCAATTTACTACAACAGTAGAATGTAAATTGTTATGTGACACACCAGAAATCATACCCATATGGTTTTATACAACCCATATGAGTCATACGGTCGGTACCTAGTCATACAGCCCGTACGGCGCCCAGATCTGTCCAGATTATGTTTCATTAGTCAGGAGCTGCCAACACATTCTATGACTAGCCATTTTCTGGTTATTGGTTAGGTTCATATACGCGGGTTACCTTCAACGAGAGGTATAAACATTTTAAGCGCAGGATTTGGTTAAAATTATGAGGTAGTTAGTATTGTGTGTTGAATGGGTTGAGTTCACGTCACGGTAATGCATAATATTTAGTCAAGTGAGTGTTAAAGTAAGCTCGACTCTAAGATGAGAATGAGATGGATATAAAGTCATTGAATAGATATGGTTTTATAAGAATATGAATAAGGCCGAAAGAGTGAGAAGTTGGGATGACATAACGAGTGTCTGCTTTAAGAGAACATGGGTGAAGCATAATGGTGCCCCCATGTACCCTTTCGTCGAAGCTTCACCACTAAGAGAAAGGCCAAGATGACTCGTTAAATTCTAAATTGGATAATCAATTCAACTATTCAAGATTTTGACTTAGATTTTGCCAAATATTGTCCTCCATGCTTCCAACAGTAACTTAATATTTCTACGATCTCAAAAGGAGTTGAATATAATCCAAACGAAATTGCAATAATAAAGTCCTCAACTAGTAATAAGATTAAAATCTCAAAACAATTACTAATAATTATTTTCCAATCACAAGTTCATTCTCCCAAAGTCAACGCGGAGACTTTTGAAACAAATGGTACATACTTTACTTATCCAAAATAAAAACACAAGATTAGCAACACTTACTACCTTAAATAGACATACAAAATTAACAGCAATTATTGAAGATCATGACATTAAAATCCAAAAAAACACACAATCATTTGTTGTCAACATGATTAGCATCTCCTTCCGAAGCAGGGGTGGTACCAGTCACTTTAACGGTCTCAACCGTTGACTTTTTGGCACGACGATCCACATCTTGGATTGATGGAGGCTTGTTTTGTTCTTGATCAATGGATCGTTGGAACGATACCGGCTTGTTGTTACGGATATTACTGTTGGAGTTAGAGGCTGAAGAGCCAGGTTTCCATGTGGCTGAGAAAGATGGAGGTCCAGACATTGTGAAAGATATGTTGGATGTGATTTCAAAGTGGTCTATTTATTAAGGAATAGATACACACATCTACCAGTTATGCTGGCCCATAGGTTCCTTCCTACCTTGTTACATGAAATTTCTTAGTCTTTTAATATTGCATCTCTATTTTATTTTGTATTAATTTTATTTTATGTTTTGTTAGTTTTGTGAACCCACGCGTGTTTACACTATGACATGAAACTACGGAGTATTAATCTTTTCAACATATTTTGTCTTTACATTTTATTATTTTTATGTGTATTGTAAAATTAACTTTTGTTAGTCGAGGACCGTTGAGAACAAATAAGTTAAAATATTAGACCGTTAGCAGCCAATTCATTAGTTGGGACCAACATTGACCAAAAGATAATCGTTAAGATTAATAAAACCAATACACCTTTACAATAATAGTCATATGCTTATTAGTTTATTTCTTGTTAATGCAATTGGTATTAAAGGAGCACCCAACAGTTTCAAGTGAAGTTGAAGGAAAATCATCCAACCGTTGGAAGGTAAATTAACTTTTTTTAGACAGTGTTTGGGATGCGGGAATGAGAGGGAGACTATAATGGACCATTGAGGGATTTAAAAAAAATTGGCATTTGGTTGGTCAATTGAATTAAAAACTCCAATTTCATTCCATCCACCCCTTTGTTGTTTCTTCTTTTTTTTTTATTTTATTCCACTCCTTTCACCCTGCATCACCTCCACCACCACCAACAATCTCCCCGGAAAATCGCCACCACTAGACGCCAACCACCATCACTGCCATCGCACACCACCATTGCCACTCACTGCCATTTTATTTTATCACTTGTCTTTTCTAGCTTACCAAACAGCACAAATTAATGCTTTATTCTATTCCCACATAGTAACCAAACATCTCAATGGAATGGTAAAGATCTATTTCATTCATTTGTCCATTTTATTCCCTCATTCATTCCATTACCCCATACATGGAAAAAAGAAAATTTGTTTATTTTGTTCAACTTAAACTTATTAGACATTTAGCTATTTGTTACCTTAATTAGATTGATTTAGTTTCTTGTTGTAAATGTTAGTTTCTAAGGTATTATCTAGCACTCACATATTGTGCTCTAACCTTATTCGTTTAGAATGGTAATTATTTTTGCCAAATTAAGTACCCTTATAAGTTGATACTATATTAAGCACTTATAAGTTTGGCACACACTTTTTATTTTAACGCCTTTATATTAACCACGAAATAATGGTAAGGGTTTGCAAAATTGATGTTCTTTTGCTTAAAACGCAATGTTGCAGGGAAAAAACTTGGAACACTTAAAGATCCCACTCATTGATATAGTGCTGGCCACCAAGAATTTTACCAAAAGATACCTTGGGTCAGGCACATATGGTAAGGTGTATAGAGCAGAACTTGAGCTACCAATAGAAGAGAAAGGAGAACTTTCCAGGAAATGGAGAACTGTAGCTATTAAATGTATAAGAGCAGACAAGCATGGAAAAGAAGGGTTCATAGCTGAAATTAAATTACTTACTAGTTGTAAGCATGACAATATAGTCCCTCTACTTGGCTTTTGTGATGAAAGTAATGAGATGATCCTTGTCTACGAGCATGCTTCTAATGGTAGTCTTGATAATTATTTGGGAAACACTAATAGCTCGACTAACCTTACTTGGGTGCAACGTATAAAGATTTGCATCGACATTGCACGTGGGTTGAACTACCTCCACACAAGGGTGGAGGATGAACAAAGGATAGTTCACCGCGACATAAAAAGTGACAATATTTTGTTGGGAAAAATTGGGTTGCGAAGATTGCTGACTTTGGACTATCAAGATTCCACCATAACAGTGAACTATCAAAAAGTCTCTATACAGAAAAGGTTGCAGGCACGAAAGAGTATTTGTGTCCAGAATATATGAAGACTGGAAGGTTGAAAAAAGCAATAGATATTTACTCTTTTGGGGTTGTTTTATTTGAGATCTTGTTTGGAAAGCTTGCCAATGATCCAATTTACACCGCAGAGGATGAATACGGAATTGCACAGGTTGCACGACGGCGTTTTGAAGAGAAAACAATACATGAAATGGTAGATCCTAAAATAATGGAAGAAGTAGATGAACTCGCATCTACTCTACATAAAGGACCCAATCAAGATTCTTTGAGAACAATTTTGGAAATTGCATATAGATGTGTGGCAATAACTCAAGACGAACGTCCCATGGCGAATAATATCCTTGAGGAGCTTCAGAAAGCATCATCATTTCAAGTAAGTTTATGCATTTCTATCAGTTATAGCAACTTAAAATTGGTTGGTTTTATTGTCAACGATCCTCTCTATATGTATATGTCATGTATATAGAGGACGAGGTTCATTTCACAATTTCAGAACTCCTTGCTAATTTAGAAACTTAACCAATAATTTATTTTTTATTATTTTAAATATTGATAATATATGAAAGTAGTTTTGTCATTTATTATATGAGTTATACACACACACATTACTTAACCTATTTTTAAGTTGAGAACTGCATTAGCATTAGTACTTGCCTACTTGGGGCTTTATAGAAATAGTTGGAAAGAGAAAGAAGTGTTCATACAACAAACATTTTTAGACTTTTCTTCCAAAAGGTTGGCAAAGTTTGGGGATCTTGTTTGAACAGAAGAACAAATAAATATATAAGCACAACAACGAACTTAATATACTCAAGAAATATATATAAAGTTGATTTGTGTGTTTAATGACCCGCAGGAAAACAGTAAGGACACCCTCCAAATGTCATTTGAAGAAATTAAATTGGCCACAGAAAACTTCCATCGCGAGAATATGATTGGAGGAGGAGGATTTGGAAGGGTATTTAAGGGAGAAGTTATACGCGGTAATCAACTTACTATAGTTGTTGCAAAAAGGCTGGATAGGAGTCAAGGTCAGGGAGAACATCATTTCTTGACAGAGCTGGAAATCCTTTTTGAGTATAAACATGAAAATATCATAGGTCTTGAAGGCTATTGTATCGAAAATGATGAAAAAATCATTGTTTATGAGCACGCGTCTAATAGAAGTCTTGATATACATCTTAACAACATAAGTCTTACATGGACTAAAAGACTCAAAATATGCATTGATGTTGCGAGAGGACTGGCTTTTCTTCATGGAGGTGCTCCAACAAAAGAGATGGTGATACATAGGGACATCAAAAGTGCCAACATTCTACTAAATGCAGATTGGAAGGCAAAAATTTCCGATTTTGGGTTATCTGCAATAACCGCAATAGATCAGGAAGTCATCAGCATGCTTGTAGGCACAATTGGCTATGTTGACCCTGTATATGAGATTTCAGGTTTCTTCACTGAAAAATCTGACATTTACTCGCTGGGAGTAGTTTTAACTGAGATATTGTCTGGGCAATTGTTAGTGCCAAGTGCAAAGGATTATGATCAGCAACATGTAAGCACGATCCTAAAGCACGTCCATGAAGAAGGAAAGCTTGGCTTGATCGTGTTTGACGGATAAAGGAACAAATTGCTCCGGAATCATTGTCTGCATTTCAAGTGATTGCTAGTCAATGCTTGGATAGTGTTAGAAAGAAACGGCCAAGAGCAGAAGAGGTGTTGGAATTTCAAGTACGTTTTCATAATTATACAAATGTGGCATCCGTATATCAAAACTATTATATGTAAATCAAAAGGTAGCAATAACTAAAAACAAGATAAAAGTAAGGTGTCTAGTTTGTTTAGAATCCTTGTTTTGGATATTCCATAGTTGAAAAACGTTTAGTTTATGGCATCAAAATATGAGTTTTACTTATTTAACTAATATAATTTGCAGGAGGATTATGAGATATGGGGCCCTAAATTGCCTAAAGACTATGAGGAGATAATTAAACTGTCAAAGTTATCAGGGATATACTCTACAACAAAGAAGAAAGATCTTTACAATATGTTCTCCAAGGGAATCCTACTTCATGATGACAAAGTGGTATTTGCCATTTCTCATATTTCATTTCTTTTGGCTTTTGTGTTTTCTGTATTCCATGTTCCTTTTCCTTTCAAAAAAATTATTAAAAGATCACACATTTTTTGTGTGTATTGGTTAACTTAATAATTACCCTCATATTTTTCAGACAACATGTCAAACTAGTTTCAAGTTCTTTCGGTTTTATTACACTGTTATCTTAAGATAATATGCTATTATCACGAGGGATGGTCCAAACCATACATGCTTTTACTCTTGATACACATTGAGCTTAATACGTTTGTTTTGCATAACAGTGGTTTTCACTCGGAAGTAGTGGCGGAAAGAATGAAATGATATCATCAACAAAGTTTTCATATGTAAACCGTAGTCTACATAAGTGGAAAGCCGTCCCAGAATCAAGGTTTCTCACTCTCTATGTTACACACACTCTGTATGTTTGTGTGGCCATACACCTCACAAGATAAATTAGTATTTAGTGACTTGTTTTCTCATAGCTTATGGGTTAATCATAGAAAAAAATATATCACTAAATAGTAAATACTAAAGTTGAATGTATCATTTATTAAATTTTACAACATTGGAAGAATACTAAAACTTGAATGGTTTTTGAGTTAGAAAAAGGTCTGAACTTTGCTGGAACAGTGAAAAAACTTGGTTACTATTAGATGCCAGGCTATGACTAAATTAGGCTTTTATAATCTTCTAATGCATGCAGGTTTAAAAAAGTAGCGGAGATGTTAGATATATCGAATCTAATGATCAAAATCAAGACAAGACCTCAACTTTTATCTCGAGATACCGTTTATGGGGTCCATTTAGTCTTCAAATTTTCTGATTCAATAAAATTTTCAACTAAACCTATGTATGTAAACCTTAAGTACACAAAGGAGAGTGAAACCTCACATGCATATTTTGCAAAATGGAGAGACAACGAGTGGATGATGATTGAGTTGTGGAGATTCTTAAATCACAAGGAAGATCCCGGTTTTAAGTTTATAATAGAGAGCTTCTCACCATACGATTGTGGTGATTGTCCCATCTATGTTGAAGGCCTTGAGTTTAGAGCAATTGATGATGCAAGTTTCTAAACACCTTTTCCATTCTTGTACTATTTCCTTTGGTAATACTTTATTGTAGATATAATTAACATAACACGGCGTTACAATTTTTGTACAGGTGAAGCATGAAGAAGTCAATAAGGTGCAGGAAGTCCAACAAGCCTTGAAATCAAACTTGAATGTGGATCAGGAGCAACCATTGTCAACTAATTCTGAAAATACATTTAAAAAATCTATTGACTACGCGAATGAGAGGGTACTATTTTTTATTGCTAACAAACTCATCTTTAGGGATATTAAAAAAGAAAAGAAAACTATAAGTTCTCAACAACTCAAAACCTTTGATGAACAGTTTGCACTAAATGAAGTTAATGGGAAGAAACATTTGATGCTTTCGGTGAAGGAAGCTCTGCACAACTTCTCTAATGTGAAGCTTTTTACTTCAAAGCCATCATCTCAGTCCAGGTTAATTCTCAAACTAACTTCTTTATGTTTCTCATTGACCTCCATTTTTTGGTCAACGAAGCTTATCAAATTTTCCAATTTCCAAGCTTGCTCATGAAAAATCAGCTTTGATCATGTTATTTTAAGAAATTTTCATTTCTTGAGTCTAATTACTTTATTTTTAAGAAGTATGTAATGAACTAATCACATGATATATCATAATTGCAGATTCCAAGAGGTGATTGAACTTTTACCACAGCACATATTTCGTATCAATTGCACAATTGAAAGTCAAATGTTGTCACAAGATACAGTTTATGCGTGTTACCTTGTATTCAAGCTTTCAGAAACATGTGACGGGTTGCATTGTCCGGTGAAAGTACGAGATTTATTCCAGCAAGGGAACAAAGAGTCAGAAATTCTTAACTTTATTTCCCCAAGTCCATGGAATATACATGACATTACTCGAGTTCCACAACAAAGGGAAGATGGATGGATGGAGGTTAATGTCTGGAAATTCAACTCAAATCAACTTAAAAATGATTGTATTCTTGTGAATTTGAAATTCACAAGTTACGAAGGAACTATGTCTGGTCTTATTGTATGTGGGGCCGAGTTTCGGCCAATTTAAGGACACGTTAATACTGAGGCCTAACACTTTGAACCTTGTACATAGAATGCGGTTTTGTATATCATTATTAATGCTTATAGTCATAATTATAAACAAAATGTACATAAAAAATAAATATTTACATAATACATGTAGAACTCTGTTCATCCATTATTCTGCAGGTTGCTCATTGCTGTTAAGTACAAGGTAGTTAATTCTGTTACACATGGCTGTTAATATTGTTGCAGATATCTACTATTACACTTGTATCCCTCAACTATGAATTATTTTAACATTAGCCCATGTACTATTATATCTATAACAATGTGACATGAACACCATCAATCATTCTAAATAATGCTGTCTTTATTAAGAACATATATGCCATTAATATGAAAACATCCGTACGAAAACAGTATATTACCCGGAGAACTAACATGACCCGCAACATAAAAAATGTGCATTAAGGCGCAAGAAACTCAAAAGATCAGCGCTTGAAATGCACCTGTTCTTGAAAACCCGCCTGTATGTTTTTTGAAAGACTGCTCGGTTTTTGAAAACTTTATGTCGTCAAAGGCTCAAGCTGAATTTCCGATCTTTCAGAAGAACGTGCAAGTTTTTCCACATTCACTCCATGTATCCGGTCTCGCCTTAAAAGATTAGTTTCTTCATCTTCATCATCATTACCCAAAACCCAATCACCTAACCCGAAAATCCTCTCTCTTATATATCTTTTCCGTCTGGATTCCAAATATAACACAACTAAAACGCCCGCCAAAACCCAAAATACAAAGGCCCGCATTAATCCCCTAACGTTTTCATCATCGTATCTATCTCCTAAATGTTTCATCCCACTAAAAATAGCAAAAATGCCAACAAAAACCGCTAGTCTTCCACAATAAGAATGTATGTATTCCCAAATGACTCGTTGGGGTGACGGGCTTTCAGGCCCGTCACCTTTTTTAGGTCTTAGGTATGCGTTAATTGGTTGTATGCAACCCAAGATTACTGTCAAGATCCCGACTTTAACGTGTAACAAGTCCATATGTAACCCCCGAAGCTCGGCAACCGCAAAAAGAATCCCGAGAAAGGTAATTGTTAAACCCGACCATTGAGAGTAGACATGAATCTTGAACCAAACATCGCCGTCCACATGTTTCATGTAACGTGCGGCCAATATCCCACACGGAAGAAACATACCCCACGCGAGGAACATCATAAACCCGTGCACCGCCAACACGGGCCGTAGATCCTCCTCGGCCTCGGCTGAGCCATATATAAGCGATACCCTAACAGGCTTGCTACTTGTGACCGAATGCATATTGTTTTTGGTTAAGTGGCCCGGAGACCACTTAGCCCCCATGGCCCAAATAACCGGGAACGGTGAAGTGGGCTCCACGATGTTTTTACACTCGATCTTTTTATCTCCCTCACAATTTGGATCCAACGGGCGGGTGAATTCCATAGTGATTATTCCTCTTTCGGATTTGCATCTAACATATGTCAAGTGTTCATTCGTCGGATGCAAACTTTGGGCATTTTTACCATTAATCCAATATGTTTTAACATGACCCTTCCCATTAGTATCAACCCAACCCACATAAGCAAAACTATTGACCATCTTTGACCCGAACCCAATTGCAAGATACCCACTTTTCTTCTCCCCTCGGGCTGCAATCGATATTGACTTCTTTGAAAGTGTCCAAAAGAATGAAACTTGTTGATCATCTAAAAGAACACTATTGTTGTACATATCAGTTAGACCTCCATCTACTACTTGAACTTTCCAGCCCATTTTTTCAGTGTAAAAAGACTGATAGTACACTTGACCCGGAGTGTTCCGGTCAGGTGCCCATATTAACTCCTTGGGCTTGGACTTCACCCCGTGGGCCTTTGGCCCACCTGCATAAACCGTCTCAACTCTGTTTCTTGATGTCACATTCCCACCAAGCGGGTCTGATGTGATGTAAAACGCCACATTATGGCCCGCTTGGATTGAAAACTTAATTGGGACCCCTCTTTCGACCCGTAAAACAGGAGATTCTTTTTTATTAATATACAAAACTTTTGAAGGGTGTGGAGGGTTAGGGTAATGTAAGCCCGGCCCGGAAGTCACTACAAGCGGCTCCTTTTCATCCGCAATCACAAGGTCTTGATCTTGCTTGTTTTTCATATCAAGAGGGCCCACGCAATCGTTTACATTCTCAGAAACGTTAATATGAACATGACCGTACGTCTTACCATGATTTTCCGGAAAATAATAAGGCCCGTTTGAATCGGGCGGTTTAATTAACCCTAAAGCCCATATACAAGTCATGATCATTTTAACATCAATGTTCCAATCATACTTTTTGTCAATAGATTTCAACGGTCTCTGAAATCGAATAAACGAGACACCATCTTTCCTATGCCCGTAAACCAGCATCGTGTTATTGACCAACTCCTTATCGTAACGATCATCCGAATCAACATACATCGTGTCGGGACACACGCCCTCGGCTTTACCATTCTTATTAGTAGTACACTCACTATACTTAGTAATATGATAATCATCCACAAAAGGCAATCCCATTTCAGTAAACCCCGTGACCGCCACGTCAGCACCAAGCATATGATCATTTTCCTTAAACGGGTCAGCCCACCCGAAAGCCATATAATCCCTAACATCAACCGCCCCCTCGAGCCCAATATCAATCACATTGTTCCTTGATCTCACTGTCCATCTAATCCTATACTTATCCGATAAAACCTTACAATTCTCAAACATAGTCGGCTCACCATCAATCTTAACAACCGAATCACCCGTAAAATTAGTATGATCACCCGGGGAAGGAGCAGGCGACGGAGCATCCATCTTCTCTTCCAACACCACATGCCCAAAATCAGAATCCATAGATGTCTTCCAAATGGACACAACCTTAATATTATCCCATGTAACATTACTCAATAACATAACAGTAAAGCTTTCATTTTTATAAGTGGTAGAGTTTAATTTCTGATCAGATATGACAAACCCGGATGTTAAATTCTCGTACGAATCACCAGCAGCACCCCACCAATACACATCAGAACCACCTTTGATCATATCAAATTCTTGAACCTTAAAAGAACAGTCATTTATGATACTAAATGATCCTCGTACCTGTTGCTGTTTCATGACAAATTGTGTTGTGAAATTGATAGCAGACGTGTTGGTTTTCAGGCAATTCGGGGTTGAATCTGAAAAGGGTATGAGGAAATAGAATGAGATTAATATTATTGTATGGGCATTTGCCATTAAATTTGGTTGGTATTTTTATGATTTGAAAAGGGTGGTATAAGGAAGATGAATATGGGTTTTTAATAATAATCGAAATGACAGCGTATGGTTGTGATGATCACCGGAATTTGGTGGGTTTGAAAGTTGGCCATCGGAGAATAAGAGATCAAAGGTTTGCATGAAATGATGTCTTTGTGTTTGTGTTTGTTTCCTCGTGATTTGTTTGATTTTGGTCCATCAAAAAAAGGTGGTTTGGATGAGATATAACCTTATAATATTAACTAATATTATACAACCCCTTATGTTTTTAAAATACGAATCCGGTAAGGTATCCCGGGATCCGAAACATTTTCTAAAGTCGTTTGAAACTTGAAAACTAAAAAAATACTGAAGTCGTTTGAAACTTGAAAGCTAAAAAAATACTGAAGTCGGTTTTTAAATCATGTTTCGAGAATTCTAACAGGTAACTTTTAAGTTTTAACTACCAAAGAATAATTGGGATCCCGATACTAGCAGAGTAGCTCGATCACATACCCGATGAGTATTGAGTAATCGGAAACCTATAATATTGGGTTTAGGATACAATCTTACAATACACGCGGAATTGCTAATATCAAAATCGACTCATAGTCGTCCCTCAAAGATGGGGAAAACATGGAATTGCTAATTCAATTTTAGCCAAGGGTTAATCAACATGTTTATAATTGTGTTGAGCCAAAAGCAAGACCTCAAAGCTCATCCAAGCAATGGTACATAGTATTTCAAAACAAATATCCTTATACATACATAATTAATGGTTTTAAACACAAATCACAAGACAGGCAGCTTGGGATAAGTTACTTTACATTGTTGAATTCACAATAACTTATTTCACTTATGAATAATCATCATGTAAGTATTATGAAAACATAATAAACACAAAAACAATTTCAATAAACATGAAACAACCCCAAGACCACAAAGCCCAAGTGAATATTTGTACATTCTTGTCACAATGAAATCTTCAATAAACTCACAAATACCACAGTTATAAACCAATATCCATATATCAGGTTATCCACAATTATACTGTATAATCACAAGTAACAAGCCTAGACAAAAATATACCAAAATCTTTCAAACTTGTTATCAAACACTAACTTGCAATACTAAGATGCATCAACACTTTAACCCGAAAACAAATTCGAATATTTTCTACTTATCTTGCACCTCAGTTTCCACACCCAACCCGTGTAGAACACCCGCACACTTCTCTATAGGCCCGACAAAGTGACAATCTTTAACTTTCTTGAACACGCGAATAGTCAGCAAACTATCGGACCCCGCTTGATGACTATCCCCGATTCGTTGAATCTTCAAGGCTTCCGCGACTTTAGTTAAACCCCCGTGAAGATTATTAGTAAACTTGATCATATGTTTTACATCGTAAACCATAGGAAAGAACATCTTTATCAGATTAAAGAACTCGGTTTGAGATTCGGGTAATTCTTTTCTAGTCAATAACTTAATTAAGTACCCGAAATCATACCCGCCATGAAAACTAACCGTACAAATATTATCATTCAACACGACTCCCGACGACATTAAAAGCTCCCCGAAACGAAAAAAATCAACACCCTTTTCCCTAAATCTCTCGAAATCAATCCCGGACTTATTCAACAACTCGATTGAATCTTCCATGAAAATATCTTCTTTCATGCTAAATTCTTTAAAATTGAACTGCCAAATACAGGGTTTTTCGGTCCCAGGGATCCCGGACACACAAATGGGAAGATTTCCATTATTATCAGACAATGCTAATCCTAATTGTATCAATTTCGTCAAATTGACACTAACCATTAATTTGTGATAATTGGAATCATTATTGTTCTTGAATTCATTTATTGGTTGTAGCACAACACCAGGGTACTCGGTATCGATTGCAATGTAGGGAAATTGATCAACGATTTCTCGAATTAGCTTGAATTCTTGTTCAAGATTGTCACTCCACACTTCTCTGATTTCAACAGACTCTGTTTCTGCCATGTTTAGAAACAGAGTAATTGCAAAATTTGAAACAGGGGAGATGAAGAATTGGGAAATTGAAGTGGGTTTGGTGTGAATTGGTTGGATATTATTGTGGGTATTGAGATTGAAGGTGTTCAATCGATGAAATTGAGGAAGATAAGATAGGAGCTGAAACAGGGGAGATTGACCGTGTAATGTTGAAAATGGAAAACAGAGCGGGAGGGTAACGGTTTCGGTTGAAAATATTAATTTTAAAAAAGAAAACGTTAAGGTATATATAGTGTTGTATGTATGTATGTATGTATGTATAATATTATAATTTCTAATTTGGTACTTTGGTTGAGATATTAAATATGGTATTAAAGTTACAAATTTAGATTTATGGAGAGACCCCTATTTTTTACCATGTTGTAAAAATCCCGATTAAATGTTAATTAATCTCAATTAGTTTTGATAAAATTTCGATTAATCGTTATGCCACACCCCACCGCAGAACGACCGATTTTTACAACACTGTTTTGACAAACAAGGAAATAGGCATCGCCATAATAATATATGACAATGTGTTAGGCGGTAAAGACGTGTCAGGGAAGAGTCGCAAATGTTACACGAGTGATGTATTCTTGTATCTGCTACGGTAATCCAACTGACATAGTGAGGATATTTTAAATAGGGGTTGCGTATTTACGATAAATGTCATTAGTGTCAGCGATTACCATATATCACGCTCTAATAATAGTGTGTACATGCTCCAACACATGTTTTTAGCTCTATGTTATTCGGTCTTTCTCTCACTTATTATCAAATGTGTACTATCACACAGGAGGTGATTCATATGGCTTTCTACTATGACGTGACTAGCGGCATTCTTTTTCTTCAGACGAATCTTAACATAGAAAGCTCACCTGTTTCGACTCAATCTAGTATTTATATAAATATAAAATGGAAATAACCATTGTGGTGTCACCCGTTTCGACCCATTTGGATTCTATACAGCTTAAAGCCTTAAAAGGTAAGACTAACATAGTGATGATTGATGATAAATAGTTATATATTGTATATAGCTATGTTAAAATGTAAGTGAATTTAAAGCCTAAAAAGACTGTATTTGATTTTTTTTTCTAATGAATAGAGGGCGACACAAAAAGATTTCATATACTGACAATCGCCTAAAAAGAATAGAGAGGGGCCACCAACGGGTGTCGTTAACTAACCTAGTATTACCAAGGATTAGTGTGGCCCTTCTCATCGGGTAACGCTTCCCCGACTAAAATGACATGATTTTGAACTAAGGCATTATTTTTAAAAAATGTTTTTTTAAAGTTTTTTGTGGTTTCCTTTGGGAAAGTACAAACAGAATTTTCGCTAGTAATGGATCATCGATCATACTCATTTGTCTAGTAGTGTTCATTGGTTTACACCATCTTTAAAATCTTAGACACCTTATCTTGACAAGAATACCTACTTTCAAGGCCGGGCCGTGGGCCAACGGAAACAAGTTAGGGCTTTAGGCCCTCACTTAATTAAGGCTTCCAAGTTAAAAAAAAATTGTCTTAGTATGTTTGGTCATATCGCTTTTATTCTCTTAATATGAGAAAAATAACAATAATTGTTATACATCGTATTGTAATGGGTTAAACACATATCACTATATACATTTACGTCAAAGCTAATTATATTATTGGATCAAACATAGAAGTAGAGCAGGTTTGAAATGTGTTAGTGTTACACATACTTTTGTTTCGGGTAGGACACATTGTACGTCATTACTTATTACAATAACCAAACCTTTTAATCATACATGCCTTTAAAAAGAAAAGGTTAACATCATACATGAGCTGGATTCACACTCAATATAAAGACTCATTTCTAAACAGCAAGTAAAAGATTAAAAAAAAAACTTTTAGAAATTATGCCACGGCCATGAGCTTGCTAATATAAGTCTAGCTCATTAAAACCAACTTATAATTGCATGCTTTCCCTTTCTTCTTCTTTGGATAATCTAAATCTTCCAAAATAACAAACAGATGATGTCCAGTTCCACCGGTGGTGACCGCGGTGTCCCTGATCAGTTTCCGGCTGGTCTACGGGTGCTTGTAGTTGATGATGACTCAACTTGTCTCGTGGTCTTAGAAAATATGCTTAGACAATGCAACTATCAAGGTACATGCAACACAAACACTATATACACATTCACTGTGTGAAAAAAAAAACAACATTTTGTTTTGGTTTTCTTATGGTGATTTATGCCTTCGATTGCTAAATATGTATACCCTTTTTTTCTTAATTTTCAATTTTCATATAATTATGGATTTAATCTTTTTTTTTTAACTTTTTTTGCTCTTCTAAGTTTTTCAATTTTTGTTCTTATTATTTTTTTTGTTTTATTTTATGCTCTAGATACTGTTCCATCTATAAAAATCCATCAAGATTAAAACTTTGTGGTAGAAATTGAAATAATCAAAAAACCATTTAGTTAATTTTGAGTTTTCAAAAAATCTTTGATGAAATCCAAATTAATTTTAATATTCTTGTTTTTTTTTTTTTGCTTTAAAGTAACATATGGCAACACGTGGTTCGAAGACGTAAGCCCGACTACTCGTCTTCTGCGAACGAAGGGAATAATTGGAAAAAGACGGAAAGATGAGGAAGATGAAGCCGAAGAAAGAGACGATTCTTCTTCTTTGAAGAAGCCTCGAGTCGTTTGGTCGGTTGAGCTTCATCAACAGTTTGTTGCCGCGGTTAATCAGCTTGGAATCGATAGTACGAAAATTTTTTACTCGTTTTTTTATTCTTAACTTGTTCGTGTAAAATTACTAATTGGTCCTTGTGTTGTTGAATTTGACTAAATGCAGAAGCGGTCCCGAAGAAGATATTGGAGCTGATGAATGTCCCAGGATTAACGAGAGAAAACGTTGAGAGTCACCTTCAAGTAAAACTTCTTTTCGGGTTTTTTTAAGTGAAATGGGTTGCTAATGTGTTATGAAATAAATATTGCTAAATTCAATAAGGGCTGCAGTGTCATTTGTTGATAGTTTGAGGGCTGTTTTGTAATAGTTTGCTAAGTTAGTTTGTTTGAGTGAAACAAACTAACTGCCATAACGACTTATGATTAAACAGCCCTCTGACTAACAATAAGTGACCCTGTAGCCCTTAAGGGTGCAAATGAGCCGAGCTGCCCGCGAGCTACTCGAGATCGGCTCATTAAAAAGCTCGTTCGAGCCGAGCTTTACCGAGCCCGAGCTCAAGCCTAAAAACAAGCTCGTTTAATAAACGAGCCCGAGCCCGAGCTTTACTTATCAAGCTCGAGCCGGCTCGCGAGCTTAAACGAGCCTGCCATTTATAAATTTTTTTTAAAATATATATTTAATAATTATTAATTAATAAATATAATGTTATGAAAAAAATAAATAAAAATAATTGAATTATATATTTTTTTTATACATAAAATTATAATAGAAAAAAATATTTAAAATAATTATAATTATATAAAAAAATAATTGATAAATAGTAAACGAGCCGAGCCCGAGCCGAGCTTGAGCTTCAAAATCCATACACGAGCCGAGCTCGAGCTTTGAAAATAGCGCTCGAAACGAGCCGAGTTCGAGCTCGAGCTCTGTGTAAGTTAAACGAGCCGAGCTCGAGTCTAGTCGAGCTCGGGCTCGGTTCGGCTCGTTTGCACCCCTAGTAGCCCTTATTGTATTTAGTACTATTTGTTCCATAACATAACAAAAAAAACGTACCGAAAAACACTTACATTTTTCAAATTAGACGTTTTGTTCGTTATTGACTTTTTATGTAATGCATTGAAGATCTTTTTTTCTCACAACTGCAAGAATTTGGTGTAGAAATACCGCTTTATCTTAGAAGACTCAGGGAGTCCCTGCTTCCAAGTGGGATGAACTCGGGCGTTATGGTGACCTAGATGCAGGATTCAGGTCAATGTCGTTGCTAAATGGCCAAATGGGTACTCTCGAGGCGTGTGATTATCGAATAAAACCCGTTTCTGTTGAAGTGTTGCGTAACATATCTCAACATGTAGTCCAAAAAAAAATACGAGTGGAAAGATTTTGAAGCTGTCAGCAAGCTCTAGGATGATCGTTTTGTCAGGTGACACGGGTGCTAAATAATAGGTATATGTAGTTTGTGTATTTAGATGCTTGTACTAAACCATTCCATGTAACCTTCTTATATGGTTTGTATTGCTAATGGAATGGTTGAACCTACAAATAATAAGGAAAACAAAGGTGTAAGATAAATATTTATTAAATTATGCATAAAATACTTCTGTAGTTTTAAGAGTTTTGAAAACAAGTAGACTTCAATTTTAACGGAACTCATATTTCTAAATAGTTAACCTAGTAAAATATAGTAAATGAGAGAATAAGATAATGATAAGAGAAAACATTTGACCAGCATAAGAGCATTCTTATCCTATCCCTTAAACGTATGTGAGGGAAGTTTCCTGCAAATAATATAATATTATGCATCAAACATTCATTTTATTAAAAAAGGGCAACCTAAAGAGTTCTACTGGATCTGGAGCTTTATACACAAAGTTGGGTTAAACCCATTTGCATTCTATCCACTTAAACTTAGATAATGTAGTTTGTTTATATGGTTTTCTAGCTATTCTTTTTTACTTAATTTAAGTATTATATAATAAAAAAAAAAGTTTAATTATTGATAACTCCATCGGCTATATTTTATTTAGTTGTCGGCTCCGCTCAGATAAAAGAGATTTCTTACACTAATAATACTTTTAGCGAAAGCCAAAAATTTTAATTTGCCCCAAAACGGGTTAAATCGTATATGCTCATTGGTTAGAGATACTTGACGCATAAACATTGATTTTGGATAATTCTAAATGAAAGTTAGTTACTCTTCAGTTCACTTAAACAAAAATTTAAATTTGATTGTGTTTAATTTATTATAGACCGAAAGTTTATTAGTTTTCTCGTGACATCCATCAAAACTGGAAAATTTACATGTAATGTGTGTTTTGGTTTGAACATGATGGATTGTCAACTTTTAATACTTGACATTTTCTAGTAAACATATTAATTGGCATAAAACCAAATTAAAACCAAAAGAAAATAATAGCTAAATATTTTAATGAATGATGGATGATAAGTGGTTATATTTTTGTCAAAATGTGAGTGAGAATTTTATATTATTAGAACAGCACTAGTCAAAAGTTAATGTATTTGATTATATTTCTAGTGAGTGGAGAGTGATGCAAATAGTGGATTTGATCAACTTAATGCCACACAATCTTTTGATTTATAGTTTTATAAGTTCAAGACTTACTAATATTATATTTTAATAAATAGTTATTTATGTTTTATCGGGTTTTGTATTTGAAAAAGGAAAAACCAAAATACACATCTATACAGATACACACACATATGTATTAATTTGATACTGGTCTATCTCATTCTGCAAATTAAAAACTAAATAATATCATTATGTTCGGTTTCATCCTTCTTATAATATAAGTTTTCCTATGATCTATATCTTATAAATAATTTCTAGATTCAGTGCATATGTTTTTTTGTTAAAGAGATGCATGAACCTATATTTTTTTCAAAGAAAAATTCCATAGATCCATATGTGGAAAAATGATATTTGGCTGTCTCAAATGCGATGAGCCAATAGATTCCTATCATGTCATCGGTAAGATTAGTCGTGAATACCATTTGCTAGTTCGTTGTTTCCACCGTAAAATGTTAGCAATTATGCAAATTCTTATAATCCTCTAACACGCTTATTAGCCAGTCTTCTAGAGATTTTCGTTCTTGAATAAATGAAAATCAAATAGTATTTGACATAATAATATCCTGATGTGTCAATTGATAATCCCTCCCTTAAGATCGAGGGGGTCCAAGTCTCATCATACACTATAGAACAGAATTATGTGTAAATTATATGAATATTTGACTTGATGTTCTAATAAAATTAAAACAATCATATTTTCTCCGAAAAGTTTATTTCGTTAAGTTTTAAAATATAATGAACAATATATGATTTGTATTTTATAAATGATCCAATTACAATAGAGAGACAAGACAGATAAGCGGACAACAAGTTGTGTTGCGGTCCTTTTATGAATAACAAAACCGGGCCTTCTGAAAACAAAGCTAAAATTATTCAACGTCGATTAGTTATTATGCACGACCCACTAAACTTTTATCCTAAACACATCAGCTTCGTGAATAAGTGATCTATAAATTTAAAGTAAAGAATTCTTAAAATTCAAAGACAAAAATGTTATTATGCGAAGGAATGTTTATTTAAAAATGAAAAAGGAACTAACTTGTCGGCCTAATTAAACACACAATGCTAATAGATTAATTAAAAGAAATAGGACCCCACAAAAAAAAATTCCTCTCACTTTGGATAGTGGAGACAACTCCATTTTGTACCTTAAGAATATGACATCCAATATTGTTCAAGTTCTCTTATCCTCATGTTCATGTCACGTGATTTATCAAACTTAAAATGAAAGCAATCGACCTCCAACCGCTTTCAAGTTTCAATCATAATTTAATCTTGTTTCATTCAACTTCGTTCGACAAGTTGTAAAATAACTTTAATATTACGGAATTATTTCTTATAAATGCATATATCCGAAACGTCTTCAATGATACACATATATAACTCGTAAAATCTGTCTAATGTCTACTTTATTGGACTTGAATCCTCATAGTTTTAGTAGGGATAAACACATTATGCCACTAGGTCAAGAGGTCGTCATCATCTTAATAATTAAATAACTAGATGTATTCAACATTGTCAAAAGTTAAGAATTATGACTAACTTTTATTATTTATTCTACACTTGTATTATTCTTATTCTTGGATTTGAATTATGGCTCGGTTAGGGATTAGGGCTAACGTATCACTACTACTGTAATCAGACATCAAACGGCAGTAACTAATAACCAAAACATCACAATACTTGAATCAAATGCATGCTCTTAACTTAGTATCGAATGTAAGGCTCTCAAGTTATCAGACACACTTCATAAACCCTCTCGTATGGTCTTGGTAACCTAACATGCACAGAAACACCAAAACCAACTCACGTCAGAGTATGTACTCAGTGGACACAGATAACAAAATCATAGAAACGTGTAACTTATAACCATATAAAGTTGTATCTCGTAACACGTAGACTTATAACTTGTACCTTCCACGTAAACTCGAATAACTTGAAACTAGAAATATCATAATAGTATAGCATTAAAAACAAATTTAATAAAGTCATCAAAAAATGATTTCTTAAGGAAACCTAAGAAAGTAGTTGGGTGATATTTCGATTCCTAGGGTGGAACACACTACATACTTAGATAATCTTTAAATTTATTTATTGTTCCAAGTCTAACGCCCCCTTAATCAACTGAGCTACACGGTTGGGACTCAAATTTATTTATAGACTTAGACGATGTGTTATTTCCTAGGATTGATATATACACCTAGGGGCACATAACTAGCATTCCTTAGAAGAAATACAAAAAACATGGAAATAGATAACGAAATGGCAAATCAACTATTAATCACCTGATGGCCCAAAAATGTCATAATATCATTCCTAAACATATATTGTTTTCGGAAATTTATCATAAGTCAAATTATGCCCCGAGATCAAAGGGTTTGTAACAAAATAGTTTGTATTACAAAATTTAAAATAATAGGTTATATGTACCTTAATCGTATAAGACAATAAATGACTAAGCTTAATGTTTCTTTTGGTAATTGGAATAACCTTTATGTTGGTAGAGCAGGGCATTCGTTAACGGCAGGTAAGGCTATGCGTGTGGAGGGGCTACAAATTGGGGCGTTTTGCGCCGTGTGGCGCCCAGTCAGCAAGGGGTGAGAATTTGTTTTGGGGTGTAATGGTGTAGGGGATACAACTAATACTATAATAATATAATATATATATATATATGTATATATATAGCACACACACATCCATACATGCTGGCCCCACCACCCTGAAGACCTCGCCCCTTCATCCAGCGACGAGAAGACCTCGCCCCCGCCCTTTTTCGCCCAAAAATCGTCCAGGGGGCGGTGTTCGCGTTCAAAATCGCCCAAATTGTAGCCCCATTACATATGGCCTAATAGTAGCAAAGATAATGTAGCAAAGAGGTAATTTGGGAAGTGTAGTCCTATCAATACACAAGACAAATTTTTAGCTAGGTTAAAGGAAATAACTCTACTTAAATATACCGGTGGTGCTGTGCTGTTGTTGTTATTACTATTTTTTTTAATATTATTATTTTATCATTGCTATTTAGGATTGTGAAATTCTGGTGTTAATGGATACTTCAAATTTGATTACATCATATACTTTCAATATTATTAATTTTGATTTTAGGTTTTAATCTATTTATTGTTCAATCTCGTATGATAAGGTACAACTTTATTTACCAACGTACATGTGTATGATTAATTAAACTCAATATTAGATTCATTTATTTTAGGCTTTTAGCAAAATGCAATAATTGTGAATTCTATAAGTAGAACCTAAACCATGTTCAAAGTTTCAAAGGTTTCCCTACTAAGCAAACATGACCCTTGGTAGAAAGGGACAAACACATTTAGGACCATATAAACACATGGTTCTCAACTTTGAATGATCTACCAAAATTCAAAAACCATAGGTGCTTTAAAAGACCGCCCAACCATGGGCATTGGTGTCCATCTTTTTGTGACAATTGTTACAATTATTTAAAGACTTTGTCAACAATCCTAGGTTGGGAAATATGGCATGATTACCTTTTCTTCTTCTAATAATACAACTATATAAAATCAATCCAGCCATCAAGATATCAAGAATTGTATCTCAATCTTTCTTTTAGAAATTTCTACTTACAAAAAAGAATTGTTTCACAATAGATCAACTAATTAAATAAAAGTATTAACAAGTCGATCTTGAGCTCTTTTAAACTAAATGAGTTTAACAAAGACTCCGCTCAACTTATCTATATATCGGCTTAACTTGTTTACGTCCTATCCTTTTATGTTATTAATAAATTAGGTTCAATAAAAAGTGCAAGTGGTTGAACCTATATGAAGGATTCGGTGATAAAGTTATTTTTATCTTATATACAATATAATAAAATGGAAGGATTCGTTAAACACGATATTATCTTATTTTATAACAAATATACTCAAATTAATTAATTAGAATAAAAGATTTAAGAAAATAACAAGTCATACACGATAGGTCATGTTTTATCTAAACAATATAATTGATCCTTATTTATTTACATAAAAAAGTATATACTAACCCACATGAGTTTGTATTGATAATATTAATTACAGTATATAAATCTCTAACATGTTTAAACAAATAAATAAGTTGCGTCGCTAACCCCGTTTCATTACCAAAGTTTCCTACACCGGTATATGTTTAATAAAATTAAATATGATATTTAATCATAGAAAACATGTTCCTTAAAAAGAAGTAAATAACTTTGTATTTAATAAAGCAGCTTGTAGGCAGTTGCCAATTGCCAACTAATGTCTCGAGGGTTTTGATAAGGATGGCAAGTCCGTGACAGTGAGCTTAGTGGGTCCCAGTGGCCAATGAAATAATGGGTCCGTTCCACGTCATCATCCGTGTTGGACCAACTTACCCCGTACCTTTATTAGGGTGTGGTGGGTCCAATCTATAGCAGATAAGTACATCAACACGTGTCCATCCTATTTCCATTTTTATTTATTTCTTTTTTTTCTTTTTCTGAACAAGGTTTGCTTAATTTGATTAATCATTTATTAATTCATTTTTAGAACTTCTTGTTAGTTTGTGGTAATAAATATATTACAGAAGCGAACATTAATTCCTCGAACGACCTATCTAACCTTAATGATGCTTAGACGATCAATGTTTTGTTGTTTCGCTCTGTTAATAACAATTGCAGTGTTTGTTTGAGTTTTTTGATATGGGTAGTTGAAAGAATCAATTACTCGCAAAAAGCTATTTCTATAGGTTTGGCTTGCACTAAGTTAATTTTTTTATTGAAGAACACACACTATGTATTCTACACTTGCTCTACTCGATCCTATAATCATCACACATGATTTAAACTTACGGTCATTTGGTTGAAGAACACATCACTTTACCAGCATAATGTCCTTTTGAGATTCGCACTATATTATCAACCTCCCACATCAAGAAGGAAAAACAAAAGATAATATTTTTTAAAAATATATCGGATTATGGAAAGAGAAAATCAATACAACAATACCTTTTTGTAGGGGAATTTTAACTTTGATGGGCTTTGTCAAATATTGAAGTTAAAGTTGCCATTTTATAAATGAAATTAAAGTATAATAACTGTGTAAATTTAATGGAACATTTAATGGAATTCCCGATTTACATTTTTTTACCGTTAAAAAGAAAATAAGTTAAATAACTAAAATTCGGGTGAATCGTCAATGCCAGAATCTAGGCTTCGGCCTTTGGGTGATAGAACCTAGGCTTGATGGCTAAACATATTTCTTATGTCTTTCAATCAATACATCGTTCGTTGAGATTCTTTTCATCTATCTCTTACAAGACTCGTAACTTTTAATGAAAAAGTTATCCTCATTTAGATTAGATAAAGGCAGTTTTGTAGCCTACTTGTTGAATCAAGAATTTTGCTTACTTCACACTATTAACATTGGCCACCAAAAAGAAAACAGTAAACACCAAAAGTCTATAAGGAAATTACAGAAGACATTTGGTGAAAATTAATAAATATATTTTTGAATTTAGAAAATGAATCAAACCCTCATTTTTACAAAGAGGATCAAGATTTGATGGATAAGATTGAACTTTTGTAAATTAAAATTGTTAAGCATAAAATAAAACTATGTTAAATAAACGTGGGAATTATTAAATTTCACAATATATATGTTTTTATAATAAAGCATAATCGATTTAGATAGAGAAACTTCATGAAATCTCGAAACTTAAAACCGTAACTCAAAATGAAGAAATTCGAGTTCATGAGTCAAAACAGCCTAGGGTTATCGTTGTAACTTGTATGAAATTTGATTTGTAAATTGAAAATAATTATATCTTAAATATATATAAACGAAACATTTAAAAGCTCTCTGATTGCTTCCTACATTCTCTCAAGCGACCAAATTATTTTATTTGTAAATGGAGGTTTTTCATACATCTGACCCGAATTCACGGGTATTTGTCTCACCAAACCCATGTAACCTTAAACGAGTTATAACATCTCATTATATTAAAAATTAATTTCACCATATATTGGATATGGAAATCCTATAAAATCGGATTTGGTATTGAGTTTGGAAAATGTTTATTGGCTTATTGGTGTTTTCAAAAAGTCAATAAGTTTAAAGGTGTTTGGCAGTCACAAAAACACTTTTATTTTAAGTTTTTAAAAAGGTTAAAAACAGTTTTACAAAAGGCTCAAATCCTGACTTTTTAAAATGACTTTTTGAAAAAGTCAATAAGCCAATAAACAATTTTCAAACTCAATCCCAAACATGCTCTAAAAATTAATATCATTTAAAAAAATATTATTTTTATTAAGAAACAGTTTGATAGTAAAAAAACAAAATAAGCGGGTCATGGATCTCACCAAACTCATATAGCTTTTAGACTGGTTATAACATCTCATTTATTTGTAAAATTATTTCATCGTCAAACCTTAAGTATATTATTAAGTTTTTACAATAAATAAAACTAAAATTCAAAAAAATATATAAATATTATACATAAAAAATGAAACACAACTCCCGTAACACAGGGGATTAAAAACTAGTCCTTTGGTGTAAAAATAATCATTGATCACTTTTCTTGAATTGACGAATAGATTAATGGGATGGAGATGTGACGATTTTATTTGATAGGTAATTAACCACTTGAGAGTATAGTTGAATGTGGTTGAACATTGAGAAATACATCTCAAAGAAGTTGACAATAAGGCTAGTGACTATCACATTCACACTTTTTCTCAATTTAAAAAAAAAATATATAATTCTTTTTACTTCTAAATATCTTACAGAAACTATTAGTATTCCCAATTCATAAGTTATTAATAAATTAACAAATAATTAAAAGTTAACTAGGGTAAAAACTTAAAACTAATCCTATACCCGGTCCAATACCCATTAAATTACGGGTAACGAGTATAGCCATCTCTAATGTTTGGTATATACCCACTGGGCTAAGGTTTTTTTTCCCAACCTTATTTGAAAAGCATGTACATTTGATAAAAAAAATTATTCAAAATAATACCTTTTAAATTTGTAGAAATATGGTGAATTATTAGAAAAGATCTATCTTTTCAAGTACTCTATTATATTAGGATTTATTGAAATTATTCTTCATGTTTGCGAGTGCCTAAGTTCTTTCATATACTATAACCAGTGATGAAGCTTGGACAAAAATATTATGGGGTTAAGATAAGGTAAGGCTTAAGCTATGCTTCAACCCTGACAACAACTTTGGCATAAGAGAAAATGTTCGAGGTGAATAATTTACATAAGTTAAAGAATCTAGTTCTTGACTAATAAAAGAATTTGGTATTCATTCACCGGTGGACTGTTATGATTTTTCGACACATTCATTTAAGATATTCTTGTATGCATTGATATTATTTCTACTTATATCTTTTTGATACAAATGGCTACTCATTGCACAAATATGTGGATGGGGTGACACCTTGTGGGTTGGGAACTTGTGCATCATAAAATCCCATACAACCACAACTTGTAGGAATGATAATACTCTTCATATATATATAAAATCGAAGGAAGGTTAAATAATGCTGAAACCAAAAGTTTAGAGACGATTGTGACTTATGAGTATTATGTCAACTTGTTCAATATTGATATCTTGTCAAGTTGTACAATAGATAAATTAAAAGACCAAAAATGCCCCTCAGTTAACGTTAAAAATTCAAACAGAGTTAGCACTTTGAACATAAATAAAAAGAAGTGGGAAACCTCAATGGTCAAATTCCAAATATTTTAGTGGAAAATAGAGACTCAGTATTATTTTTAAAAGTATGACGACAAAACCTTAAAAATGCTAATATTTCAATATACTTGTATACAAAATACATACAACTTGGTCAGAGGAAAAAAGATATTGATTGATTGGCCCCGTTGGGTAGCTTTTGTGAGAGAGAGATGGTATGATTTCATTTCATTGTTCTGATCGATACTTAATAAGTTCTTTCAAACATTCTTTTCACAATCATGAGAGTTGAACACTCAACATTTGTAAATTTATAAATTATTAAATATCTTAATATGCTAGACCAAAGACCCTATACTACATAGGTTTAAAACATAATAGGTTTAATTTATTATTATTTAACTTCAAACTATAATAAAATAATAATTACTGTTAACGTAATTACTATAATGATCTTTATAGTTGTCATTGAATATATTCTTATTTGTATTGAACATAACACTATCTATTTGATTGCACATAAAATAAGTATATAATATTAAAAGTTATGAATACAAATATAATTAATAAGAGAATTTATATATTAAAACAGTCAACTCTAGTAAGATAATTAAAAAAAGGTCAACTTTTAAAAACACAAAAAAGTTATGAGTTTTCATAAAGGAAGAAGCTTCTTGAATAGGTAGGTCCCAGCAGAGCCCAGTTGGACCCACAGACTCACCTTGAAAAGGGACGTCTGCGCAGTTCAACCCGCAAGACTCCTTAAACGGACGTCTGCGCGGTTGAACCCGCAAGACTAAACTAAAGGAACGTCTGCGCAGAAACCAACTGGATCAGCAGGACCCACCACGCTCAGAGACGTGACGTCCTCACGTGCGGTACGCAAGCTGTCCCCGCAGGAAACGCCTCCCAATGGTTTCCAGGTACTCCGCCTGTTCCCGCAGTTACGGATACCGGCCATCAGGGAAGGCCACCCGCGCAGCATGGCTACACGCACAAGGCTTAACTCTCATAATAATTCAGAAGTCACCTGAAGAAGGAATGAGCAAGCCGGGAACATTCCCGCACAAAGGCGGGAGGGGGAATACTCCCGCCCAAATGAGCCAGTCCGTACGATACTGAGGATCTTTTACTGTACCTGACGAGGTATGGGCAAAAGATCTGTCCAAAGATACGACAGCTCATTGACAACAGTATGGCGAGCAGCATGCTCTTGTACTGTATGTCACTATTAGCCGCTACCTACTCACCAACTCCTGACATACCACGTGCATAGCCTGTAGTTGGTGAAAAAGGAATAGTATACAGCAGGCCTGGTCACTATCAGCCGCTGCCTACCCACCAACTACCAGCAGGGCACGTGCGTAGGTCACTGTTGGTGGAACAGGAATACTATTCAGCAGGCCACACCTCCTTGGAAACCTACCTTCGGCTATAAATACCACAAATGGTATGATCATCATATCTTAACATATCTTATCATATTATACCTGATATCTGCTCTAGCAATCTCTTAATATACATTTATATTTAAAGAGCAATCTAGTCTGATTCTCACGCCGGAGGGTGGTCACAAGGAGGAACCCCCCCTTCTCAGTGACAAGCTCACGGTGTCTGTTTTGCAGGTTATCAGAAGAACCATCTTTACCGGGTCTAACCCCTCGTGGGAAACATCTATCTAACCCCCAGGTTACCTGTAATCTGCCTGGGGTCCGGTTAGTGTTTCTTCACTTCCTCTGAGATTTGAAAAATAAAAAATCATGGAAATGCAATGAATGTATACCCTAACTTTAAATTAAATTATATAATAATTTATATATATATATATATATATATATATATATATATATATGCATGACATGTATAGACATGTGATATGTGTTTGGCTGGCATGGGTTTGATAACATCATACATGAGCTGGATCCACACTCAAAGGAAAGACCCACTTTCTAATCAACAAGAATATTAAACTCACAAAATAAAAAAAAATAATCAAAAATATTTAAAAGAAATATCAGAAATTGAAGCACAAAACCATGTGCTTCCTAATATAAATAAATCCCATAAAACCCAAGTAATAATTTCTTCCTCCTTTCATCCTCTCTCTCAAAAACAAAAATTATTAAAAAAAATATAATAAAAAAAAATCAGTTTTTGTTAATTTTCTTGAATTGTGTTTTAATCTTTTCATCCAAAAGTAGTTAAAAAATTTGGGTTTGGTTTATAAAAATGATATTTTTACTGTTGTGATTTGAGTATTTATTTTCGGAAAAATTAATGAATAATAATAAACAGATGATGGCCAGTTCCAGCGGTGGTTCTTGGAAGTCCGGCGGCGGCGACGGCGGTGTTTCTGATCAGTTTCCGGCGGGTCTCCGGGTGCTGGTAGTTGATGATGACTCAACTTGTCTCATGATCTTGGAAAAGATGCTTAGACACTGCAATTATGAAGGTACATGCAAACACACACTAAATACACACTGTGTAAAAAAAATAAAGTTATTTTTGTTTTATTATGGTGAATTATTGTATTATACCTTAATTTGCTAAACTTTTATACCCTTTTCTTAGTTTTCAGTTTTTGTATTATAATTTTCATCATTTTTAACTTTTTTGTTTTTAATTTTTTTTTTATGCTTTGTATACTGTTATATCTATAATTTTCCATCAAGATTAAAACTTTATGGTAGAAAATTAAAATAGTCAATGTCCCATTTAGATTTATGGTTCATAATTATAATAAAGCTTCAGATTTATAATGATTTCACAAATCTTGAGCTTGAATTTTAACTTAATTTAGTATTTTTTTTATTTTACTTTATATTATTAATTCATGCTGGTGTTGATTTAGTTTTGATTTGTTGAAATCTTGTTATATGATTTATAATTCTTGAATTTTGACTTTTTTATATATAAATGTTGCAGTGACTAAATGTAACAGAGCTGAAGTTGCTTTATCATATTTAAGGGAAAATAAAAATGGATTTGATGTTGTGATTAGTGATGTTCATATGCCTGATATGGATGGATTCAAACTACTTGAACATATTGGGCTTGAAATGGATCTTCCTGTTATTAGTAAGTCAACTGCTCCATATTTGACTTATTAATGAAATTTGGATACTTTGGTTACTTGATTAGCTGGATCAAGATTCTGTGATTTGACCGATTTACCCTTGTTACAGTGATGTCGGCTGATGATAGCAAGAGTGTAGTTATGAAAGGTGTTACTCACGGGGCGTGTGATTATCTAATAAAGCCTGTTCGTATTGAAGCGTTACGTAACATATGGCAACACATGGTTCGAAGACGTAAGCACGAGTGGAAAGATTTTGACCAGTCAGCAAGCGCTGACGAGCAGAAGCCGCCAGAAGAACCCGACTACTCGTCTTCTGCAAACGAAGGGAATAACTGGAAAAACACAAAAAGACGGAAAGATGAGGAAGATGAAGCCGAAGAAAGAGACGATTCTTCTTCTTTGAAGAAGCCTCGGGTTGTTTGGTCGGTTGAGCTTCATCAACAGTTTGTTGCAGCGGTTAATCAGCTTGGAATCGATAGTATGAAAATTTTTTACTTGTTTTTTATTTTAACTTTTTCATGTAAAATTACTAATTTGTCCTTTGTGCTGTTGAATTTGAATGAATGCAGAAGCAGTCCCGAAGAAGATATTGGAGCTGATGAATGTCCCAGGATTAATGAGAGAAAACGTTGCGAGTCACCTTCAAGTAAAACTTCTTTTCGGGTTTTATCAAGTAAAACGGGTTGCAAACGTGTTATGGAATAAATAGTTCTAAATATATCAAGGGCCACAGGGTGAGGCTGTTTTGTAATAAGTATCATCAAATGACCCTGCAGCCCTTATAGTAGTGTTTATTCGATAACATAGCGGTTTCAGAAAACATAACGAAACCACTTGGGTTTTTCAATTTTGACTTTTTGTTCATTGTTGACTTTTTATGTGATGCATTGAAGACCTTTCTTCCTCACAACTGCAAGAATTTGGTGCAGAAATACCGTCTTTATCTTAGAAGACTCAGTGGGTCCCAGCTTCCAGGCGGGATGAACTCAGGCTTTATGGGTGGCCCAGATGCAGGATACGGGCCAATGTCGTCACTGAACGGGCTTGATCTTCAAGCCCTGGCTGCCAGTGGTCAACTCAGTCAACTCCCTCCACAAAGCCTTGCAACTCTCCAAGCCGTGGCTCTCGGGAGGTCAAATAATTCAAAGTCCGTCATCGATCAAAGAAATATTTTTAGCTTTGAAAACCCAAAGTCAAGATACTCAGAAGTACAAAGTCAACATTTGAATAATAATAATAATATTAATAATAGTAATAATAATAATAATAATAATAATAATAATAATATTAGTAGTAATATTAACAATAATAGCAAGCAGATGAATTTACTTCCCGGGATTCCTACAAACATTGAACCAAAGCAGTTCGTGAGTTTGCATCAGTCCGGTCAGCATTCTTTCGGGAGCATGAACAATCAAGTTCAGATCCAAATGGGCGGTCAAAGTCAAAGTCAACATCAAGTTCAGTCGAATACAAACGCTCATATGTTGACACGTGGCGCAGTTGACATGTCATCAAAGGTGTACAATCCTGTGGTATCTGTTTCACAAGCCTCGTCCGTTAATAGTTACCCTCTCGGGGGTAGTTTGGGAAATCCAAATGTTCGGGCCACGCCATCAGGAGACGGAAACTTAGACGCCAAGGTTTCAGTGGGAGGAATTGTTCCAAGTTATGATGTTTTCTATGATCTCAGTCAAACTCGCGAGTGGAGTTTGCAAGACTCAGGTTTGACCTATGACCAGTCATCGTTGTTACTTCAACACAACCATTCCTCAGGGTCAGAAATGAGAGAGCAAAACCAGAATTTAGGTGGTGGAAAGGTGATGTTCTCCCCTGCGGTTGACACTAGAACTCACCTTAACGGGTCAAACATTGGTCAACAACGTAACACTTATATTAAGACCGAAAGCCATAGTGATGGAAGCTTTCATAATACTATGTATTCCGAACAGTATGGTCAAGATGATCTCCTAGCTGCAATCCTAAAACAAGTATGATTCGAAACCTAGTTGATTGACAATAATACCCTTCACGGATGTAAAAATTAGGGGTGTGCATGGTCGGTTTTGGGCTCAAACCGAACCAAGAACCGAAAATTCGGTTTTGGGTTTTTAGAAACTGTTCAATTTCACAATGGGTTCGTTTCGGTTTTGCCATTTGGTGATTTTGGGCCGACGAAATGGCCCAAAATAATAATTTGGGCGTTAAAGTTTAGACCTAAAGTTTTTTTCTTTTAAATGATTAGGCCTAAAATTTTTAGGCTACATCATTTATTGTTTTTTTATAAATTATTAATATTCAAAAATTAAAACTGTAATACATAAAGTCATAAATCCAAAAAAAAATTCAGGTTTTAAAATAACATAAAAACCATCTGTTGCTTTTTGTTGGTTTCAGTTATTTCAGTTCAGCCACGTTGGTTATTAGTAAACGCTAACTATTGATGTTGTTATGCTGCAGCAGCAAGGTGTTGGACAGTTAAATAACGAGTTTGGATTTGACGGGTACGCGTTGGATGACTTACCAGTGTAAGTAGGACATGTATTCTGTACTTCAGTTGGTGTACATAGATTGACTTCCGGCCAAAAAGTACAACATTTCCTGAAACTCCAGTAGCTTATTAATATTGATGTTGTGAATATGGTTGTTGCTACTTGCTACACATATTTATTATAATGATGATATTACAGACGGAACTCACGATATGCAAAGCATTACGTGCGTTGAATTTTTTTGACTGTTTTAGGTAGTGTACAAAACTCGAACCTATTGTCGAACGACGAATGATAATGTTGTTTGATGAAGACCAATCATGTTCTAACTTTTCATTGCTGTGAAAAATGGTTTTGACCAACAAGTTTAACAAAATGGTCATCAGTTTTTTGTTTTATGAAAGTATCATTTGACATTTCTTAAATTTAGTTAAGTGTTTCTGCCAATTAAAATCTTCCACGTAGCAAACCCTACTACATCAGTGCAACATTAGCCTATAAACAAACCGAACGATCATGAACATGTGCATATTCGTTTTTGTTCATTTAACTTTGAAGGAACACGGACACGAGCACAATCAGAAAAATATTTGTGTTTGTGTTGGTTGGTTGGTTAAAGAAAAAAGAACATATTCGTGTTCATTTATGTTCGTTCATTTAAAATCTAAACTAACATTTCACAAACATAAAAGAACATAATTGAACAATGATAAATGAACAAACGTAAATGAACACAATCAAATATCAACGAACACAAACGAACAAATATAAAACATTAAGTAGATAATTTATCTAACGTTTCATTAAAATTAACATAAAGAAACATAAATGAACGAACGAAACATGTAGTAATGTTTGTTCGTTTTTTAAATGAACAAACATAAACAAACTTCCCGTCGAACGGTTCACAGAACTTCCTATTCGGTTACAAGCCAGGGCTATGCCAATAGAATTACAAGTCAAGTTCAAGTTGAAACAGGTTCAACTTGGGCCCATGCTCGAAATCCTCCACCAAACTGTAATTTAAGCTTCGATTGCGCTTATAACTAGAGCTGGCTTGTGTCTCGTAATAGAAAAGGGTGCAAAAACCTTGGCGTATCCATTTATATTATGCAGCGTTTGGGCTCCAAAACGCCGGGAAACACCGCCCCCCTCGGCGTTTTTGGGTGATTTTTTCACGGTAATTCCATTTCTCTTCTTTTCTTTCGTTTATTAATCTTTAGGACACATAATGTAGGAAGTAGTGATAATGTGGAAAACTAGAAATACGAATGGAGAGAAAATGAGTATTTTTAAAAGATTGGTGAAAATCTGACGTAAGGCCAACTGACTCGTCTAGTGTTTTTAAGGCAGGCTTAGGGATGTGAATAATCTTAAACAGTATCATAATAGTCATAAATCATATCATTTTTATGCACTTAAAACATATGGAAAAAAGGATTTGAAAGAGAGTCTAAAGCCAAACCTTAGAAAAGAAAACTGATAATCAAAAGCATATGCTTCAACACAAAGCTTCATTACACCAAAAAGAGCTTCAATCAATCCAAGTCCTTGTGAACCTTAATCCCCATCGACTTGGTGGTCCCAATAACGGACTTAGAAATGGCCTCCAGCGACGTATACTGACAATAGGGGTCGGCCTGCTTGACCTTGGCAATCTCATAAACATGTTTCAGAGTAATGGTGGAGGCCACCACATTGCCAGGCCGCCCACTCCCGGACTCAATCCCAGCCGCCTTCTTTAAAAACCAAGTAACCGAGGGTGAACGGACACTGAGCTCAAACGTATTGTCTTTAAACACGGTGACAGTGGCGGAAATCGGGGCCTCGGCTTTGTACTTTTGGGTCCGGGCGTTGAAGTCCTTGCAGAATGCCATCAGGTTAACCTTGTATTGACCGACTGCCGGGCCCACCGGCGGCCGTGTTAGGATCTCCTTCAGTGAAGACGCCATGTTGCCTGGGTAAAATAAAGCAGCAGCGGATGAGACAATAACTCTGATGCTATTTTGAGATTTGGTGAAGATAATAATAATAATAATAATGTTGTTTTCTTTTATAGGAAACTAGTTTCCATCTAAACTACAATATGAATTTAATCTACATAACCCTTAGCAAGCAAGCCATTCGAGTGAAAAACAAACAATAAGCTTGGTACGGTTACTAAAGCTAAAGATATAATAAGCATGTTGTTAGGCTTAAGTATACGTTACACTTAAGCCTCTTTTAAAAAAGTTCAAATTAGTTTATTGAAGAAAGATGGGAGTCAAGAACCCTAGTATTTCAAATCCTAGAAATACATGTACAACATTGTAAGGTTTTCATTTGAACCAAACTAACTAAAATTCGAATTGGGTATTTTCTTTTCATGAATTCTAATCCAGTTACAACTAAAGTTCGATCTGATAAAAAACTCTAACCTCATGAAATATAAACCATGAAACTAAAATACAACATAGATTTATAAACAACAATGGTGTTTGCTATAACACAAATAATAATAATAATACATATTTACACGGGATATAGCATTCATATAATACATTAAATAGTTATAAACTAATCATCCCAAGTACTTATAAAACCATTTTTCTTCCTTGCAGTACTGGTACATAACACTGTATACCTCCATCAAGAGTCTAGGAAACCGACTGCCAAAATACTGATCGAAGCCCTCTGGTATTGATCCCAACAATTCCTGCAAACCACATAGTATATTAAAACAACTAACATTTATTATTAACAGCATCTTATTTTTAAATTTTACATATGGACAACTGAAAAGTGAAAACCAAACCTGAATTTCCCCGGGTAATTCCCTGTAATGATTCAACTTATTTCTAATCACTCGCAACAAGTCACGAACACTATTATACTTGTACCGCCTGTAACGCCCGATATTAGCAATAAATGCATCTTCCATTTTCTCATCCCATTTTCCACCCAAAGCCACACACGCTTTACTTTCTAACGCTCCAAGAACAATGGAACCAGCTTCCCTGTCTTCCAATTCCACCCTGTCACTTGTATCGCGTAAGAATGACACGCGCGTCTCACAATTCCAAAAGAAAGGATGATGTAACACCTCGGATGCCTTTGGCCTGACACAAATAATTAAATAATAAGTTCAATCATATGATAATAATGATGATGATGACGACCAAGTGATTAAGTTGTACCTGAGTTCAGCATTGGGGTTTAATAATTGTGAGAAGAGATTAACTGCTTCGGGAATGTGTTCTACTAAGAAGAGACTGACTTTATTTTTGGCCACGTTGACATCACGTTCGAGATGGTCGCCAAATGGGTGTCTGCCACGTGTCATGCAGAAGAACAGGACACATCCTAAACTAAATAAATCTACGGCCCGTGTTTGGCGTCCCAAAAGAAGTTGTTCGGGTGCTTGCCATCCTGAACTTCCAGAACCTGATGCAACAAAGCAATAAAATTAAAGTTAAACTAAGCATTTTTACACGAATGGTCGGTTTGGGCCAATTCTGAATTTGTCCCTAAACTTATGATTTATGTTATGAATTCGATCCCCAAAAACACTGTTTGATTATAACAATGTTAATTCCAGAGGCATTGATGCAGAATTATCTCTTCATTAGAATTATGATTTTTAATATCTTTTATTATTTTGTGTTTATCTAGTTTCCTAATTTATATTTTCACTTTTTAGTATAAATAGGGTTATGGTTGTTTAGTTTTGAGTAGTTTTTTATTAAGTTAATATTAAAAGAACATTGTTCTTGGAACTTCGGTTCGATTTATCATCTTTTGATTAATCATGAGTCTCTCGAGCCATTGATTGCTTTCGTCATTTACTATTACAACAAAATAACTCAAAATAAATATTAGGGGAGTTATAAGGATGGTCCCTGTGGTTTGGGCCAAATGACAGATTTGGTCCCTAAGCTTTAAATTTTACGAATTTGATCCCCAACTCACTGTTTGACTTAACAGATTTAATTTGGTCAGTTAATTCGAGGGGTATTTTCGTCATTTAACATTACAACAAATTTAAAAATCAAAAAATCAATATGGCTGAGCTTTTTTAAGCTTGGCTCGATTCATGCTTCTGGCAAGGCAGTCTCAAGTAACTCAAAACGGCCCGCGGCTCGTTTAAAAGCCTAAATATAATTAATAAAATTAAGTTGACCTTAATTACCTGTAGCATGATGTCCTAATGATGACATGTCTCCAACAAGGCGCCTACTTATGCCCATATCAGAAAGCTTGCCACATAGGACTTTTTCTTTAACTATCAACACATTATGAGGCTTCAAATCCCGATGAATAATCCCCAATTCATGCAAATGTAGAAGGCCAGATACCATATCCCTATGAAACATTTAAACGAAAAGCATGTTAAAAACTTTAGTCAAAATGAAATAATGGTAATAATAATAACAATAACAACAATGATAATAAAGACTCCACCTCATTAGCTTTAACAAGATATGAGATGGATAACCATTTGGCTTCCACAAACAAATCTCACGCATGACATCATTCATCATTTGAGAGTGTGTCGGTCCCATGTTCTGACACGAATCCGAGTACATTTGAATCAAATCATAAAGGCTGCAAGCACAACGCTCCAATGAAAGATAAACAAAATCTTGATCATATTCCACCCCGTACCAACGAACAATATTTGGATGTTGGTCAGAAGCAATAAGGTTTTGAATTTCTTTAAATGCGACGTCATGGTGGGCCCGCACAAGGCGTTTCACAGCAACCTTACGACCTTCATACACTCCTTCTAGAACAATAGTCCCATTACTCCCCTTGGCAATTTCTTTACTCGACACAAATAGTTTACCAATCGACCTCCCTTCAGTGTCACACTCGATTAAATGATTAAACTTTAATAAACTTTTTTCACTATCAACTTCCATAACTCCATATCCGTCCTCATTCCCAAAATTATTCCCAGTTTTCCGATTTCTTCTCCTTCTAGAAGAAGACGACTTTGCGTTTTTGTTCAACATAACCGACATTAGAGTATAGTGACGATACATAAGAAAACCAATAATAATAATAAGTGCCGATATTACAAAAAACGCTATCCGTCTTTCAGATACTACATGCTTTCTTACATCTTGTGGGCCCGAGATTTTCGAGCTCTGACCCATGGTTTCAAAGTCATGATCACGTGAAACTAGTAGCAATTTTTCTGGATTCGGTAGTAAAACTAACAGCTCAGTTGGTGGGAGTGATAATACTGGAGCTTTATCTTCGGTTTGCTTGGCACTTAAACGAGGTATACGTAACCGATGAACATCGACTTTCGATTGGCACGATAAGGGCATATTAAAACTATCATGAGATGTCGACCCGACATCAACAACTGGGGACGAAGATGGGCCCGCTATCAGATTCTGGTTTTGGTAACAAAACAGGGCGACATCGATGTCTGCAACCGTCACGTTCCATAAAACTTGGTTAGAATTTGGAGCAAATGAGGTGAGAATGTAATCTGTTCGTGTAAAGGAGAGCTGCCTATCGGGGTTTCCGTGTTTAGTAATCGTTTTTGGGACGATGGAATCTGAGGTAGTATCGGGGGAGCTGTGATGAACACGTATTATCTTTCCGTTACTAGCATCAACAGCAAAGGCAGATGTCTTTTTGGAGGCGAGAATGACGCCTCCGTCTTCTGATACATGTGGCATGATTCTGATGAATTCTTTCATATCCATATCCATTGGGTGTTTGCCAGCGTCTGTGTGTGCAAATAGCTTCCAATCATCCCCGAGGTCTATAAAATAATTAGTGGCATCAGCATAATCATGATCATGGATGATTGGAGCTTGGTGTGAAGAGTAAATTGCTGATCCTGAAGCAAATGACCAGATTACCCTCCCAGAGTCACGATACACCAGATAGATTGTACCATCCAAGGTAGCAACAAGTGCCGTGTCATGATTTCTGTTTGAAGAGAGAAATAAACAACAAGGGTTTAAGGTGAATAATAATAATAATAATAATAATAATAATAATAATAAAAAAAAAAAGAAACTTACTCCGGATAGGACAAGAGAGAGCGTCGAGCCTGTACCGGCGAGATTTCCTGATTCTGAATGAAGAGGAGGATGAGGAATAGAGTCGAGTACAAGCTGCGAATCATTGAATTTTTGCATATCATCATCATAATAATATTAGATTAGGAAGGATTATCCGGTGAAAATTCCAATCCGTACCTGCAATTCAAGCATCCATTCATTCATTGATTGTTTGGACTTTGGACTCTAGAATGGATTTCTTCTTCAAGTCAACCTCCTAATCTACCTCAAATTATTATTATTATTATTATTATTATTATTGCAAACCTAAAGCTACAGTATATATATATATATATATGTATGTATATTCCCTTATCTAGCTCTTGGATGGTTTCTCTCTTTAAGGTTTATTTAAGGTTTAAAATTTGGGGATTTTGAATTAGAAACCGATTTGTGTTTCTTTGTTAGCAATTTTATTAGGTTTTATATTTTGGGGATTTTGCATTACAAACCAATTTGTGTTTCTTTGTTAGCAATTTCAATTTGCAATTACGTATAGTAGTATAATAGGAGGCAACGATGATAAAAAATTGCAATTTTTTTTCGAACAGGGATGACACTATGGAAACATTTGTGTTCTCTCATTGCAACAAGCACATTTTGTCGTACAGCCACAGCGAGTGAGCCCAATTGGATGGCATTGACTACATTGGTACATATACTTTTATATATTACATGTGTGCACATATTTGATGTTAAGAGAAACCAATGTCATTTTAAACCACACAAGTTATTTTTAGCAATTATAGTATTATAACATGCGTGAAATATTTGATTGTTAAACATACAGTGCTCCATGTTAACTTAAGGGGGTGTTTGAGATTGCTTATTTCATCTCCTTGTGACTTATAACTTATAAGTAAGGTGTTTGAGAAAGTTAAAATCTGTAAGTGGATAAGAAATAAGTTACAACTTTGTAATTTGTGAATTATGACTTATTTTTTAAACCTTTTTTTGGCATTGATGTGATTATTGAGAAATCGTTGGTACATTCAACTTCTAACTTACATCATCGTAGGCGTAGGTTATAAGATTAGATCATATGTCTATTTAACGACATGCGATTATAGTCACATCAACTATAATGGTCAACAATCACATTCGAAAACAAAAATGTAGTAACTAAAACTAATCACATTCGCATGTAAATAAAAGTCATTAAACACTAAAAGTAACTGTTTATAGTCTTAAAAAAAGAACATTTGCTGAAAACCATAACGAACAATAAACATAAAGACTTCTTAGTCCCGACTCAAACATAAAACACAAGTAAAACGAACGCCCGATACAGTCTAAAAGCAAACGGGTCCAAAAACATTAAAGATGAAAACCCAAAATTAATAAAGACTCCTTGTGTATTTGTAATTAATTATAAACCCACCCTTAAACGAAATAGTAACCACCTCCAGCTGCTTAAGGAAACAACCAGACAATTTACCCACTGATTCACTAAATAAAAACCTTCGCCAACCCCTTCGTATACTGGAACCGACAGACCCACCTTTCGCATCCCTTCAAAAGAAAGACCACTGACCCAACCAGTCTAACCCCACGACACGAGATGCTCTGACCCGATGACTTGACCCGACCATTCTGTAACCCCACGACACGAGATGCTCTGACCCGATGACTTGACCTGACCTGACCGGACTTGACCTTTGACGCCACCAACATACTTCATCGTACCTTCAAAACCCTGCAGCTTAAAATTTTGTAGGTCAAGTAATCATCGCCTAAATGAATTCACCTCCTCAATTCGTATGTTGTAAGCTTAAATTATTGTTCAAAAAAATTGTCACCTAAAACCATAATTAACAAAACACCTCTATTATAAAATGTGTCAGCACGTGCACAGGTTGGTTTTAGGATCAAACCAGATCATAAACCAAAAAAACCAGTTTTTGGGATTTGAAGACCATCCGTTTGTCTTTCGGATTTACCATTTGGGCTTGAAAATTTTTGGCTAAAAATAATTGCCCAAAAATAAAGAAATTGGGCCTAAATCATTGTGTTAAATGTTAATAATGAGTAACTGATTTAAATACGTTTGGGCTAAAATAATTGGAGTACACAATCTATTCAAAATCTTATAAATTAAATAGTGTTTAAATTTGAAAATGAAAAACCAAACGGCCAAACCAACAAGTTTTGTTTGGCTTCAGTTATTTTAGTTTTAATTACATGGAGAAAAAAGCCCGTAAATTCCTGTGCGTTTTTGTTTGGAGTACGGTTAGTGTCATGCACCCCACTACCATGCCTCTTTTGACCCATAACCTAACTTACCCGATCCACACATCATGCCACCTCCATAATCTAGTCTTAAGAACTTAAAAATCAAAATCAATTTGCATACAATAATGCAAATAGTAATTACCTTCAGCTGCTAAAATTGAATCCACCAGACGGAACCTGAACACTATTTCCAGCAAAGTCAAAGCTAGCCTGACCACCATCAGCCACATTTTCATCCTCCTCATCCAGCCAATACGTCTCAAGAATTTTAACCGCCTTCTCATAAATCTCATTATTATCGTGACTTTGCAAATTCTCAATCTTTTCTAACCCCTCAGCATCGTCAATCAACTGAGCATAGTAATTAACATCACCCGTGTTACCCGCTTGCTTTTCCGCCTCGCCTACTTTCAGAATGTTCTCGAGACCTTCTAAAGACACAGTCACGATTCTTGGATCAGGGCATACAAGAAGATCACACAGAGGTTTAATACAACCTTGGCTAACCAGATACCTGTAATAAATAAATCATGGTATAACTTTATGAGTTCTATTAGTGTCGGTTATTTTAAAGGTGTAACATTGTGAAAGATGCTGAAAATGGAATTACTTGATTTGATCGTTGGTGCCACCAGAAGTGGCATTTGATATTGCCCATGCGGCTTCTTTTTTAATATCGAATTCAGCAGTTTGGAGCAGGTTGACTAGTGGACCGATTAATCCAGCCTCTATCACAGTCTGTATGTTGTAACAAAGACAGTTAAACTATTGTAAATATCTCTATTAGTATCTGGCATTTTATATTCCATGTGTCAATATAAGTGGGTTAAACAAGGTGCGCATGAGAACGACTAAACCAAACAAAAACCGGCAGTTTGGTTTTAGGTTTTCTAAAAAACTGCATTTCTGATCTTTTTGGTTTTGCATAAAGATTAAACCAAAAAAAAACGAAATGAAATAACCGAAAACAGATGGATTAGTTTTATGTACTCATAAAAACAGACTTTTTGGTTCAATTGCTTCAGTTTTGCGTGTAATTAAAACCAAAAAAAAAAAACAAACTGAACTAAATGAGTTTGCAGGATACTTTACCTGTATCTGTTCTTTGTTTCCAGCTGTGATGTTTGAGATTGTCCAGCAGGCTTCCTTTTTGATGCTCTTCTTGTGGTTATGAGTCAACAAGCTCAGCAGACAAGGAAGTGCACCACGCTCGATAATATGCTGTCAAATTAAAAAATTTCGTCAACGCAATTGTAGACTATCTACCTAAAATATAAAACTAAACCCTATAATCTGAACGCAGATGAACAATGTATCATTTTAGTCAGTTGCCTAACAATTTGTGTAACAAAAACCTAGGACTTACATATGAAATTACATTCACACTGAAAAAATAGTGTTAAGAGTTTTGGGTTAGCTATTTAGTCGTATAAAAAGAATTAAGTACCAGAGCCTTAGTTTTATAACAAAACCAGACCACATAAAACTATAATTATAAGAATACCTACTGAGCATATGATTTAACTCATAATAGTTAACACTTCACTAACAGACCATCTACATACTCAAACCCTACAGTATCCTTTATATTAATACTTAATTCCCTCAAAATGCAACTAGCATGTTTCCAAAAAAACACATACCAACTCTTTGAAGACTGTACCTGAGTTTGAAGATCATCACCCGTGACAATATTCCCAACAGTTCGAAGCGCAGGGATGAGTACCGAAGGAGATGGGTGACTACAAATCAAAAGAAAAAAAAATTATTATACTGTATGAATCACCGACCAAACAAAAACATGAAGCAAGACTCACAGCAGAAGCTCAACAAGACGTTGGCAAACACCAGCATCAATCACAGCTTGAATTTTGTCATTGGTACCATCAGAAAGATAAGAAAGAGCCCAGCATGCATCGGTCAACACCTCTTCATCATTTGAATGAATAAGTCGCTCAAGTGCTGGAAGTGCAGGCCTTGTCTATATTAATTAAAAAAATCAGTACCTCTAAAAGAAATACAATTTTAGCACAAAACTAAGTAATAGTGATTACCTGCTCAAATGGAGGCTGTGGTTTTCCTCTACAAAAGTTTGATAGCGTCCAGGTAGCGTTTCTGAGCATGGAAAGCTTAGCATGCTCATTTAACTGAGAAAGTAAAGGAATTAAAGCACCGTGACCAAGAACAAGATCCCGACATCTCGGAGAATCACCAGCAACGTTTCCCAATGCCCAAACAGCCTGGAACGAAAAGGTGGTCAAATACCCTCTTAAAAGTTATATCCAATTTTACATCAAATTAGTGCTTACCTGTTCGCACACATCATCACTCTGAGAAGCTAGAAGCTTGACAAAGATCGGAACTGCCCCGTGATCAATGACAACCTTTGTGTTCTCAGAGGTTCCAGAGGCAATGTTTGTGAGTGCCCATGCAGCCTCAAACTGTAGCAAAAAGCCAAAAATATTATTCAGATTATTAAAAAAAACAGACAAGATGTAAAATAAAACAAGAAACATTACCTGAAGCTGTGGAAAATCTTCCCTCATTAAGAACTCAACAAAGCGAGGCACAACACCAGATTGTATAACTTCCTCTATTGGTGGGCTCCGTTCTGTAAAACAAAGTTCTCAATTAATCAGATCTACAAAAAAGTATACTTCTTGCAATTGAAAAGGCATTATGTATGTTGTATATACCTATGGAAAGCAATTTACGAAACTGAGTAGTCGCCTCCAGTTGCAAATTATTATCATTGGAATAAACTCCAGCAACCATAGACGGGAGACTCTCTAGCTGCAATTCAATTAACACCAATTTGTAGTTCAAGTGACACAAAATGTATATATAATACCATCGTACATACAATGATATAAACAACAATTCCACTTATTCATATTCAATAACATAATGCTCAATTACATTAGTGTAATGAATACAGCAAACAACGTACAAAGAATTTGAACAAAAGAGGTAAATCAAACACGCAGATATGTCAAATTCAATAGCATAATGCTAAACTATACAAAGACCACCGAATAGAGCAAAGAAAAATAGATAAATCAAACACATAGATGTAACAAATTCAATAACATAATGCTAAATTATATCAATAGTACTTGCACAGAATTACAGAATCAAAATTGAAACAATTATAATTTAAAAAGGTAGAATAATCACATATATATGTCAAATAATATGCATTCACTGGTATCATTAAAAATAAGATACATAATTTATAATTTTCATCATAATAAACCTATTCAGTATAACAAACACAATAAAACTCTAAAGCTAAAAGATAACCCTAGCCTTATGTCTCACATTCACATTAACATTAACAGCAAGCTGAAAATAATAATCATACAATAAAAATACAATACAATTAATCCAGCAAATCGTATGCATCCAAACATCAATTCACACATCCACAGAAATCAAACAGTACAGCAACTCGTATTAAATCGAATAATGTTTATAACATTCTTCACAATAAACCTATTCAATATAACAAACACAATAAGACTCCAAAGCCACGAGGTAACCCTAGCCTCATGTCTAATTACATCATATTCACATTAATTGTAAGCAGCAACATAATAACAATAACACCTTCATAAAAGCGTGTCTATACTTTTCTTCATCATAAACCAATTCAATATAACAAACACAATAAGACTATAAATCCATCAGGTAACCCTAGCCTCATGTCTAGTTATAACATATTCACACTAATAACAAGCAGAAAATAACAACAACAATAATAATACCTTCTTCATAAAAGCATATGTCTATAATTTTCTACATAGTAAACCAATTCAATATGATAAACACAATAAGCTCTGATTCTACCAGATCACCCTAGCGTCATATCTAGTTATATCATATTTACATTAATAACAAGCAGAAAACAATAACAGTAACAATACCTTCTTCACAAAAGCATGTCTATAATTTTCTTCATAATAAACCAATTCAATATAACAAACACAATAAAGCTCTAGATCCACCAGGTTACCCTAGCCTCATGTCTAGTTATATCATATTCACATTAATAATTAGCAGCAACATAATAATAATAATAATAATAATACCTTCTTCTCGACTGAGAACGGTTGAACAGCAGCACCAGTCAACGGCTGCGATGACGACAGCAACTGACGCTTCTTCAACAAGTTCTCCTCTCTCTTATTCTTCCGGATCTCAACCATATTATCCTCCCTACGCCGCCGTCCTTCTTCCGCGTCAACCGCCACCTTGTAACGGTTCCGGCGAACCTCCGTACGCGCGCTAGGTCTCAGAGACATGATCGATTGCTAATTCAAAACCCTAGGTAGCAAATACACATAATTAAACCAAAATTGATCGGTATAACTGTATGGATTTGGTTAATACGTGTGTGAATTGGATGAATTGATGAATAATATCATTGGATTGAACGGAAATTGAAACGTACCTGAAGAGCGGCCGGTTGTATGGAGAGAGAAGAGGGAGGATCGAATTCGTGGAGTGGGTTTGAATGAATGGTAATAATATTTAAATGAAATGAAACATAATAATGATGATTTGTTTTTGTTTTCAAATAAAGTAAGTGGACTTTTAGGTTATTTGAGGTGTTGGTCCTCATACTTTGTTTCAATTTTCATTTCGTATGTATTTTAACGGTAATTTAGAAAACTGACGAGTCACTGGTCTGTTCCATGTATGGAATGATAGTGTTATAGGTTGGCACGTCTCTGAAGGGAAGCGCATATATCAATTTGCTTCATCAGTTCTGACCCGGTGACCACTTTCAAGGGGAAGTCAGTGAGAAAAATCGTTGACCTAACCTGAAACTTCTTGTTTTGTCATCAGTAGGACTTGAACCCAAGACTTCTCTTTTTAATTTAAGTATATGAGTAACTCACCTTAACCATTTGGACGAGATCATTGCCATTTTTATTTTTGTTTGCTAAAATTATGATTCCTATTTATAAAATCCTGTATTATGGGTTTAGTTTTGAAAAATGATATGAATTTGAAGAAACATTTAATAAGGATGCTAGGCTTTGAAAAATGATGAGTGTACTTTTTTATTTAGAATAGTCTTCTAAAGTAAATCAAAATTGTGATAAGTTTTAATACAAAGGACCATTAGTGTAATTTTTATTTCTTCATGATTAAGAATTATTTTGGTAATCTTAAATTCTTAATCAAAGCATGATAGCATTAAGTTATGGTATTCTTTCTTTCCAAAAAGATTAGGGTGTGTATTTTTACTTTTCAAATTTTAGTTTTTTTTATTTATTTTTATTGAAATTTAAATATTTAGATCAAAAGAAACAAAAATAAAGATGATTGATACAAAATGACAGTGGACAATAACCATAATGGCTATAAAGTTAGGAGATCATGATCATCGGACAATCAAAAACATCGTATGGTCAGTAACAAACAAAGGTGCATGCGTGGGGGGCACGTTCGTCGTGGGAAGTGTTGTAACGATGTCAACGGTTGTAAATAAATGATGATGTATGTTTTTGGTATCAGATAAGTTCTTGATACAAATAACTTGGTTAAATTGACATGAATAGAAAGTATGATGCTAAAAATAAAAACAATGGTAAACTACGAGGTCCAAATAATAAACTCATGCCAAAACAGTGAAACAAGAAGCAAATTAATAAGTCGTGGTTTAATGAAGTATTTACGGGTGTGCCACTGAAATTCGAATTTGAATATCTGCAACCACTTGAAAGTATGGTGAGTGCCAGGGCAGTGCTAACTTTTGCCACCTCATAATTATAATATGACAGGATCTAAACAGGTCACGTATCTATATATCATCTTTTTAATACACCCTTTTAAAAATATTATCCTTCGATATAAATTTGTTTGTAATAACGGATATTAATAGTTTTTAAGTTATGGTTACCAAATATTAATCTTCATAAAATAATTTTAAATTAATAGGTTTGGTCGTTATTCGTGAATAATATCAATGTTTTTAAGGTTTGGTTGTGATTTTTTTTTTCTGTTTAATAAAGCATTGGGAGGGTCTTTCATGGAACCTTCATCGCAAAGGTTTGTAACCTTGATAATGAACTTTGCCAACCAACATTGCTTGAAAGTTTCGTGATAAACAACCATTTCTTGAGAACATGATATTTATGAGTTGACTACTTTTGATGAATGATGGGTGACAAAGGCAGTTTAAGTATAACGTCCGTAAAAATTAGTGTTGCATCAGAGATAGCTCTAACATAATAAAAATATTATTTTGTTTGAATGTTTCGATCTCTCAAAGTTATATACAAAACATATTATAATTAATTTGTCAGTAATTAAAACGCCCAATAAACCAATAAACATAAATACAACAAACAACATAGGCCTAATTCATATTCAAATAGTACAATCCACCCTAGTCACCTCCAAGAACCTTCCACAGGCTGAGGGACGCTCGAAATAGTTTCAACTACGTTGCACTCTAATTAATATAATAGGTTGCAGAAGAGTGGAATTTGATATGAGCCGTCCGATAAGATCTAAGATTGAATATTGGCCGTTCGATAAGGATGGATTAAAAAGCGGTTGTTTTTCCTCACATGTAACTACCCCACTACACATTTTTTCTCACATGTAACTACCCCACTATACATTTTTTCTCACATGTAACCACCCCACTACACCTATTTATATGGGTAACCATCCACTACTAGATATATTTATATAAACTTTGAAGCATTCTTTATGCATACATCAACAATTGCACACAAGATGGAAGAAAACCAAAGTGATAAATATGTCCATGTAAGGTGCAATACATACGTAAGTTGCTTTTGTCTTACCTTCATCATTTAATCATATTATATGTAGATGATTATGTTGTATTTTTAGTTGCAATGATAATGTACCCTTAATGTTTTCTTTCGTTGCTTTGTAGTCTTGCTTATTTTTAGACACGATGTGAAGGTGTTGAAGTTGCGTCATTTGGACCCTATAGTCCGTACAAATCATAACTTTCTCGTGAGTTCAACGACAAGGTAGTTTGCATGAAGTTCTTCTATTCGACTTTTAATGTATTTATGTCTTATTGAGTTTATGAACTTCCAACAAACAAATTATTTATGTTTTGTAGATCCATGGTATAGAGAAGAAAAGAAAAGGAACCGGAGCCTTGCTAGAATGGAAATGGAATGACATTGTCGAAATCAGCAGTTTAACGGGTGTAATTATTAGTGCTATATAAATAGATTTGTGATAGTCGAGTTGCTAGAATTTGGTTTTGTTTCTCAATGCAAGTTTTAATCACATGTTTTTGTAATTTTTAATGTAACCGAATTGAATAGTGGTTGTGTTAGTGGAAAGTCACTAGATATTTTAGGTTTTTATTATTTAGATACATTCGCCCCATTTTCTAACTTAGTTTTTCGTTTACTTATACACACTCACACACGCAAATTGATAAAAACTTCCCGTTTTCTAGGAATTTGGTTAACAATATATTAAACGCCAATTAACTCCATTGTCCTATTAATTATGCTAACTAACACTGTTATATGTAGCAGTTAACTTTTCTGGATTTTAAAGTAATTCACTAATCACAAGTTATTATTTGCATTGATATTTATGTAAGCATGCATACCAAGTGACGGTTATAGATATATATACTCAACATTCAAAGTTATAAATCTTTCTATTATCCTAACACCCACTAACCCTATTTTACATATAACCCACGATCACCCACAAAATGGGGGTTGTAGTTTATGAGAGGGAACATGTTTTTAAACAACATTTTTAAAAATGTATACCACTTTATAACTGCTATATTTTCATTTATATTATACGTATATATTATATGGTAAACTATTCAATTAAACATACTTTCACACACAAATAGAAAATCATGGAAGATAGCTTAATATCAAGAGATTTTCTTCATGTCAATGTAAATGTATAAATGTTTCATTTTCCCTTATATTTTCTATACTACCATTCTTATTAAGAGATAACAATATTTTTAATTATATGACATATTGTGCCGAAAATTATGCCAACTACTAATAAAACATAGGTTTTTTCATCTATTACATTATCCTAAATTCGTTACTATAAACTTTTATTTGTAATTCTAATAAATCATAGCTAAGATTATAAATTTCGTACTTACAACTTAATGGTGAACTTAAATACCAAACATGATGAAGTTGAGTATGAGAAAACACCACCTTCTCCTAATGACACCAATGTATTTATAACTTAAGTCAATTTCAATCAAATTAATTGTTTATTAATTTAAAATACACTAATCTTATTACATTTGTTAATATCATGTAATAGTAATAGTGACAGTGTTCAGATTATTGACTTCAGTCCACACTTTAGTCCGTACAAATCTCAACTTCAACGTGAATTCAACGAAGAGGTACGTTCGTATTTTTGTCTTAAATTTAATGTTCTTCATTAGACTAACTTAATTTTCAATAGGATCGCGAACTTGAAAAACAAAGCAAAAAAGGGAAGAGCACTTATTCATTGGAAATGAGATGAGGTAATTGATGTTTCGAGTTCCGAGGATGAAAACCGACACAAGGTAATTGAGGTTTCTAGCGATGACGAGGAGAATGAAAAGGTGATACTGGAGATTCATATTCAAGTTCTCCGTCAAATTCCAAGATTCGAAGAATTAGGATCCTGAGTCGCAACCGGGTTGTTCGATTTTGACTGGTTTTTATAATAAGATTCGTAGAACGCATGCATGTTTTGATTAAGTCTATGTTATGCTTTTTAAGTTTGTTATTTCAAGTCTATGTTACGGTTTTTAAGTTTGTTATTTCAAGTTTTTATCTAAATGAGTGTTAAAATGGTTTTGATATATATATATATATATAGGATTGATTTCTTTTGAGAACCACTTTGAGTTTTAAGAACTCGAAAGAACTCAACGTAACAATTTTTTTTTCTCGAAGTTTTTTTACACATGTGTAATACGTAAGTGTAAGTGATGTAAAAAAAATTACGGTATTTTTTTACACACCGAATCGACTTTTTACACATGTGTAACTAACGTTTAAACTTGTGTAATTATCACAAATACTTATTCTCTCTCCTGCTTCATTTTTTAATTAAATTTAATCACAGCCACATATTTCATATCATTTAATTAAATGTGTGGTTCAAAATTGAGTTCTTAAAGTTCTTAAAACTCACCATGGTTCTCAAAATAACCCTCCCCTATATATATATATATATACAGGGATGGTTCATGCGAGAAGTAACATTAGAGCGAGAAGTGCGAGAAGTGAATCTCAACCTATTGATTACACAAATCAATGGTTTAAGATAGAAGATGGCATTTTTGTAAATACTTTGAAAACTTGCAAACATCTTTTATGCCTGAAAGGGTAAGATCGTCAATTAGGTTTAGGCTTACAATAAGGAACATCTGCTATCCCTTGTTTCACTCCCAAACCGCTGGACTTAAATGTGTAGCGCGGAATCCAGATCGATGGATTTAAACCGGATTGAAGCTGTTTGCTTGTATATAACAAGAAATCTTGACTCACTTCTTTTAACCAGAGTGTTTTGAAGCATAATTTGGGTTTTTTCATCTACTACAGTGACCAAACCTTACACAACGGAGTTTTGAGGTACGTATGATAAATTGTGGTGTTTTTTTCAATTAAAGTGCCCTACACCTAATAGTTTTCTAAAAATTGTGGTTTTTTTTAATCAAAGTGCCCTACACTTTGAATCAAATTAGTTGTAGTTCGTCAATAGAATTTGGCGTTTTGAAGCATAATTAGGGGTTTTGAAGAAGAATTGTGTAGGCTTACAATAGTTTTGGTTAATTTTGTTGTGTTTGTTAAATATAGATATATAACTTAAGCAATATAAAGTGAAAATCCCAACATTATATTAATGCGTTGTTCTAATACCTACACTTGAATTCTGGATACCTACATGAAAATATCAATTCAATGATCTATTATTTTGAGTTTAAAAGCATATTGTATCTTCTACAATTCAGGGTAGGTATTCACGGTATTTGTGTAGAAACACACGAAAGTACAACCGTGTATGAACTTTTTTTGCTATGTAGGATGGTATGATTATTGTGGACATATATTAGTTTAAGTATTGTGTAGGGATTATTATTTGTTGTGTAAGGTTGTAATTATGCACTCGTGTAGGGATTATTATATGTTGTGTAAAGGTAGTAACTATATGCAGTTATGTAGGGATCATTATTTGTTGTGTAATGTAGTAAATATGAAGCTGTATAGAGATTATTATTTGTTGTACAAGGTAGTAACTATGTGGTTGTGTAGAGATTTTATTTTTTGTGTAAGGTAGTAACTATACGGCTGTGTAGGGATACATACTTGTTGTGTAGTAGGGATTTTTATTGTTGTGTAATGTAGTAACTACGCATCTGTGTAGGAATTTTTATTTGTTGGGTAAGGTAGTAACTATGCGGTTGTATATGGAATTTTATCTTTTAGTTGTAGTTCATCATAATGACCTACACCAAATTATTATTATTATTATTACTTTTGTTAATTGAGAGTTAAATTTGTAAAACTATAAAGTGTAAAGAATCCCGACATTAGGTAAATCTGTTTTTTTTACAAGTTGAATACATGTAATTGTAATATGTAGTAGTAATATATTCTATGGATGCTTAATTCTTAAAGAATATGCATGTTGTGTGCACTATTTAATGCTATTGTAGTCATAAGAGGTCATGTTTATGTTTCTTTTAAGAGTTTATGCATCTCGTTGTATGGTGTAGTAAGTATATATTGATGGTTAAACTAAGTGCATAAATCTTGTTAGATCGTGTAGTTATTAACAATTGAATATTACGAATCGGTGTATTTGTTTGAACCCATATGTAGCATATTATTCTGTGTAAGATTATTAAAAATAGTAAGTGTTTTTAAGTTAGTAATTTATTTTTTACTTGAGTAACATGCCACCGTATCATTAGAATGTCCTTTTTTAGTTTATTTACAAAGTCTATATGTGTTGTTGTTTTGTGTAGTTAGTAGTAATAAATGATTAAGTAGTGGTGCCCATACAAAGAATACACATTCTGTAACCCTATAATTGTAATTACATTGAGTAGTTAGTGATGCTTAAACCAAGCATTTAACTAGTAAGTGTGATTTACATTTGCAGGTCAGGCTCGCAAATCCATTCTTTCACAACGCCCAGCAGTAAGTTTGGTCTTTATCTAACTATTAGTGTAAGGAGACTTTTTGTTAATGTATATGATATATTAGCATACTATGTATGGATATGTGTAGGTTATACATATTATGTAAGGATACTTTATGTTGATGCGTATGATATGTTATTCGATTGTGTAGTCTGTTATGTTGAAATGTGAAGTCTGTATGATTTCTGTGTAGGGTGTTGGTGATAATGTGCATGGTATTCATATTGTGTAATGAGACTTTTAGCTGATTTGTATGATATGTTTTTAGATTGTGTAGGTTGTCATGTTGAAATGTACATCATATATGATTTATGTGTTGGATGTTGGCTAAAATGTGCAGGGTATACATATTGTGTAAGGAGACTTTTAGTTGATTTGTATGATATGTTAGTAAACTGGTATGTTGAAATGTGAAGTGTATATGAATTCTGTGTAGGGTGTTGGTGGTGTAGGATGCATAATGCGTAAGGAGGGGCTTGGTTGATGTGTATAATATGTTGGTGTGCATGATATGAGTAGACTGTGTAGGCTGGTATGTTGAAATGTGAAGGGTATACCATTTCTATGTAGGGTGTTGGTGATAATGTGCAGGATATACGTAGTGTGTAAAAAAGACAATTAGTTTATGTGTATAATTTGCTGGTTTGCACGATAAGTTAACTACGTATGATAGATGAGCGTATGAATTATTATATGCTATTTGGTGTTTATGTGAACAAATCAATGATGACAGTGTATGTAGGATATTTTGTTTAGTGTATGTGTGAACAAGTTTTAGTTGACCGTGTATGCTAAGTGACGGTGCAGGATATGATATTTGGTGTAAGGATATTGTTAGATATTGTGTATGACAAGTGACTATGTAAGCTATAATATTTTGTTACTCTTGTTTATGTATGAATTAAAGATGTTGCATCTTGATACTAGCTTAGTAAGTATTATCATGTTTGATATATAACAGATTAAAGGGAATTTTTTTTTATTTTGGATGCAAAAGGAGTATTGTGGTGAGCTACGTAAGGACTCTTGGGATGGTGGATCTTGCAGAGGAGTCATTAAAGTACAAGAAGGTGCTCAGCAGTTTAAGGACTAAATAATACACAACAGTGATTTTGTTAGGTGACATCAATAATAAAAATTAGACATAGATAATTAGATTCAAAAACATTAAAGTCATATTAAATGGAATTACATTAAAAAGTTTTTTAAACCTTGTTTTGTTAAGAGGAACCGTTTTTGGTGATGAGCCATTTTCTTTTGATTATTCCTACGTATATGTAGATTATGTTTATTTTGAGTAAGTTGCGTGGTTGGTAATTTTTCAAAGTAACAATGCAATGTAATGGGTTTTAAATTTAGTTGTGAAATTAACATATTTGATGTTCCCTAAGTTCTTGTAATGTATTATAACCAAGGTTTACAATACGTATTGGGTTACTTGGTATTTATCATGTATGACTGTATAAGTACACTAAATGAAAGATATGCAATTGCTTAGGATTATGTCTAAATGTATGTGTTTATGACCATATTATGTAGTTGGTTTGTTTTTTTAGATTTAATATAACAGGTTTTCAAGATGGTTGTTAGAAAATGTTTATATTTCCTTGTAATTGTTGTGAATTTATGTTCATGTTTTACCATAATTATTAATTTTTTTGCTTGATGTTGATGTGCAGGTTCATTGAAATGAAATTAGCAAATGACATTAAATTATAACCCTAAACTTGCTTATACGAATTAAATGATACCAACTTTTGCTGAGTAATTGTTTGGTCACCCTTGTGTTACGCAAAATTAGTTTTGATTATATGATACTGGAAGATAATTAGCCAAAATTGACATGAAAAAACCTTGAATGTGAATGGATCGATGATCAAGTAATGAGCATAACGAGAAGTGAGTAAGGAATCTAATCTTAGCCTGTGATGAAGGATCACACTAGTGATTATAACATCATGCAATAAAATGTTTAAATTAATAGTTAGAATATATATATATATAATAGATAACAAAAGTGTAATAATATTTGAAACAGTCATAAAATTAATAATTACCAAATATAGGATGATGCTAGATTACCAATATACCCATCTAATAATTTAATGGAAAATTAAAAAGAAAATATATGATTGGTTGTAATTACTTCTCGCACTTCTCACACTAAAAATACTTCTGAAATGAACCTAATCCTATATATATATATATAGGGGATGGATCTTGCGAGAAATAATATTTACGAGTAGTTAAATGACTGTTAATTTCGTGTCATATATTAATGTAAAATATATTTATGAGTATTTAAATAAATCTCTTAATCTGAAACATAGCTTGACAAACCGTCACATGTGTTATTGGCTTAATGTTAGTATCACATTACTGCGTTGATATTCCCGTCCACAGGACGGGTAGACGGCTAGTTGGAAAAGGGGGGTTAGATCTAAATCCTATTATCTTGTTTGTTTGTTTGGTTTTTAGTTTCCAAATTCTCTTCACTAGTTCATCATGAGTCTATATATAATTTTGACTTCCAAAAGGGTACGGACACCACCTTGGTAACAAGCATCGACTAAGGTGTTGTTCAAGTTGATTTTGTCAAGTGAGATGGTGTGGATCACAAAGTAGTATGGGATCAACCTGAATCATCGACCACACTCAATGGTTAAATCAAACAATAATAATAAGTTGATAATTAGCATAATAGAAAATCCTTAATTACTCTGATCCGAGTTTGTTCAAAAGTAAATTGCAAAAGAGTTGTGAGAAATAATAGTTTTGGAAGGAAGAAAGAAGGAAATAAAATAATAAATACTCATTTCAACATTATTTTTTTTTCAATTAATCTTTTTGGTAACATTTTGAATCAAACCGTTACTAACGGGTTGATTTGGTCCGGTTTTAAAATTATACGGTTTGGTCACAAGTTTGATTTAAAATCTACGAAAACCGAATTGTAAACACCCTAGTTTATGTTATTTTAAATTATAAAAAAAAAATAGAAGACAGGTTAGACAGCTTATAGCTGTTTTTTTTTTTCTTTTTAAACATTGAGGTTATTGGAGAGCCATGAGAGTGGTTTTTACATTTTAATATTTTTAAACCGTGAATTTCTTTTTAAAATTATTTTCACTCGTATGACTTGAACCCAATTAAAGTCTTCCCAAACCCTCCCAACCCTATCAATGGACCACCACCCAATGTGTAGTATTTACAATTTTATATTTACGTGGTTACACGAAAATTACACAATACAAAATGAACAAACCTCAATGTGTCTAGTGAGGATCTTATTTTTATCAAATTTTATCATTAAAAAATGCAAAATACAACAAATCACACCCAAATGTAACCAGAACCGATCGTAAGGTGGAATAACACTGTAATATTGAAGAACTATGTAAAACAAAAAGAAAAAATTACGATCCATTATTAAGCCGCACGCACATATGCTTATTTTGCTCAGCTTTTACATCAAAAAGCTTCGAAAAGCCACCTTAAAAGTTAATCCCATCCCCAGAGAAACATGTCATCATGATCATCAACATTGCCACAAATATTAATCCCTTCAAATCCAAGCCCCATCTCCCAATCACTCACCAAATATCCATCAAAACAAAACCCCATAAGTTGTGATAAATTTGATCTAATGTTTTTATCTTCTATGACATCCCCATTGCATGCAGTCATCTTGATATTGTCAAAGTCTAATTCTGTCAAACCTTTTTCTATCCGATCCTCATCATAATCCCACAATATTCCATTTAAATTCATGGCATCATCTTCTAAAACAAAGTTCATGTCCATTAATTCACCATTTTCTGCCATGTTAATCTCATTTGGACAAATTTGATTTTCTTTCATGATTTCATTAACATAAAGTAATGAATTGTTTTCCACTGTTTGACCATCAAATTTCCCCGTTTGCATGGCAGGATCAGGTAACACTTTATGGTGTTTGTATTTTTTAGCAAAGCGTCGACTCACTCGACCGAGTCTTTGCTTCATTCGATTGTTCATGTTACATGTTTGGACCGATGGTATTGAGTCACTTTTAGTTTTGAAAAACATGTAACTTTTGCGACTCAAATGAGAATTCCAGTAGTTTTTAATTTCGTTATCTGTTCGTCCAGGCAAATGACTAGCTATAGCTGACCACCTATACAACCAATTTAAAAGGTTGTGATTAAAATAAAACATATCGAATGTATGTTTAAACCTATAAATATATTTAGTTTCTTTGTTATAGTTGATAACAAACATTTGTAGAGCTTTTATTTACAAACATGTTACCCAAAGATCTATGTAACTTGACGATGACTTCTTCTTCGTCTTGAGTAAAATTGCCCCGTTTTAAGTCCTCTCTTAAGTAATTGATCCATCGCAACCTACAACTTTTCCCGGAAACCCTTTTGAAGATCCAAAATAATATATTAGCTAACAAGGTGTATAATAAACAGTTTGACAAGAATATATAAAGAGAGATAGCTCATTTTTTCTATCAATGGTCAATATTTATAAACTTTTACTTCTCGTATACAAATGTTTATGATATATACATTAAAAAAAATTCAACTGATTTGTTCACATGTTTCCTTTTTTTCGTTTTCAAATGTTACCTCCCCATGTGTAGGTTGTGTAAAAAAATCATACCTACACATTCCAACACATTATAATTTATACATTTCTAGGTTCTATAAATAATTGAATTTTGTTTATCTTTTAACAAGTTAGACATAGTTACCTTTTCATTAATGCGAGATTGACTTTGACAACATAATAGTATCCATATATTTATGTAACATATTTGTGAAAATATTGATAATGATCTCATTGTATAGAGATAGGATTTGTTTCCATAAATTACGGGATTCGGTTATTGTATATATAGGGTTGATTATCAATGAAATCAAGCAAGGAATTACAATCCTATATGGTATGCCTTCGGTAGTCCTTTAGTAAAAATGTCTGCCACTTGATATCTAGAGGGGACGTGTAAAACACGAACCAGACCGCGGTGTACCTGCTCACGAACAAAGTGGATATCAAGCTCGATGTGCTTTGTTCGTTGGTGTTGAACTAGAGGGGACGTGTAAAACACGAACCAGACCGCGGTGTACCTGCTCACGAACAAAGTGGATATCAAGCTCGATGTGCTTTGTTCGTTGGTGTTGAACTGGATTTCCCGAAAGATAAATCGAACTGATGTTATTACAATAAACCAAAGAAGCCCGTGTGAGCGGTCGATGAAGTTCAAGTAGCAGATTTCGTATCCAGCAAATATCCGCTACGACATTAGCTATGCCTCGGTATTCCGCCTCAGCACTAGATCGGGAAATTGTCGTTTGTATCTTTGATGACCAGGAGATGAGATTATCACCAAGATACACCCAGTATCCCGATGTAGAACGACGTGTGTCCGGACACCCGGCCCAGTCAGCATCAGTGTAGGCACGTAGTGTAGGAGACGCTACTGGGCCTAGTGTGAGACCGATATCTAATGTGCCACGAAGGTACCTGATTATTCTCTTCAAACTGTCCCAGTGGGATAGACGAGGAGAGTGCATATACATACAGACTTGCTGGACAGCGTAAGAAATATCAGGTCTCGTAAAGGTTAGGTATTGGAGGGCTGTGACACCCGGTAATTTCCCAATCCTATAAACTAAGTAATCAACATAATAATTAGGTGATTGTAAATATTGAGCGCGCCATGTAAGAATCAGCGCGGGCATTTGTTATATGCGCCGTGCGCGAGCGCGCCATGTTAGTCAGCGCGGGCATGTTATGTGCGCCCTGCGCGAGCGCGCCATGATAAGAACCAGCGTGGGCATATGTTATATGCGCCATGCGCGAGTGTTTTGGCTTGATGTTTTCATGTAACTTAACTTTTTGATGGGTTGACCGTCCCGCATGATGCTAAGGCGGGTGCATCCCAAATCGTTTATGCTCGTGCGGAAAGGGAACTAACCTCCCCGCATGGCGGGAACATTGAGAGCTAGTTTGTCTAAAGCTCCAAGATGGAATTGACTTCAACATAACTGATCACTATGTTGAAATACCAAGACCACCTGGAGAATCTACAAATGAAACTCAATATCCCTGACTGCGAGAAGGTTACGCAACTACCCGCAGCAAAGAAATGTCCTTCACGCAGAAAGCTATGCGCACAAAGTTATACGCGCGGAACACTTGGTATATTCTCCAGATGTAAGGAGATTATTCCCGCCCAAAAGGAAACAGTAGCGTGTTTCAGAGATTTCTACTTTTTACTGTACACTGACAAAAGTACCTGAAAAAGCACACTGTAACATGAAAAGTCAACTGTCAGCCACCCTACTCCCACCAACCACAGACCTGCATGTCCTGTCCAAATCAAATCAAAATCTTTTATCCACTACTCCACTTTTAAATAAATAATAATAATTTCCATACTTTATCATCATTACACCTAGATATGAAAATATTACAATCCCCTAAAGCAAGGGATTGTGTTCCCTTGAGTTTGCCTATAAATATGTAACCTAAATTATCACCCAAAACACACTTCAAACTTCTCTCTTAAGAACTGCAAACTTGCACTAATCATCTCCCAAGCATCCGATGTTTTCATTTCCGATCCTGTTACTAGGTAAGCCGAGAATATAACCTTGAGATCTACTTTCCAACCCTTATATTCTCCTATTTCTTGATCTTAATATATATACTTCTTGTTATTTAATCGTATTATAGACCTTCGATTCCGAGGCCAACACCAAGAAAACCCGAATCTCGATTAATCCTTTAACAAGAACCACAGGTGAGTCTCACAGCCCCTATTTTCACTGTTTTCACTATTTTTAAACTGTTTTCGGGGCGAGGGACACGTACTTAAACTATGTTTTATCATGATACTCTTACAAGCAATACAAGCAATTATGCGTTTAAATAATGTTTCATTATGGTGTATTTACGAGCAATGCAAACGGTTATCTATGGTTTACTATGTATGTGCGCCAGAATTCGAGTAAGTGATCACTTTACCATTGGAACTCTAAGGGTAGGGACTGCTGGTTTGATCCACCCACTCGTAGGGGTCGCACCTCTTACACAGACGAGTGCCTAGCGTGTCACGGGGCAGTACTATGGGATTGAGCCCGCTCGTAGAGGTCGCTCCTCTTACGCAGACGAGCGCCTTGTTTTCCGGCACAACGTCTGCGCGTAACCCGCGGGACGGTATTATTCGCTCGTAGTGGCAGCGCCACTTACACAGACGAGCACGGTTTTTCAGATGTGTCCGCGCGTAACCCGCGGGACGGTATTACTTGTTTCGCTCGTAGTGGCAGCGCCACTTACACAGACGAGCACAGTTCCCAGAAATGTTCGCGCGTAACCCGCGGAACGATTTTATCAGATTATGTTATCAGAACTATGTTTTACTAAGCATGTGTTTCAATGATGTTATCAGAATTATGTTATAGAATGATTTTTATCAAGACTATGACGCGATACGATTTATCAAGTTACTAAAACTTGTGAACTCACTCAGTTTATACTGATTCAAATGTTTTTGCGTGTCTTTCAGGAGATAACTAGGTAGCGCATGGAGTCACACTTAGAGCACCTCACGCTGAACATCTAAAACTAGCTTTTTGGAAGATTTTAGTTCTATCCCTTCGATGCGCGTGGTTGTTCCCGCCGCGCAAGGGGATATGGCGTGGAAATCTTCAACAGTTTTTATACTTGGATGTTTTTATGTAATTTTTAAAAAATGTAATGTATTTGTATTAAACATTTCATGCGCAATGAAAATCTTACTTTGAATGTTTGCAATGGCCCGTGCTTAATTATCAATCCCCACTCGCGCGCGCCCGGCTGTTTCCGCCGCTCAGGGCCGGGTGTGACAGATTGGTATCAGAGCACTGGTTATAGCGAACTAGGAAAAGAAGTTTTAACCTAGACTATAACCGTTGGGGGAAATCGCATGAAATATTTTTCAAAGAAAATATTTTCAAAAGAAACTATACACACACTTAGGAACACGGGTCACACAGTGTCTAGTAAATAAAGATAAAAACATTATGTGCTCAGAGTACATGCGCTAAGTTGTTATATTTTCACTCTTTTAAAGCGAGAATGCCTCCAACTAGAGCCAAGGGAATTACCATGACACCCGAGGAACTCGCGGAAATAATCGCGCAAGCGATCGCAACACACGAGGCCAGCAAGGCCGAATCAAGTCAAGGTCGTCAGAATGAGACCCCAGAACCCGAATCAGGAGCCTTGGACAAAGGATGCTCCTACAAGACATTTATGGCCTGTAAGCCTTGGCCGTTCAAGGGTACCGAAGGGGCCATTGGGCTCTACAACTGGATTGACAAGATGGAGACAGTTCTCTCCATTAGCAGATGTAGTGAGAACCAGAAGGTCCTTTACGCGACCTGCATGTTCCAAGAAGCAGCTTCGTCTTGGTGGAAGCTTCAAGTGAAGACCTTGGGGCGAGAAGTTGCTCTTCACAAGACCTGGGAGGAACTGAAGGAAATGTTGACGAGAAAGTTCTGCTCTCGCGCAGAGATTCAGAGTCTGCAACAGGAATTCTGGAACCACACCATGGTAGGAACGGATATCGACGCCTACACCAACCGGTTCAACGAGCTTTGCCAGTTGGTGCCAGACATGGCAAACACGGAGGAAAAGAAGATCGAGAGGTATATCTTTGGGTTACCTCCTGTTGTTAGGGTTCCGCTCAACGCCGCAGCGCCTCCAACCTTTGATGAGGCGGTAGCGCGGGCCATCACCCTTACAAGGGATACGGTCCGTGCGGATATGTTGACTACGCGCGGAAACGAACAGCGAACCCCTGACTCCAAGAGGAAATGGAACTCTCACCACCGAGGGACCGACTCCAAGCAGCCACCATTCAAGAAGCAGGAAAGCGCAAGGGTTTACGCGATCCAAGCCGCGGAGCCAGCAAGGAAAGGATACAGTGGGCCTTACCCATGGTGCAACAAATGCAAGTTTCACCACGGGGGTGAATGCGCGAGCGTCATGTGCGCCAAATGTAACAGGCCAGGGCACAAGACGGTGAATTGCCGTGCTAAGGAAGCTGGAGCCAGTGACAACTGCTACGCATGCGGGAAGCCAGGGCATTTTAGTCGGGATTGCCCGCAAAAGGGAAACCAAGCTCGCGGGAGAGCTTTTGTGATCGGCGCAGGCGAAGCTAAAGAAGAGCCGAGTGTGGTAACCGGTACGTTTTTGCTTAACGGCCATTTTGCATCTGTCTTATTTGATACTGGCGCTGACCTAAGTTTTATATCCGCTGAGTTTAAAGACTCCCTAGGCTTAGCGACCAGTAGGCTAGACACACCTTATACTATAGAACTAGCCAATGGTAGACAGTTATGCGCGAACGAAAGAACTGAACAATGTGTAATAGTCATGGGAGGTCACGGGTTCAATATTAACTTGTTGCCAATAGACTTGGGAAGTTTTGACATTGTGATAGGTATGGATTGGTTAGTTGAGAACCACGCGGAAGTTATCTGCCATGAGAAGCAGGTTCGGATCCCACTGCTGAACGGAGAGACCTTGGTAATTCAAGGGGAAAGAAGGGGGGGTTGCGACAAAACTGATTTCGTGCCTAAAGGCGCGCAAGTGCCTAAGGAAAGGGTGCTACGCCTTCCTGGCGCATGTAGTAGAGAAGAAAGGAGATGAGCGAAGAATTGAAGACTTACCAGTAGTGCGCGAATTTCCAGAAGTTTTTCCTGAAGATTTGCCCGGATTACCGCCACCGCGACAAGTCGAATTTCGTATTGATTTAGTCCCAGGAGCTGCGCCAGTAGCTCGAGCGCCTTATCGACTAGCTCCATCTGAGATGCAAGAGCTATCCAATCAGTTACAGGAACTATTGGATAATGGTTTCATACGCCCAAGCTTTTCACCTTGGGGAGCTCCAGTACTGTTTGTAAAGAAGAAGGATGGTTCGTTCAGAATGTGTATTGACTACAGGGAGCTGAATAAGCTGACAGTCAAGAATCGGTACCCCTTACCGAGGATTGACGACTTATTTGACCAGTTGCAGGGATCCAGTTATTATTCAAAGATAGATCTACGGTCAGGATACCACCAACTTAGGGTCCATGAGGAAGATGTGCCGAAAACAGCCTTCCGAACTAGATACGGCCATTATGAGTTCTTAGTGATGCCTTTCGGGCTAACTAATGCGCCGGCTGTATTCATGGATCTGATGAACCGCGTGTGCAGACCATACTTGGACAAGTTTGTGATTGTGTTCATAGATGATATTCTGATTTACTCTCGGACCAAGGCCGAGCATGAGCAACACCTGAGATTGATTTTGGAATTGTTGAGGAAAGAAAAGTTGTATGCGAAGTTTTCCAAGTGTGAGTTTTGGCTTAGAGAAGTTCACTTTCTCGGTCACGTTGTAAACGAGAAAGGAATACACGTTGATCCTTCCAAAGTCAAGGCCATCGAAAACTGGGAAGCGCCAAAAACCCCAACTGAGGTGAGGCAATTCCTAGGACTAGCTGGCTACTATCGACGCTTCATTGAGAACTTCTCCAAGATAGCTCTACCTCTGACCGCGCTAACTCAGAAAGACAAGAAGTTTGTTTGGGGCGAAAATCAGGAAGCAGCGTTTCAAATGTTGAAACAGAAGTTATGTAGTGCGCCAATTTTGTCTCTGCCCGACGGGACGGATGACATCGTCGTTTACTGCGACGCTTCACATCAGGGACTCGGATGTGTCCTTATGCAGCGAGACAAAGTCATAGCGTATGCCTCGCGCCAACTCAAGACCAATGAAAAGAACTACACAACGCATGATCTGGAACTTGGAGCGGTTGTCTTCGCGCTAAAGATTTGGCGTCATTACCTCTATGGTACAAAGTGTATAATCTTTACGGATCACAAGAGCCTTCAGCATATATTTGATCAAAAGGATCTAAACATGAGGCAACGAAGATGGGTTGAATTGTTGAATGATTATGATTGTGAAATTAAGTATCACCCTGGAAAGGCGAATGTGGTAGCAGACGCGCTAAGTAGGAAGGAGCGAATAAAAACGTTACGAGTCAAGGCTCTAAGGTTGACCATTCGCGCAGATCTCTCTACCCGCATCCGAGACGCTCAGCAAGAAGCCTTGAAACCAGAGTTTGTTAAAAACGAATCCCTTGGGGGTATGATTAAGAGTTTGGAACTTAAAGAGAACGGCAATCTATATTTCGCTAACCGCATATGGGTCCCTCTCAAGGGAGGATTGCGCGAGCAAGTATTAAACGAGGCTCACAAGACGCGGTATTCCGTACATCCTGGCGCAGACAAGATGTACCAAGATGTTAAAGCACTGTATTGGTGGCCCAATCTTAAAGGCGCCATCGCGACGTATGTCAGTAAGTGCCTGACGTGTTCGAAGGTAAAGGCTGAATACCAGAAACCGTCGGGGTTACTTCAACAGCCAGAAATTCCCATGTGGAAGTGGGAACAAATCTCTATGGACTTCATCACCAAACTGCCAAGGACACCTGGGGGTTACGACACGATCTGGGTTATTGTAGATCGGCTAACTAAGTCAGCGCACTTCCTGCCGATCAAGGAAACCGATAAGATGGAAAAGTTAGCCCGATTGTATATTCGAGAAGTAGTTTCAAAACATGGAGTCCCAGTGTCCATCATTTCTGATAGAGATAGTCGGTTCACCTCAAGGTTTTGGAGATCGTTACAAGGGGCTTTAGGCACTCGTCTAGACATGAGTACGGCATATCATCCCCAAACGGATGGGCAAAGCGAGCGAACAATCCAGACATTGGAAGATATGCTGCGCGCGTGCGCGATCGATTTCGGTGGTAGCTGGGATACTCATCTCCCATTGGTTGAATTTTCATACAACAACAGTTATCACACAAGCATCAAGGCTGCGCCGTTTGAAGCTTTGTATGGGCGCAGGTGTAGATCCCCACTGTGCTGGGCTGAAGTGGGTGACAAGAAAATGACTGGTCCAGAATTGATCCAAGAAACAACAGACAAGATTTTTCAGATAAGGGATCGCCTTAAGACAGCGCGCGACAGACAAAAGAGCTACGCTGATGTGCGAAGGAAACCGTTGGAGTTTCAAGTAGGGGATAGAGTACTTTTGAAAGTCTCTCCATGGAAAGGAGTCCCCCGTTTCGGCAAGCGAGGAAAGTTGAATCCGCGCTACATTGGACCATTTGAGATCCTGGAAAGGATCGGTCCGGTTTCTTATAAACTCCGTTTACCCGCCGAACTCAGTGGAGTTCATGATACGTTCCATGTGTCCAACCTCAAAAAGTGCTTATCTGACGAAACGTTGATTTTACCGTTGGAAGAGATTCACATCGACAAACAACTGCACTTCGTAGAAGAACCTATAGCAGTGACCGATTGGAAAGAACAAAAGTTACGCAGAAGCAAAATCAAGTTAGTAAAGGTTCAATGGAACTCAAGGCGTGGGCCTGAATTCACTTGGGAAAGAGAAGATCAAATGCGCCAGAAATACCCACACCTCTTTCAGAACATGGCTTCTGCCAGCGACGTCTCCTAAATTTCGGGACGAAATTCTCTTAACAGGGGGAGAATGTGACACCCGGTAATTTCCCAATCCTATAAACTAAGTAATCAACCTAATAATTATGTGATTGTAAATATTGAGCGCGCCATGTAAGAATCAGCGCGGGCATTTGTTATATGCGCCGTGCGCGAGCGCACCATGTTAGTCAGCGCGGGCATTTGTTATATGCGCCGTGCGCGAGCGCGCCATGTTAGTCAGCGCGGGCATGTTATGTGCGCCCTGCGCGAGCGCGCCATGATAAGAACCAGCGTGGGCATATGTTATATGCGCCATGCGCGAGTGTTTTGGCTTGATGTTTTCATGTAACTTAACTTTTTGATGGGTTGACCGTCCCGCATGATGCTAAGGCGGGTGCATCCCAAATCGTTTATGCTCGTGCGGAAAGGGAACTAACCTCCCCGCATGGCGGGAACATTGAGAGCTAGTTTGTCTAAAGCTCCAAGATGGAATTGACTTCAACATAACTGATCACTATGTTGAAATACCAAGACCACCTGGAGAATCTACAAATGAAACTCAATATCCCTGACTGCGAGAAGGTTACGCACCTACCCGCAGCAAAGAAATGTCCTTCACGCAGAAAGCTATGCGCACAAAGTTATACGCGCGGAACACTTGGTATATTCTCCAGATGTAAGGAGATTATTCCCGCCCAAAAGGAAACAGTAGCGTGTTTCAGAGATTTCTACTTTTTACTGTACACTGACAAAAGTACCTGAAAAAGCACACTGTAACATGAAAAGTCAACTGTCAGCCACCCTACTCCCACCAACCACAGACCTGCATGTCCTGTCCAAATCAAATCAAAATCTTTTATCCACTACTCCACTTTTAAATAAATAATAAAAATTTCCATACTTTATCATCATTACACCTAGATATGAAAATATTACAATCCCCTAAAGCAAGGGATTGTGTTCCCTTGAGTTTGCCTATAAATATGTAACCTAAATTATCACCCAAAACACACTTCAAACTTCTCTCTTAAGAACTGCAAACTTGCACTAATCATCTCCCAAGCATCCGTTGTTTTCATTTCCGATCCTGTTACTAGGTAAGCCGAGAATATAACCTTGAGATCTACTTTCCAACCCTTATATTCTCCTATTTCTTGATCTTAATATATATACTTCTTGTTATTTAATCGTATTCTAGACATTCGATTCCGAGGCCAACACCAAGAAAACCCGAATCTCGATTAATCCTTTAACAAGAACCACAGGTGAGTCTCACAGCCCCTATTTTCACTGTTTTCACTATTTTTAAACTGTTTTCGGGGCGAGGGACACGTACTTAAACTATGTTTTATCATGATACTCTTACAAGCAATACAAGCAATTATGCGTTTAAATAATGTTTCATTATGGTGTATTTACGAGCAATGCAAACGGTTATCTATGGTTTACTATGTATGTGCGCCAGAATTCGAGTAAGTGATCACTTTACCATTGGAACTCTAAGGGTAGGGACTGCTGGTTTGATCCACCCACTCGTAGGGGTCGCACCTCTTACACAGACGAGTGCCTAGCGTGTCACGGGGCAGTACTATGGGATTGAGCCCGCTCGTAGAGGTCGCTCCTCTTACGCAGACGAGCGCCTTGTTTTCCGGCACAACGTCTGTGCGTAACCCGCGGGACGGTATTATTCGCTCGTAGTGGCAGCGCCACTTACACAGACGAGCACGGTTTTTCAGACGTGTCCGCGCGTAACCCGCGGGACGGTATTACTTGTTTCGCTCGTAGTGGCAGCGCCACTTACACAGACGAGCACAGTTCCCAGAAATGTTCGCGCGTAACCCGCGGAACGATTTTATCAGATTATGTTATCAGAACTATGTTTTACTAAGCATGTGTTTCAATGATGTTATCAGAATTATGTTATAGAATGATTTTTATCAAGACTATGACGCGATACGATTTATCAAGTTACTAAAACTTGTGAACTCACTCAGTTTATACTGATTCAAATGTTTTTGCGTGTCTTTCAGGAGATAACTAGGTAGCGCATGGAGTCACACTTAGAGCACCTCACGCTGAACATCTAAAACTAGCTTTTTGGAAGATTTTAGTTCTATCCCTTCGATGCGCGTGGTTGTTCCCGCCGCGCAAGGGGATATGGCGTGGAAATCTTCAACAGTTTTTATACTTGGATGTTTTTATGTAATTTTTAAACAATGTAATGTATTTGTATTAAACATTTCATGCGCAATGAAAATCTTACTTTGAATGTTTGCAATGGCCCGTGCTTAATTATCAATCCCCACTCGCGCGCGCCCGGCTGTTTCCGCCGCTCAGGGCCGGGTGTGACAAGGGCACTGGCTAAGCTCCTATATAACGCCGAGTTTTCCTTTGGTGTCTACGGGTGTGGCTACTGGTTTACAAGATAACATGCCCGCTCGATTTATAATGTCACGAGTGTAGTTTTCTGAGACAAAAACATTGTGTTACCCGTTCTTGTTACCGAGATACCTAGAAAATGGCTAACCGGACTTAGATCTTTCATAGCAAACTCTGAACCGAGTCGATCCATGAGGGTAGCTCGAAGCCTCTCAGAGGAGGTGGTCAATAAAATGTCATCGACGTATAATAACAAGTACGCCGTGTCCGGACCAAAATGATAGATAAACAAAGAGTTGTCGCTCCGACATTGTGTGAAACCCATGGAAATCACGAAATCCGTAAACCGTTGGTACCATGATCTTGGTGTCTGTTTTAGACCGTAAAGTGACTTCTTTAGTAAGCAAACATGATCCGGTTTCGATTTATCTTTAAAACCCATCGGCTGATACATATACACCGTCTCGTTTAAGTGACCGTGCAAGAAGGCATTAGTCACATCAAGCTGATGAACGGCCCACGATTGTGACAGAGCCAATGAGAGGACGGTGCGAATCGTGGTCGGTTTAACGACCGGACTAAATGTCTCCCCGCAATCCACGCCAACCTGTTGAGTTCGGCCATCACAAACTAACCGCGCTTTGTAGCGCTCCAATGAACCATCAGATTTAAATTTATGCCTGAAAATCCACATGCTACGAATAATATTCATGTCTGGTTGGCGTGGGACTAACTCCTAAGTCTTATTACTAATAATAGCATCGTACTCGTTGGCCATGGTGTTTCGCCATTCAGGTGTGGACAAGGCGTCTTTTGGTGATTTCGGTAATGGTTCGATGGTGGTGGTGGAGGTGTTGAGGTTGAACGTTGGTTTGGGTTTGGAGATCCCGTCCATTGCGTGGGTGCGCATTTATGTAACATATTTGTGAAAATATTGATAATGATCTCATTGTATAGAGATAGGATTTGTTCCCATAAATTACGGGATTCGGTTATTGTATATATAGGGTTGATTATCAATGAAATCAAGCAAGAAATTACAATCCTATACAACATACGTGAAAGTTAGAGATGTTGTTAGTCGCATTGTCGATATAGAATATTATCGGCTGATGAGTCATAATTTAGATTATTAAAATATACTTTTCACAATAATAAAACGTTGCATAAGTCTGAAAATCATATTCAAATATTTACGATATCAACTTATAACAAACATATATACAGAAATATAAACATACCTGCATTCTTAGGTAAAGACCTCCAAGAACCTTCACCATGGGCTTGAATGTATATAATCAACACATCATCTTCTTCACCTGTCCATTTTCCTCTTCTCAACCCTACTTTTTCACAACATGGTGTTTTTCCCATTTGAGTTTAGAAAGATTTTGTCATGTACGCCCCATCTGCTTTTATATGCATGTGGCTCAAAAAAGCTTCCTTGAACGGCTAACACACCATATAATTTTACTCACCGATGATAATTACAAGACTTGAACCCTCAACCTCATTAGGAGGTACACCATCTTATACGTCTTGATATTGTTACACCAATTTTCTTTTGTTCTTTGTTATGTCTAATGATTGCCAAATAACTTTATAAACAAGGTTCATAAAGTTATATGCTTAATGAATAAATGAATACATAAAATATTCACAACATGTAGATCATATATATTAGGGGTGACAATGTGACCCATTGGGTTGAATGAGTTGTATCAAAATGCATATGATGGGTGACGAGTCAAACTAAAAACAAAAAATGATTGAAACGGGTTGGCATTTGTCGGTTTTTTTTATGGAACAGCAAAAGCGGAGGAAACTTTTTAATATTTTTACTTTTTTAGTTTTTGTTTTATATTTCGAGTTATAATTTTTTTTTTTACTTTTTTTGAATTTTTTGGTGAGGGGTTTTGAAATGAGTCAAAATGGGTTGAGATTTCAAAAACCCCTCACCAAAAAATTCAAAACAAATAATTAAAAAATTATAACTCGAAATATAAATCAAAAACTTAAAAAGTAGAAATACTAAAAAGTTTCTTCCGTTTTTCTCGTTCCATAAAAAAAGCCGAGAATTGTCAACCCGTTTTGACCTGTTTCAATCATTTTCTTTTTTTAATTTGACCCATTCTGACCCATCATATACATTTTGATACAACCCATGGGTCACAATCGCCACCCATAATATATATATATATATATATATATATATAACAAAGGTAATCAACATTTCACTACAGTATTAACAAATAAGTAATACTGTTATGCAAATTACAAACCTGTATAAAATGTCACTCTAGTAATTAGTAAATAAGTAAAAAATAAAACCATTAAGAATTTTAACTATTAATAGAAAAATAAACGATTTAGGTGTTTCTTCTTTTATTTGTTTTCTCTCGTATTAATTTACTCTTATGCAATACAGTTCTCCTTGATATATGTTTGGATCAAATACAAATTAATCTAACTTATTAAACACGTGAATAAAAAAAAAAGGAAAAACACATTGGGGCAAACTTATAAATAATTAAATCATTTTATTGGGAAAAAAACTAGTAGTAGTTGGTCAGTTTATTGGCACCAGCTATGCTGTTTCCACATAAAAAATGACCAAACGCAAAACAAGGTACACCTTATAATTTCATAAAATACAAGTAGATTGGTTCGCTTCCAATCTAGTAATAACCCCAAATTAAATGAAGATGATCTCCACATGAGCCTCCATCTCTGTCACAGTGTGAGCATTCGGACGACAGGTTTTCCCCGAAATTGGTGGCAGATCGGGTCACCAGCGTTGTCTGCGATCACGGACGTTGGTGACCTTTTGCCAATGGGTTAACCTGGGCAGCCAGTCATTGTTGTTCGTTCAAGAAAAAGTAAGTTTCGTTCAAATCTTTTTTTTTTTCTAAGTTTTGGTGACCTTTTGCCAATAGGTTTACTTACCTGTGTAGCCAGTCTTTGTTGGTCGTTCAAGAAAAAATAAGTTTCGTTCAAATCTTTTTTTTTTCTTCTAAGTTTTAGTGAGAGTTCAAGTCAATAAATTAAGCCACATGGAAAACTAAATAGACCTCGATGTATAAAGTAGGATATGATGGGCACCATTCGGTCCATTAAACGTTTGTCTACATATAAAAAGAAGTTTGTTATTCCTTATCAATCCATACAACATAGACAACATTACTAAATAAGTGAGCCACACAATATTGCCCACGGATCCGACAAAACAAAAAACATGAAAATTGTGAGTTGAATAAAACTGTCAGTAAACATGTTCATTAGCACATCAACGGTTACCGGTGGAGACTAGCATAGTAGCATGTACACGAACCAAATGAACGTGATTGGGGGCATGTTTGTGTTTGTTATTTAATTGTAACCGAACAAACGATCTAACACATACATTTTAATGAACAATGTTTTCTTGTTTGTGTTCGTTCTTTATATTATATACAAACAATCCACGAACGGAAATGAACACAAACATACATGAACGACCAAATACGAATTTGACTAAACGAACACCTATGAAAAGTAAACATGAATATCCAAACATAACTATTATCAAAAGTAACTTCAAAAGATGTTGAATAAACTGAATGAATTTACAAACGTAACAACATAATCGAACGTAAAAAGTCATTCCCAAACATAAATGAATGAGGTAGCCAGGCGTTCGTTTTCATTCATTTAACTAAATGAACAAGTAAATAATGTGTAGCCAAAACAACCCACTAACACATGACAATGCCTAATAGCGTAAAACAGTCGTACATTAATCAAGAGGCCCTAAATGATTTATCATGGCCTAGTATGAGCTTGTGTAGCCGAAACCAAACAACTCAGTAACACATGACAAGACTCATCAAGATCTAAGTTATTATTATATTTATTTGTATTCTTATTATAAGTTAATGATGTCAACCCATCAGTACATTTATGATTTATGGAATCAAATGGTCGTATGCAATGGGAATGAGATGATCAAATGGTCGTAGCAATTTTGTTATTAATTGGGTGTTTGTTAATTGTTATAAGTTTGATTGAAAGTATTTTCATGTGCCAAAACTCAAATATCATAAACTCTTGCATCATTTTCAAATATTGCTAGCAATTAAACACAATATCACATCTATTGCATCATTTTCAAATATTGATCAATCTGGATCTATCTTATAACGAATCAAATAAGAAGAATAAATCTTCAAGGTCAGTAAATAACATGATACAAGATAGACCCATAAAACAAAAACAATACAACTTTTATTAAAAGTCCCTTTAATTTAACATCCAACATAATCCTTATATTCATATCCCAAATCCAAAAACTAACTTTATAACTTGCTAACCTTAACAGGACCCATCTCCTTAGCTTTAGCCCTTAACAAATGTTTCTGAACCTTCCCCGTAGCCGTCTTCGGTAACGGCCCAAACACAACCGATTTCGGGACCCAATAAGCCGGCATCTTCTCCCGACAAAACTTCATAATATCCTCCGCAACTTTCCCCTCGTTCGATTTCTCAACCGGGTCCTTTAATGTCACAAAGGCGCATGGCGACTCGCCCCACCTATCATCGGGCCGGGCCACCACCGACGCTTCGGAAATTAACGGGTGTTGGTATAATGTATTCTCAACTTCCACACTGCTAATATTCTCACCACCCGATATAATAATATCCTTCGACCGGTCTTTAATTTCGATATACCCGTCCGGATGTTTCACGGCTAAATCACCCGAGTGAAACCACCCGTGTGCAAACGCTTCCGCGTTTGCTTTCGGGTTCTTTAAATAACCTTTCATGACAATGTTCCCACGGAACACGATTTCACCGACCGTGGTCCCATTTGCTGGGACCGGTTTCATGGTTTGGGTGTCTACAACGTCTAGTTGTTCGAGGGCGGTGTATGGGACACCTTGGCGGGCGTTCATTTTGGCTTGGGTTTCGGGGGGGAGGTTGTCCCACTCGGGCTTCCATGCACATATTGTTGACGGGCCGTAGGTTTCTGAGAGGCCGTATGTGTGGGCCACTCGGAACCCGTTTTGGGACATTTTGAAGAGGACAGATGGCGGTGGGGCGGCTCCGGCGGTCATGACGTGGACAAGGCGGGGGAGTGGGAGGATTGTGTCTTTAGCCGGGGCGTTTACTATGGTGTTGAGGACAACCGGGGCAGCACAAAAATGGGTCACCCCTTGATTGGCTATAGCCGAGTAAACACCTTTAGCCGTTACCTGCATAAAACATCAAGAACAAGAACTTAATAGTATCGAAAAGGGCGGGCCATGTGGTGGGTCACAATGGATTCGGGTCAAAATATTACTGCAAATTTACTTTATGCAATAATAAGCTGCTGAGTTGATAAACAAAAATTTACAAAAGTTTTATGTCTTGAGAACCTACTTTGGGTTCTTTTGAGGTATTTCTTTTAGACATTTTTTTTATATTTTAGCCATAAATAAGACACGCATAATTGGTTCAAAATTTCAAGCCTAGATGTAGCAATTTTGACCCATTTACTTATAAACGGGCCGATTTGGGTTAACTTTAATCTCAAACATCTGAAATAAGGAAAATTCTAAGAAGGAAACATGTCAAACGGGCCAAACAGGCCAACTAGGTCCAAAACACCTAAAACGCATTATTATTTTAATTATATTGACTTTTAATCCATTTAATACTAAATGATCTGTTTAGGGGGTGTAAATAGACTTGTGAATTACTCGAGATCAGCTCACTAAAAGCTCGAATCGAGAAGAGTTTGAATGAACTCGAGCCTAAAAATAAGCTTGTAATAAACGAGCTGATCCCGGGCTTCACTTATCAAGCTTGAGCTAGCTCGCAAGTCTAAATGGGTATGTTATTTATATAATTTTATTATATTTGTGTACAAATTATTATTTTGTATAAAACTATAATAAAACTATAACATATATTATTATATATGTTATATGTAGAATTATAGTTAACAAATATTTAAAAATAAATATTGATGTATATAAATTATTTTAATTAATAAATAATGAGCCAAGCCGAGCCTAAGCTTTTATAAGCTGCTCAACAGACAAGCTCGAGTTTTAGAATTAGATCTCAAAACGAGCTGACCTCGAGCCTAGTCAGGCTTGGGCTTGGCTCGTTTGCACCTCTAGATCTGTTAAACCAAAACCTGTTACATGAACTGCCCATACAAGTAGAGATAAAGTACATGTCGGAGGCATATGTTGGTCCCACAAATAGCAGCAAGAGTCCAAGTAAAACACCACCCGTTACAATGAAACATAGGCAACGTCCACAAGTACACCGCTCCTTCCGGTATACCCCACACCAGAACATTGCTAGTAGCCGCCAGATACGCCCCACGGTGATGCAACACCACCCCTTTAGGACTAGACGTTGTACCCGAAGTATACCCCAACGCGATACTCTGCCACTCATCTTGTGGCGGTGTCCAAACAAACTCCGGGTCACCCGATTCTAAAAACGTCTCATACTCGACCGCCCCTTTAGCTAAAGCGTATTGGAGATTCTTTGGATCACATTCGACGCTTTCGTCTTTGATAACGACCAGAAGCGGAGATTTGAAATTGGTTTTGATCTTATCTTTTAGAATCTTTAAAGCTTCTTCGGCTAGTTTGAAGTATTCCTGGTCAACCATTATGACTGCGGATGATGAGTGTTCCAGCAGGAAGCCGATAGTTGGAGCGTTTAGGCGGATATTGACTGCGTTTATGACCGCTCCGCTCATTGGAACTCCATAATGGGCTTCGAACATGGCAGGGGTGTTCGGTGCAATCACCGCTACCTGTTGGAATGAAAAGAATTGTGAGCTTTGAAATTTGTTTGAAAGGACAGTAGCAGAAGTGCAGATCTTCCATTATTATCAAACTGTCACTTATGCATAATTTAGTAAAGTATGAACTTCAGCTGGTTTTGATATTTCAACTGATATTTTTCCAAGTTTTATACATGGATTGACAATTTATAAATTTATTAAAAGAAACTGCTTAGGAAATAACTATTCTAGATTTTTATATGAAATAAATCAAATCCAAACGCCCCTTAATTCTAACTTCAATCAATTATTTGATTATCTATTCAAAAGTTTCTAGACTTTTTATGAAATAAATCAAGTAACCTTCCAAACACCCCCTAATATACCTTTAATCAACTATTTGAGTGTATCTATATAATACTTACAGATTTTACATTAAATAAATCAAATAACCTTCCATACACCCCCTAATTCAATCTTCAGTCAACTTACAGCAATACCTTAGGTCAAACAAATCAATCAAACAAATTGACTTTTTTACAAAATCATGATTTTGACTTTGAACTTCCAATCGATTTTGACTTTTCCAAAGTCAACGTTATATTAATCACCAGAACCACAACTCACACAATACAACATATACTATAATTAAGATTAAAATCGAAGACGGAAACCGCTACCATTTAACCAAACCCCTAATTCTAACTTTAATCACCTATTGATTATCTATTTAAAATTTCAAGATTTTTACATAAATCAATTAACCATCCAAACACCCCCTAGTTCTAACTTAATCAACCATTTGATAAGTAAATCAAATAACCTCCAAACACCCACTAATTCAATCCTCAATCAACTTACAACAATACCCTAAAGTCAAACAAATCACCCAACCAATTTTGACCTTTTCAAAATCCCAGCTTTGACTTCAAACACCCAATCCATTTTGACTATTTTCCAGTCAACGCAATATTAATTACCATAATCAGTTAATCACAACTTACCCAATATAACATCCTTTATACTATTACTCATCATCATCAAACAAAATAATAAAAATAGAACTTTTATTAAAAGAAATTAATAAGATTAAAATCCTAGACGGAACCCGTTACCGTTGAGCCGAACCCGACGGACCGTCTGGTAAGCGCGGAAGCTAACCGGCAACATCGTTGATACGTCTGCCGCCACGTGTACTGAAGCGAACCGTGAACCACCGATCTACGGTCAGGATGAACCAAAGCAGCTCGCTTTAAGAACCAAACCGGAGTTAGTGCGGTGTAGTTCGCTTCGTTTTTGGGTAAATCGTCGATGTCTCTCTGAGCCGCCATAATAATAATAATAATATTCCCCGGTTATCTCGGAGTGTTATTATATGTATGGCTGATAATATTATTATTATTATCGATGGTGTTTTTGTGATGATGATGAGAGTTGATATACAGTGCAGGAGGAACCGTTGAATTTATATAATGTTTAGATTTTGTCTTTTATAGTGTAGTGTTTTAACTTAACTAAACAACTTGGAAAAGTTGTAGTTCGTTTTGTGTTTGAGATATGCACGAAGAATAAAATAAAAACGTGACTGGTCGAGTGTGTCACGTAAGTAAAATGCTTCTAAAATAACATTAAAAGCATGCTCAACTAAAAGAAAGTTTTGCTGGACAAACAGACGGTTCACAAACACTTTACTGAACAAAAAATTTGTGACTGTGTCCGTTCGTTAAGGAATTGAGTTTGTCCGTGTACGTTCGATAGTATTGTAAATGGACGCTAACGAACACTAATGGACAAACGAACGCCAATAGACACTAATGGACAAACAAGCATAAACGTATCAAAATACTTAACATAAACATCAAGGGAAGTTACACGACATGATGTCCAAAAATACTTAACACAGCAACCAACGCATAATCATATCAAAATAATGACTTGGGGTTCAAAAACCCACAAATTTCTAGCGTTTCATGAGAAGCAAGCTTTAAATTCACCATTAATTCTTCAAGAAATTTCAACATGTACAACACTAATAAACGGACGTTCACGAACACTATTGTACGAACGCAACCTATGTCCATGTTTGCCCCCTTAAGCTCACCGAATAAAATCTTTTTGTTCGTGTTCGGTTCATTTATTAAACGGATGAATATAAACGAACTTCCCACCGAACAGACGGCCGGAGCCGCACTTCCTGTTCGCTTACAGCCCTAGCACCTAGTGAGTTCTACAACACTGGTTGGAAAACTAAATACAGATAGTTGAATCGCTTAAAAAATGGCGGTTTAGGTTTATCTTTTTGTAAAAACCAAACTTTCGGTTTTGTTCTGGTTAGCGTCTAGCGAGTTCTACAACGCCGGTCTGCATGAAATCAAAAACCAGAAAACTGAACATAATAGTTGAATCGATTAATAATGGCGGTTTAGGTTTATGTTTATGTAAAAAATGAACTTTTGGTTTTGTTTCAATGTGACAAAAACGGAAATGAGCCGAGTTTATGGTTTGTCATTCTTTATTTCAATTTTTAAGTAGATTAATAAGTTGGGCTTTTCAAATATTATAGGTATAATATTAGTTAATAATAATATTAAAGCCCGAATTCATTGTTTTGGACTATATTTTTGGCCTAAAATTTGTGGCCCAAACTTTTCAGACGTAAAAGTCTCCAAATTTTCGAAAACTTGAAATCCAAATTTTTGGGTTTTGGTTCGGTTTTAGGCCAACAACAGTCTGAATGTTGCTTTGTTATGGGATGGGATTAATGTTTTGGTTTGGAAATTAGTCTTTCTTAATAGAATAAGGTTATTAATGATGTTTGATTGTATTTTGGCTTGTAGATGGATCCTAAGTTTTTAAGGAACCAAAGGTATGCAAGGAAGCACAACAAGCAGACTAGTGAATCTGCTCAAGAAGAGTAGATGCTTTCGGTTTAGCAGTTTAGGTTATCATTTTTCCGTTTTGAATTTTGTCAACTATAACTTTTATATTTCATGCGTCTCTTAGAAACTAGCCTAGATTCTATATGATGTTATCGATGATTATGGTTTTGTGTTTTGATTGTGTTACCAGATGAAATTTATTCTTTTTAACATAGGTTTATGATATTCATACTTGTAGCTCATACACAAAACTTCAAAACCACTTCATTTGCCTGCTTTTAAAAGCGTGAGGCTCTTTGATATGTTTAACATAAAAACACTTACAACACACAACATACTTTGATCATGAGTTGACAATGATTAATGATATAAAGAAGGGATGTTATGTACTTTTGAATTATTGGAATTGTTTATATGAATAATCCATATTTAAAGGGATGATACATGTGGAGGCTACTTGTGAGTTAATGTTACAATATTCAGGTGACTCAAGTATATATAAATCTGTTTTAGTTTTAAGTTTTAACAAAACAATTTTTAGACGAAATCTGCATGCAGTTATATACCTTTTAGCATATCATATTCAAGAAAGCAGGGGAGGCTCGGAGGGTGTGTGAGCCGCACCATCGGCCGGGGCACATAAGTTTTGGGGGCACAAATATTTTTATACATATTACTTATATATGTTTTTTTGTTGTTAAAAACAAAGTTATTTGCAATTGTTTATGAGAAAATTACATGCTCATGATGGTTTCTGCTTATAATAAATCGGTCGATAAAAGTTTTATCCATATACATCATGTACATAAGCGAATAAAAAACATTTTGTTAAGGCCTACGGGCCTTTTTATTTTGGCATGGCCGAGGTATTTAAATTCTCGAAGACGGCCCTGCAAGAAAGCAGAGAACTATATATACATAAATACATGATGTGGCACAGTCAAACATCTAAGGTCATTTCCTAAACATGAGTCAAAACAAAAACAAGGCAAGCTCAAACAATTTGAAAAACAACATAATTTTAAACATAAGAAATACTCGTTACAAAAACTACGTCTTCCAAAGTTAAACAAAACCATCCTTTTAAGAGGCTACCTCTTCTTCATCCATGTCTTCCGGATTGCTTTGTAGCTTGTCCAATTCATGAAGACCACTTTTGCTGGAGACCGATAGGCATGCACATAATCCTCTAACTCCTTCTTTTGGCTTTCAGACATATCAAGAGGCTTATCTGATTAATTCGTATCCGGGTTGGGCTGATCAATATTATCAGCATGTTTCTTCTACGTTAATTACTGATTGATCATTCACCTCCGGTTTTGTAGATACCTTCATAGTAGAGCAAACCTTTTCAGCGAGTATAAATGAGAATTGTACAAAGAAAACATTTGATGAATCTGTTCTTAATAATATTGCATAAATTATACTAAACGGTCAACATTAAAAAGATGAGAATGAGATAGACCCATTCTCTTTTGACATCCTTTGACTAACCATTTGTTTGGTTAAAAGTTTTGGTTTATATTATTGCATTCAAAGGAACACTGGTTTGGTAAAAGTATGATACTTACTTGGAATTCCAAAGCCATCTTAAGTTGTATTAAAACATCTTTTGTTGTCGGTCGTTTTTCCTTTTCAACATGTAGGCACTGGTATGCAATCTCTTGAAGTGTAGTCAATGATCCATGCACAATTTGTTCCCTTATTTGCTCGAACACCACCTCATTATGCTTTCCATCTTCAAATATGTTTTTAATGAACTCCGGTAGATAGTGACCCTCGTGTTCGTGGATTGCAAATGTTGATCTCCCACACAAAATCTCAAACATAACCACACCAAATGAATAAACATCAGATTCTATGGTTAGGTATCCAGTTTTTTTGTAAAGTGGGTCCATGTATCCCGGTGTGCCACATGCATAATCGATGACATACTCTATATCCCGAGTTATTGGGCTTATTAATGAAAGCCCAAAACCTGAAAGTTTTGCTTTCCAATCATGGTTTAGTAATATGTTTGCAGTTTTGATGTCTCCATGTATCACCTTTTGTTTGTTTTCCGACTCCCCCGTGAATGAAATCCAACACACTGGCAGCATCGATGCATATACTAAGCCGTTTCATCCATGTCAGAGTAGCATCGTTCAGATACATATCAAGACTTCTTCTGGATGCATACTCATAAACAATGATTTTTTCTTCCAATTCATCACAATAGCCTACAAGACCAATGACATTCTCGTGTTTATACTCCCAAAGAATTTGTAGCTCACTCAAGAACTGTTTTTCCACTTGATCAAGCCTTGTATCCAATCGCTTTGCTACAATGGTTTTAAACTGATCACCATCTTGAAGGTTTCCTTTATAGATTTTCCCAAATCCTCCTTCACCAATACAGTTATCATCATGGAAGTTTTGTGTGGCCTGTTTTATGTCTTCAAGTGGAATTCTAAGGCTGTCCTTGTTGTTTTCCTGTCAACCACGAGAAGATAACAATGAACTGTTAAATTACGATGGATGATTTAATTAGTATTTGAAATTAATATATAAATACTGGTGATTGACTCATTGCTCATAGATAAAAGTAGCTTGTTGAAATTAACGGTTTAAGTTCAGATCGATACTATTGTACATTTGTACATATGAAATTCACTTTGTACTTCATTAATTTAATCTAATGTCAACAAGCATTTTACAGATTGTACAAAATGGTAATTAGCGCTTTAGGGCATTGACTTACTTGAAAGAATAATGCTTTCTCAAGTTGCTTGACGACAACTTTCATTGTTGGGCGTTTGTCTTGAGTTTCTGCCACACACTGATGTGCAATTTCAATAAATGTATGCAAAGAATCCTTGTTAGGTCCTCTAATTAGAAGACAATTGTGTTCATTGGTTTCTTCCTTTATTATAGGATCTATCATCTCCTCTATTGTTCCTGTGCTGAAGCTATGTCTTGCCACATGGGCCAACCCTTTGTCACTCTCATTCAGGTAAATTGGATCATAAGCTAACCTCCCACATAGAATTTCAAACAAAATTACTCCAAAACTATAAACATCCGATTCTCTTTTTAACTTACCACTCTTCACATATTCAGGATCCAGGTAGTACTTGCTACTATACGGTGTGTCAGCAGGCATCTTGAGATATAGAGCTTCATCTTCTTGATTTGGAGGCATGAATACAGGTAACCCAAATGAAACGATCTTTGCCCTCCATTTCTCATCCAACCTAATGCAATAACTGTTTAAAAAACGGGTTATTAGCATCCTTTGGTCTTCGATCTCAAAGTGAAGGTAATTCAATGATCGTGCAACATCAATGCAGATTTTCAAACGTTTCTCCCATGTCAATATACGCTTGTCATTGTCGTTTTCCAAATGTTCAGAAGCATATTTATTAGAAACATTGTCTGTGACAATGATCATCTCAGGACCTTCAATACAAAATCCAAGTAGACTGACAATGTTGTGATGCTTAACACTACTAAGCACTTCAATCTCTGTATAGAACACTTCTTCTCCTTGCTCGTTATCTCTAGGACGGACGCGTCTTATAAGTACAGTACTGTTGTGTTTCTTGGACAGTTCACCTTTATTTTCCCCTTCTATGGATGGAGGTGTTTCTTTATCATAACAATCGAGTTCTCCTCTATACCAGGTATAATAATGGCCAAACTGTTGTTCTGCATGTGTCTGAGAAATTATCGGTTGCTAAAATAATATCATCGAGAGGAATCTTCAAGCGTTCCAAGTTGTTTCCCTGCAAATACGTGAAAAGGTTGTAAAGAGAGTTGCAACTAGATAAATGATAAGAAAATTGGAAACTAATTTTTTGTTGACATCACAGTTGGGCCAACTCATTTTCCGATACTCTAAAAGGAAACTAATTAATCCTGTCTGACAACATCCCTTGACAATACTTGGTAAAATCGAAGAGTCAAATCAAGATTTAATCTGAACACATAACGTAATTTACTCTAATAATAGTGAAAATAAAAGATGAATAATATTAAAGTTTAAACAGTTATAAATTAAGAGATTAAAATAACATATATATCGTACAGACTACAGAGTTTGCAACTAAAAAAAAAAGTCTTACAACTAATAACAGGTTGATGTTTAAGTTTATATAATAATAATAATAACAATAACAATAATAATAATAATTATTATTATTACTATTAGAGAAATCTGCACTTTGCCTCCCTGGTTTATATCGTCACGGATGGGTTTGCCACTGAAAACGAAATTGCGAATGTTCTGCCACTGTGTTTCTCCGGCGGGTCAGTGACCTTTGGGTTAACAACAAACAAAACTTACTGTTTGAACTAAACAAGTGTTTGTTTATACTTATACTATATGAAATATATATTCCTTCTTTTCATTAAAGAGTTTCTCATAATCATCATCTTCTTCTCCCTATATCCATTTTTTCATATCTTTATCCTCATAATCATCATATCTATATCATCAAAATCATCATATTTTTAAACTTTTCACCTGAAACGAACCGTTTTTTACTAAATTTTTCGACCGAAAACAACCAGACGAGCCGTTTTTTTAGTAAACTTTTAACCCGAAAACAACCAAACGACCCGTTTTTTAGTAAACTTTTCGCCCGAAAACAACGGAACGCGCCGTTTTTTAGTAAACTTTTAGCCCGAAAACAACGAAACGCGCCGCATTTTAGTAAACTTTTCGCCCGAAAACAACCAAACGCGCCGCATTTTAGTAAACTTTTCGCCAAAAACAACCAAATGGGCCGTTTTTTAATAAACTTTTCGCCCGAAAACAACCAAACGCGCCGTTTTTTAGTAAACTTTTCGCCCGAAAACAACCAAACGGACCGTTTTTTAGTAAACTTTTCGCCCGAAATCAACGAAACGACCCGTTTTTTAGTAAACTTTTCGCCCGAAAACAACGAAACGGGCCGTTTTTTAGTAAAATTTTCACCCGAAAACAACGAAAAGACCCGTTTTTTAGTAAACTTTTCGCCCGAAAACAACGAAATGGGCCGTTTTTTAGTAAACTTTTCGCCGAAATCAACCAAAACGAACCGTTTTTTAGATAAATTTTCGCCCGAAAACAACTAAAACGGGCCATTTTTTAGTAAACTTTTCACCCGAAAACAACCAAAACGAACCGTTTTTTAGTTAAATTTTCGCCCGAAAACAACCAAAACGAGCCGTTTTTTAGTAAACTTTTAACCCGAAAACAACCAAAACGAACCGTTTTTAGTGAAAAGACAACCAAAACGAACCATTTTTTTGTAAACTTTTCACCCGAACCGACCCCGAAAACAACCCAACGAACCATTTTTTAGTAAAATTTTCACTCGACAACAACCAAACGAACCTTTTTTTTGTAAACTTTTTACCCGAACCGACCCCGAAAAACAACCCAACGGACCATTTTTTTAAAACTTTTCACCCGAAAACAACCAAACGAACCATTTTTTATAAACTTTTCACCCGAACCGAACGACCGACCAAACGACCCTGCCTCCGACGTTCATTCCAAAGACAGGCGGCGTGGTGCCGTGGCGCTGATGACCGGAAAAACGAGTTAATTGGAGATATATATATACGAGTTAATTGAACGGAGTGATGATTACAAGTGCTAGGGTCACTAAAAAAAATGTCATTTAGTGGCACACATTTTTTATGGCATTTAGGTTTTGTGTCACTATTTTTGGTTTTAGTGGCACTTTGCATATGTCATAGTTTCCCAGCACACACTGATAATAAATTTAGCATATGTGCCACTAAATGTTAGGTTTTTGTGGCACTTTGTGCATGTCCATTTGTTTGGCACACAGTTTTAGTAGCATTTAATATTTGTGTCACTGAAATTTAGGTTTTTAATATCACTTAATGTGTCTCGTATTTGCTTGACCCATATTTTTAATGGCATTTAGATTTAGTAGAAGTAATTCTCGATTGTGATACAAGTATAATAACAAAATAAGACTAGGTTATTATCATTTTGTTAAAATGGTTGCACTGTTGCAAGATAACCCTTAGTTATTTTAACTAGATATTTTTTACATACATATTATAATACCAATCTTGATTTTAGTAATGGTAGTCGAAACTTGGGAAGTTGCGATTTTGGAATGGGGGGGGGGGGGGGGGGAAATTAATGAGATGGAGGGAAATGGGTTAATTGGGAAAATGAAAATTCTTTCAAACAACATTTGGAACTACTGGCTATGTTATTTAGTAAAGGAAATAAAAATGAGACAGATGTGTAGAATTTATAGCCACACAAAACAACTCTTAAAATAATAAAAAAATCATAACTTAAGATTTAAAACAAAAACGAAAAAAGTAAAACACAAAAATATTTCCACCGTCTTTCTTGTTCTCTTTTTATCTTGACATTTTGTCTTTTTTTTTCTTTATATTGTGTTATATTATTTAACATTATGCTATATTTTGTTTGACGTTGTATTATATTTTGCGATTTACTATGTCTTTTTTTAGTTATAATGATATCTTTTGTTTATTTTCGTCATTATGTTTTTGATCTCAACATTGTGTCTTTTCATCAATTTATTTTTATTTTTTATTGAACGGGAATGACGGAGGAAATATTTTAGCTTTTTAAATTTTTTCATTTTTTATGTATATTTCGAGTTATGATTTTTTTTTTAATTTACTTTTAAAGGGTTTTTTGTGTTGTCACAAATCCTTCTTACACTTCTCATTTTTGCCTCCCTTCAAATTTTAACTTTACCCTTGGAACTACTACTAATACTCTAATGAGTCTTTTTATGACTATTCATTTTGATTTTGATGTTTCAGTCATGACTCATTCAAGAACATTAGGGTTGTTCAAAAAGTTCGTAGCTCACAGCCGGCTCGAAAAAAGCTAGAATCAAAATGAGCCTGCTTGGCTGGTTAGTTGGCTCATTAGCGCATTTAGATTAAACCCTAAATATAATAATAGAAAAAAATAAAAATAATACATATACTTTTCCACTCGAGTTTTAAAACATTATAAGTAAAAACAAAAAATAAAAATATAATTTATAAATTCTCTAGTTTATAAATTGATGTTAAAAGTTGTATTTTTTTTGTTATTTATAAATCAATATATGTAAAAAAATAAAAAAAAAATTCGAGCTCGGCTCGAGCTTGAGCTTGAAATGCGCCGATCTCGAGGTTGAATTTTTCAGTTCAATAAAGTTAACTAGCCAGCTCGTTTAAGTCGAGCTTGGGCCTGAGCTCGGCTCGACTTGACTACAAACCTACAAACATTATCAAGGAGAAAGCTCACAATTGTGGGAAAACCTCAAGTCAACTTTCGAACCTTGAACCTCACATATCTAAGCCTTAACCATCACCCCCAATGTTGTTTGACTAGAGGCTAATTGCAAGCAAAGGTCACAAAAATCGTTTGGCCGACCCTATGCGACCGACTGAGAGTTGGGTTTACTCGCAGTACTCAGAGAGTACTCAAACATTTCAAATATAAAGGAATTATATCTTGGATGCTATATATATGTCAAATATCATAAGTTTATTAATATTAGTAACAAATTATGTGAATATTATTATAAATAAAACAAATACATCTATATATACTAATTTGTTCTAAAAATTGCAAATCATTAATTAAAAAAATGATATTTATTCTTTAATATTACAGAAGTACGAATTATTTTTTGGTCAAAATCGACCTAAGTTTTAGCGTTAGATAAAATATCTAATTTATTAATCATAAATTGGATGTGGCTCAATGACAAAGTACTCACTTTACTAGTGAGAGGTAGATGGTTCAAACCTCAGTATCACCAATTTATATGGGAGATATGAGGGATGATCCTGGCTTGCCAAGGTTCGAGTCCTGATCTCACCCGGTTTTACCATTCCCTCGATGTCGTGCCTTTTGACGGGCGTGGGGGTCGGGTTTTATCCGAGGAATCCCTTAATAGGTGGGCCGCTAGGGGGCTCTGTTCGTCCGGACTCATGGCCGGCTTGAGCTACCTTTAACCAATGGGGCTGCGTACGGAGTACTCTACGTTACTTGGTTGGTCGTTTAAAAAATAATAATCTATTAATCGATTTTCTATTAATACTATTATAGTTATTTGAATTACTCTTCTAGTGTAATTATACTTCTTAATTTCTTTCTTTTGAGTTAAAATTTATTTTCTAATGTAATCAACTTGTAGACTAAAGTTTCCCTCCGGGTATAATTTGAGTTTTATTAATTTCCCTCTTAAAAGAAATAAATTGACTTATTTCCTGTTAGGGACTCCACAACCGTAATCGGAGCCTAGCCCTCATCTGCATCCATTTCCTTCCTTGCATAACCGGAGCAGCCTCGAACCGGCACCACCACTAGCATGCCACAATTTCTCCTCACCATTCGACCCAATTAACCCTAATCAAAGCCTTTGCCTGCATTAAGTTTTTATGAGTTTTTCTTCTCCATATTTAATCAATTAATTTGTTTTTATCACTTGTAACTAATTACCATTGAGTTTTTCAATTATTTATCGGATTTGTTTACATATTAGCATCAAGATTATTAAGTTTTTATATAGGGATTGTAACTTGATACCACTAAATGTCTAAAAAGCACTCTATTTTAGAACAAAAGGAAGTCCAATTCTTTGCTTAGCTTTTTTGTTATCCACTGTTCCTCATCCTCAAAAAGTAAGTTCTGAATAGCATTGTGTTACCGTCCAGTATAATACGGTTGGCTTCCGGTGTAACCCACAAACGAAACCATTCACTATGGTATATAAATGTTGAAACCGACCATAAACTAAAAGCAAAAAAAAAAACGGGAACCCAAACCGATGATCGATTTGGACGGTTTCACGGTTTTAAACCGAAGCATTTACAACCCTAATGTTATATGAAATCAAACTAAACTGAACAGAAGGATGTTTTTCAGAGAGACTCAATCAGTGAGGCCATCAAAGTTGAGAATATCATGAGGTAACTTTTCTTTTCTTTTCTTTTTTTCATGTTTTTATTAAATGCAGCTCAGAAATTATTATAATTTAGTTTTGTGCTTCACAATCAACTGTTGATAGTGTAATACGAGTTGGATTTGGTACACATTAGTTTTATATTATTTTCTTCACAATCAAGTGCACATAGAGTTTCACAAGCTCAAATGTAATATTTTTATCTTATTAATTTATACTTTTGTGAAATTTTATAGAAATTTGGTTGTGTTTATAATGGATGAAAATGAAATGGAAATGGAAGGCAAGTGCAGTGGCTATTTGTGCTTTAAAGCCTCGTGGCTCAGAACATTCATAACTCCTTTTGGTGATCATGAAAAACACGACACAGGGGGTCATGAAAGATCTTAAACAACTTACTTTAGCGCGTTCGCCGTGTTTTATTTTAGCGGTGATGGCTAAAGTAGGTTATTTTGTTTTATATTTCTATATTATTTTTACTTTTAGTAGTTAATGACACCCAAATAAACCATTACATATTGTTTCATTTGTTTTAGAGACAAGGATAGATACTGTAGGCTCACTAGAAGAGTAGATGATGTAATTAATGTCAGGTAAGTTTACAATCTTATTCATTAATACATCTAAAACTGTCATATAATACAGTTTGTTTACAATTTTTAACATAAACATTGGACATTGTATTGGCAAAACAGAAGTTGAATCAGCACTACGTATAAATAAACAGTGGACATTGTATTGGCAAAACAGAAGTTGAATCAGCACTACGTATAAAAGTTTAAGGGAAATTAGGGTCTGAATTCAACTGAATCACGTATTATTGCTAGCATTGCCTGAATTTGAAGATTTGTACACGGAATGTTTTTGATGATTTAAATTTAGGCAATAGGATGCGTGTAAATTCTCTAATTTATCAATTCAAATGATATACAAATGCAAAAGGGGCTTAATTTCATATCCTTTTAAATTATTGCAACATTGATGGTTGATTAATATTATTATTTCTTGGATTTATATATAGAGAAGATTATGAAAGTTCTTTATGAGCCAAATTGTGAAATCTTCAAATACTCATTCTTTGTTGTTTTCTGTAATTGTACTATCACTGAAGTGGCTGCGCAATATTTTTACTGGTATGTTCTGATTAATTATTTCACCTTTTCAGCTATGCAAATATTAATAGTTTATTTTAATGTATTTTTTTGTTATATGATGCTTTATTATTATTATTATTATTATTATTATTGCAGACTGGTAAAAAAGCATGGGAACATGTTTCTCCTATTTGCACACGGTGTTGTATCAAATATCAATACGAGGTTAACATTCTATACGTTTCCAATTGTACTGGTATTAACTTATTATTAAAATTATTTATATGTTTTTTTAGATACATTAGCTTTCTCATTCAAACCTTAGTCAAATGGGCCAACATACCGGTAATGTGAGTTTTAAAAGTAGATTTTTTATGAACTTAACTTGTTTTATTAATATTATTATTTTTATTTTTAGTCTTTTATATTAATGCTAAGTAATTTGATCTTGTAATATAAATTTTTATGCAGATTTGGGGAACCTTGATTTTGCAAAAGAACTACGAAGGGCATGATGGTGGCTTGACATATATCATGAGAAGCTTTCGAGCAAAGGTTTATAATAGTGAAATTCTCACCAAAAAGAATGTTTAGACTCACCATGTAAACATTTGCAATATATATCTCGGATTGAAATTATTATTGAACTTATAATATTATGATGTATACATTTACAATTTTATTGAACTATTATCTTATATTTTATATTGTAAATCGTGTGACTTTTGTGGTAAAATTATGTGTCACTAAAAATAGTATATATATTTAAATCAAAACAACTTTACCGACACAAAATTTGTGCCACAAAATTTTGTTTTTTTAATTGTGGCAAAAAAAAGTGCCACTAAAACTAGAATGGATATGTAGCTCTGATTAGTTTTTAAAAGCATAAAAATAGTGCCACTAAAGTCTTTTTTCATATTGCGGTAGAAAAAAAAGTGACACTAAAAGCTTAAAAACTTTGTGCGGCAGATCGAAAAAGTGCCACTAAAAGGCTTTAGCGTCACTGCTTCTAGTGGCACTTTTTATGTGTGCCGCACATTCTTTTATGGGTCTTTTGTGGCATTTTTTTGTCTTTTAGTGGTACATTTTGAATGTCACTATATGACATTTTTTTTGTCGTGGGTTACAAAGTCGTTGAAATTAATGGTGCAAAATTATGTAAATCGATAATTGATAGAGATATTGGATATATATATATATATATATAGATTGAATAATACTAACCTGATTTTGATGAATTGAATCAAGTGATTGCTACAAGGTGTAAGTGAAATGAAAGATTATGTAATAAATCTCAAAAATGGTGGTGGTGGTGTTGAGTTCAGATATCAACAATGTTATTATTCTTACAGGAAATCAATATTATTATTATTATTATTATTATTATTATTATTATATTTATATTTATTATTTATTAGGAGAAGATTACTAAAATACCCTTAATATGTTAGTATTATTACTAAAATACCAACAGTCAACTCATGGTCAACTGACGGCAGGAGTCAGAAGAACCCGTCGGAGAAACACAGTGGTGCAAAGTTCGCAAAATCTTTTTCAGTGGCTAATCCATCCAGCGACGATATAAACCAGGGAGGCAAATTGCAGATTTCTCTTATTATTATTATTATTAACATAGTGATAGATGCATACAAAAAAACTGTATGATCAAAGAGTCAACATATGTTCGACCACATAAGGTAATAGTTCGAGTTTTGATAATATTACCTTCATACTCGATTATAAAACAGCCTCTCAAATCCCGTATAATACACATATATACAATACCCATCATCCATTGAGTAAAAAGATATACCCCGGTATCGGGCATGTCTCTTATAGTTTTATGTGGTTACAAACTAACCATTGTTATATATGCCTATTACCCAAAATCCAAACTTAAGCTCACCTAAATAATCGACGTAAAGTATCAAATAATGAGCTAAATTCAAACAATTCTAAATTTTTGTTGGTTATAAACTAAAGTTTTATAAACTTTAACACGATGTGTACTATACATCTTAAGATCATAATATATACACTTGATTTTGATCCAAGTAACGAGTTCAGGTAATCGACGGGTATCACATAAATTAAAGCCGAGCTCTATAGTCGAATGTTGGTCCCATTACCCATTCTGAATGTTCCAGATTTTTATGTCAAGTTTGGAGTCTTTTTACAATTCCTATGTATTACTTCTAAATAGAATAGGAAATAAAAACAAAAGGAAAATTGATATGCAAGAATGATAATCTGGTAGAGGCAAAATAAAAACGATAACAATAACAAAATATCTTACAATATTTTCACGTCGCAACTGAAGTTTCAGTACTTTCTCAAGCTCATCAACAATATAGTCCTTATTAGGGCGGTCTGCTCGATCCTCACTTAAGCAAGAATATGCGATGTTTGAGTACTTGAGAAGTGATTGTGGGGACATCAGATTCCGTTGTAGATCAGGACATATTATATCTTGCAAGGTTTTGTTTTCATAACAATATTTGGCCAATGGAGCCAGAAAACTTTGAGCGTCGTTCTGAACAAATGCTTTCCTCCTGCACAGCATTTCAAATAAAACGACTCCGAATGAGTAGATATCCGACTTGTGGGTCACACCTCCCGTCTTTTCAATAGCTGGGTCCATACACCCCATTGTGCCAACATGCTCGCAAAGGCAGACCTGGTCTTTTTTGTATACTGATCGTTTGATGGAAGTTTCAAAACCGGATAACTTGGCTTCCCAGTTCCCGTCTAATAGAATTATGTTGCTATTAATGTTACAGTGTGTAACAGCATAATCACGTCCCTCGTCATAATGGAGGTAACTCAACGCACGAGCCACACCAACAGATAACTTCAATCTTTGGGTCCATGTGAGGTTCGGGCTGTTTAAATACTGCCCAAGACTTCCCTTGGCCTCATACATAGTTACGATGATCTTCTCGCCTTCCTCGTCACAAAACCCAATAATAGAGATCAGATTTGTATGCTTGTGATCAAAGAGCACTGAAATTTCCCTAAAAAACTCGAGGTCTGCTTCCACGTGCTTACAATTAAACTTCAGTGCAGCAATCTTCATCAACCTTCCAGATTGCAAGAGTCGTCCTTCATATGTGGTGCTAAATCCACCGTGTCCGATGATGTTATCATGATGAAAGTTGTCGGTGGCCGTTACTACGTCTTCAAGTGGGATTTGTAAGTGAGCAAACTTGGTCATTGTTAATACCATGTTCTGTTTATCAAGTAGAAAGGATTGAGAAAACATAGACTTACAAATGCAATACTATACTCTGTAAGTTCAATATGACTATACATAAGCATCTGCACACTACTTTTATTCGGTCAAATTAATTATAAATATTTATTCAGACATCAATTATTACATAAGCATCTACGGTTCTTCAAATATACATGGATACGTGTTGTACGTTTCTTATTTTCCTAAATAGATTAATGGCATAAACAACTTTTTAAGATGAACACAAATTGAAGTTACTGATTATATTAAGGCATTTAAAACTTACTTGAACTTCCAATGCCTTCTTAAGTTGCGCTAGAACTGTTTTTGTTGTTGGTCGTTTTTCTCTTTCATGATGTAAGCATTGGTAGGCAATCTCTTGATATATAGCCAATGATTTTGGCTCGATCCGTTCCCTTATCTGTTCGAACACCACTTCATCATGCTTACCTTCTTCAAATCTTCTTGAAGAAACGTGGATCTACTCACTGGTAGCAGATCTACTTTCCTCGGGTGTGATTATACTATTTCACCGATGGTTCTTCTGGGTCTGTGTTCTTCCACCTACAAAATGAACGGCGCCGTTACTTACCCCTCAGAAAGGGACAGAGGGGTCCTCTTTGGGGTAACCCTCCGGCGTGAGAATCAGTATATTTGTGGAGAAGATAATAATGTGTGTGTAAGAGAATCTCAAGAGTATTGCTGAATAGCTTAATACCCTCTGATTGTGAGACTGTCTCTTTGTATGTAACTGATTGTGAGTGAAAGTAATTCAATATGATTGAATGTGTTATCACTGCTTGTAACTGTCAATGATTGAGTATGAATGTGTCATCAAAGTGGAGTTGATGCTGTATTTATAGTGCTAAGGTTACCACCGGTTGGGCTCAACCTCGTTGGCTTCCTCCAATCGCACTGCGCCACGTGTCCTCTGGGACACCTGGCGCTTTCTCGTTGGTTGTAATCACGTGGTAACACATGTGTCATGCTGAGTTGTCGACCTTCCATTTGGCAGCTGTCAACATCAGCATATTCTTGCTCCTTAAAAAGATGCCTTCTGGAAGGTTGTCTGACGTGCACAATCAAGGTTGCCCTAATCCTGATTTGGATAAGGACGAGGTTGATTATGCGCACGTGTGATATGCGCCCATCCTGAGGATGCGCGAGGTCTTCTCTTTATTCTCACGCGCAGATATTTCATGCGCATATGTGATATGCACGAGCATGTGATATGCGCCGCGCGCTGATGCGCTGCGCGCATATGTGATGCGCGAGCATGTGTGTCTGGGCGGATGTGATATGCACGAGCATGTGATATGCGCCGCGCGCTGATGCGCCGCGCGCGTATGTGATGCGCGAGCATATGTGTGCCTGGGCATATGATGCCTGAGCATGTTTTGTATGCGCCATGCGCATAGGTTTTGGCTTTGTGCCTTCATAATGTCTTTATCTTGTGGGTTGACCCGCCTTGCTCGTTGTTGAGGCGGGTACATACCTCTTCAAGCCCCCCCAGTCTAATGTGTGTCTTATTTCGCGCGAGCGCGGTAAGATGGATATTAGACTTACTGATTTGGTCTTTAAAGGGGTTTTGTCGTTTTATTGGTTGTTTCCATCGTTGCGCGAAGTTCTATCCATTTGGTTGAAAACGAAGGGTTGAAAACGAAGGGTCAAACACGTGGTTAGTTGGTGGTGACGTGCGCCGTAAACATGTCAGACGTTTCGTGTGCTCGAGGTGCTACAGTTGCCTTTCACGTCCCCTCACACAGCTGTCTTGAACACGTGTCGCGCTCGCATTGGTTAGGACCTGCGAGTGGGGGCGCGTCTCTGCTCCGTGGCAGGTCCGTTACGTTTTTATGTCCCCTCAACAGTGTTAGGGACACGTGCCGCGCCCTCGTTGGCTTACACCTGTGAGTGGGGGCGCGTGAAATCCCATCAGTTACCACTTTTCTCTCTCCTGGGCCTATAAAAGCAGGCCCTTAGGAAATTTTTATCTTCATCTTCATTGTTTCAAATTTTCTATTTTCTGCCTTTCATATTCTGAATTGAGTATATTCATCTTTTCGATTTTTCGATTATCTGCTGGTGCAGTTGTATGTCTGATAGTTCAGACTCGTCTAGCCCCTCAATCACCTCTGTTGCCTCTCGAAGACGCCGTGTGAAGTCTGTGGTGATGTCGACATTGAAGCAAAAGGGGAAAGGGAAGAGGGTTGTTGAGACCACATCGGAGGAAGTAGGGAGGACCAAGGCCACCAAAAGGTGGAATGAAATCCTCTGCAAATTGAAGCAGGCCGATCTCGACAACCTCATCGCCTCTCAGGGCTTTCCCACCCTGTTTGGCTGCATGTTGCCTAGGTCCGGGCAAACGGCGGCGGACCCGCCTGCCGGCTATATATCCCTATATAGCCACTTTTTCACCCACTGCAACCTTCGTCTCCCGATGACAAGGTTTGTGGGTGCACTGCTGAAGTTCTATGGGATTCATATATCCCAAGTCCATCCGTTTGGACTCGTGCGCGTGACTCACTTTGAGTTCATGTGCAAATCCCAGCGCGAGGAACCCACTCCTCGGCGCTTTCAATATTTTTACAAGCCCAAGATCCAGGACAATTGGATCTCTTTCATTCCTCGCAGTCAGAAGGTGAAGTGCTCCACTGTTTCATTCAAGAGCCTTCATGACTGGTCTGAGAGGTTCTTTTACATAAGGGCTGGTGTGATCCCCATCCGTATGACCATGCGCTCTATCTCTTCTGCGCCTGCGGATGAGGGTGTCCTCAAGAACCCAACTGGCGCCTGGGTTAAGAAACTGACCGCCGAACCATCCCCCGCGAAGAAAATTTGCGAGGAGGCGCTGGTGGGGGTCGGCATGAGTAAGCTTTGGGCCGACAGCGCGCTTGAGCCCGTTATCCAAGTCGACGGGTTGTGTAAGTTTATTTCATTGCTTTATTTATTTTTTCTGCGCGAACATAATTCTTTTGCTGATATCACTTGACTTGTTTTTGCGCAGTCACCAAGGATTATGTCCTTGCCGCTTATGATGAACAAGTGGAGGGTGGCTCCGTCGCGCTTGGCGCTGGGGAAGTTGGTTTCCCAGATCGCTTCGATGACATGTTCATCCCAGTGGATCTGGAATTTGACTTTGACAGTGACGCGCCTGGTAAGCCTTCGCACTTATGCTCATTCCTTTAGAATACCCAAGTTTATTAACAGTTCTGTTGGTTGTTTTTGCAGATGCGCTTGAAAACTACGAGCTGGAGCTCGCGGAAGAGGAGGAGGAGGAAGAGGAGGCGCCCCTACTAAAGCGCAAAGCTAAGGGGAAATCTGGCGCAGGGGCCAGTAAGAAACAGAAGAAAAATGACACCCCTGTTGCTCATCCCCATGCTCAAACGAAGGGACCTAAGGAAACCCAGGTGTTTACCACCAAGGTTTCTTTAGCTTCCCTGCCTGTGAAAGTGGGCAGACCTCCTGTCCACTTGAGGTATGGTGGCGTCACCTCCTCCGTTCGCGCGGCTGAAGAGAGAAGCAGTGCCGCGCCTGCAACAGGTATACTTTGTTTATCTTCATCTGGCTGAATTGTTATTAAACCTTTGCTCATTTGAATGTTTGCAGAACCGGCGACGGTAGCAGATCAGCCACAGGCGCCACAAGGTGCTGAGGCTGCGCCGGGGACTGCTTCGGAGTCCCCTGTTCTACCCTCCGAAAAGGGTAGAATGAACTTTATGGCGATGTTCGCCGCGCGAACAGAATTGCGCCAAGGTATGTTTTGCACACTTGTCTTCTTTATTTTTCTTTCGGATTCAGTCATAAACCATTTTTCCTTGTTGATTTGTTCATAGGAGTTGTAGCTGGCGTACAAGTTGCTGGCGACACTCCTGGCGCCGTTGGCGGCGCCGCTGGTTCTGGTCCTGCTCCTGCTAGTGCTGATTCTCCCCTTATTGGGGTTACAAAGGAGCAGGAAGCCGTATTGCGCGCCGAACTGGCGGCGTCGAGACCTCCCTCGCCTCCTCCTACGCGCAGCCCTCTCCGGGAGGCTGGTTTGGAGCCCCCCAGGTCGCAGGAGAAGAGGCCTATTCAAGAAGATGAGGAGGATGAGGGGGCTCAAGCTGAGGACTCCTTGGGAGACCGCGCCAGCCCTGCGATGCCACAAGCCTTCGCAGCGCATACTTCTGGTGGGGCTGGCGCTGACTTTTCTGCTTCATCCCCGCAGGTATGTTTTAATTTGTTGCTCCGCTGCGCGTACCTCCATATAAGTATGTTTATGACTTAGAACATTTCTTGTGTTTTGTAGGAAGGTGACCACGTTTATCGCCCGAGATGGAATATTAATGAAGACAGTTCCTTCCAATCCATGGGCGTATGCGAGGACTTCTGGGCTCATGCCGTGCCTCCTACTGAAAGGAGGTATCAGGAGGAGCGCACCCGCGCTGACTTGCTCAACGATCACATTTTCGCTGGGTCAGCTTTCTTTGCTGCCTCCCAAGAGCTTCATCGCGATTATATTAAAGTACGCGATGCTCTTGTGGCAGCCCAGCAAGAGGCTAAGGTGGCCGCCTGGAACCTTTCTGATGCTCGCGCACGAGCTGAGAAACTCCAGGCGGAGCTCAGCGAAAACCGAGCAAGTACCAACACCGCCTATATTAAGCGCGGGCATGAGCTCCAAGCTGCGCGGGAGAAGCAGCAGTTGGCGGAGGCCGAAGTTGCCAAGTACGCGCGTAGAGTGCGTGTCTTGGAACAGCAGGCTGAGGCGCGTGACCAAGCTATCGTCCAGAGTATCACTGAAAAATCATCACTGGAGAGCGAGGTTGCGCGCCTGAAGAGGGAGTTGGCGGCCGCGCAGGCCGATAGAGATGAGGCCTTGGCGACGGCGGCGTCCAGCCAGGAAGCACTTGGTGCTGCGCAGGCGGAGAAAGAAAAAATCTTGGCGGCAGCAGCGTCTGATAAGGAGGAGCTAAAAAAGACTAAGGAAACTGTTGAGTTATTAAACTCCCAGGTTCCTGTCCTCGAGACGTCTGTTGCTGGCCTCGCGCAGGATCGCCAATGGCTGGTGTCACAGGGCATAACTCGCTGCGCTTTGGCGATGAAATATTCCGCCGAGTTTCAGGCCCTTGTGATGGACTGCAATGCCGCCGTGCGCTTGGTGGGCCGAGCTGAAGGGTTTACGGATGGGTATGACTATGGCATGTTGAAGAAGAACCCATCCGAGTACCCTTACAAGAGCGACGCGGCCTGCGCGGACATGGCCGCGGTGGGGGAAAAGTACATGAATACTCCCATCCCCATCCTTATGCAGGTACCTTGACCTTAATGAGTTTTACTTGACTAATTTTTCCAAGTGTTTTGTACTCAATACTTTTCTAATGATTTTGCAGATAGCTGCGCTTGCTGACCAGCCCGACCTCGGCGCGCTAAAGAAGTTGCTCGATGAATGCGAGAGGGCTGGTAGCGATGATGGTGGCGCGGGGGATGTTGCCCCTGCCAGCGGCTCTGGCGCTGCGAATAAATCTGCTCCTGACACCGTCGTGATAGAAGACTCCAATGAGGAGGAAGAACTTGACTATGGTCAGTTCGGAGATGAGGAGCAGGCCGCGTCAGATGCTGCGGGAGATGATGAAGGTGATGAAGTGGCTGACGTCGACGTGGAGACTTGAGAAGCCCTTCATCAAATTTTACATATTTAATTTTTTATACTTGTAATTTGTAACTCATCATACTTGTAAATTTCAATCCAATGGAATGAAACTTGTTTTCTCTTTTTCACATCTTGCGCATTTCCATTCATCTCTTCATGTTTGCTTGTATAGATATAAGATATGCTTGCACGTTAAAATAAGAACAAGGTTGTAAGGAAATTATTCACTTAACCTCTGTTCTATTTTGTTTGTGGTTTCGCAGTATCTTGTTTATGCTGACATGCGCGCTAACTTTTCATTATTTCTTTTTTGCGCGTCGTTGTCGCGCGGTATTTATATGGAAGTATGAGTTTAGCCATTACATGTCAGCGTGTGTTACTCAGATATCCACTATGATTCCGCGCGCGACCTCGACCTGAGACCTTAACATGATATGGCATGTACTTTGCCTTAGTTGTGTTTAAGGATTTTTATGATCAGGCTGCGCGGGATGTAAGATGGATGTTTGTGAGTGTTTTGAGCTAAGGCTCTTTGTTTTGGGCTAAGGCCCTGACGTTTTTAGAGTTAAGACTCATTAACGTGTTTGAGCTAAGGCTCGTAAGTTTGGGCTAAGGCCCTGGCGTTTTAGAGTTAAGACTCGTTAACGCGTTTGAGCTAAGGCTCGCGCATGTATGTTTTACTTCGCTTTATTTTGCTTTGAAGTCAATATAGTGTTGTCATATTGTTCCAAATTAATAAAGGAAGTGTGAAACATGTATGCAAAGGTAATAGAACAAATATTGAAAGATAGCGCGAATCATCATTCATGATGGCTTAAAAGCCTTGATTACATATTTGAACATTTACATGAAGCATTTTCTAAGCTGTGCTGCGTTCCACGCGCGCGCTATCTTTTTGCCATTCAAATCTTTTAAAGTGTACGCGCCTTTCCCCAAATCTTCTGAAATTTGATAAGGTCCCTCCCAATTGGGGGACATTTTTCCTGGGGGTATCGCGCGGCTAGCTTCATTGTTTCGAAGGACAAAATCATTTTTCTTGAAGTGGCATTCTTTAACGCGCTGATTATAATATTTTTCCAGCTTTTTCTTGTATTTGGCTTCATTGATGATAGCCGCTTCTCTGCGCCCTTCAAGCAAGTTGAGGTCCAATCTTCTTTCGCGCTCGTTATCAGTCTTGCTCATCATGAGTACCCTATGGGATGGGCATCCAATTTCTGCTGGGATCATAGCCTCTGTCCCATACGTTAGGCTGAACGGGGATTCGCCATTGCTAGTTTTGCTTAATGTCCTGTGCGCCCACAGGACATTAGGTAACTCTTCGACCCAAGAATGGGATTCTCCCTCCAATCTTTTCTTCAGCCCATTTAACAAACTTTGATTCGCGCGCTCCACTTGGCCATTCCCTTGAGGGTGGTAGACCGAAGTGAAGATTTGGTTGATGTGCAGTTCTTTGAGCCAGCTGGATATCTTCCTGTCAGTGAATTGTTTGCCATTGTCGCTCACAATTTCCATAGGAAGGCCAAAACGGCAAATTATGTGGCTCCAGATAAATTGCTTCATCGCCTCAGCTGTGATTTTTGCTAGTGGCTTGGCCTCAACCCATTTTGTGAAATAGTCTATCGCCACTACCAAAAATTTCACTCGCCCTTGCGCTTGCGGCAGGGGCCCCACAATATCAATGGCCCATTTGTGGAAAGGCCATGCGGAGGTCACTGGAATCAAGTTGTTCTTTGGACGCATGGTGTTTGGCGCGTAGCTCTGACATGCCTTGCATTTTTGGATTTCTTTTAGCGCATCCAAGTACATGCCTGGCCAATAGTAGCCTGAGCTCATTGCCTTGGCAACCACCATGCGCGGACCAGCGTGTATTCCACAGATTCCTTCATGAATCTCCCTAATCACATAGCTTGCTTCTTCAGCATCCAGGCATTTCATGAGCGGTCCAAGATAAGAGCGCCGATATAATGTACCATCAAGTAATTCATAGTTCTGCGCCTTGTGTCTTATCTTTCTCGCCTGTGCGCGATCATCCGGTAACGTCCCCTCCTTCAGGAATTCCATTATTGGAGTTATCCAGGATGAAGGGGTTGTATGAATTACAAGGACCGATTGCGTTTGCACTGACGGGTTGCTCATCACTTCCACCCTGACATCTTTGCCAAAGTGATCAAAATTAGTTGATGCCATCTTACTCAACGCGTCAGCGGACTTGTTTTCGCTGCGCGAGATGTGTATGATTCTGAAGAAGTCAAACTGCTCAACGAACTTTTTTGCCTGCTCTAGATATAGAGGCATTGTGTTCTCCTTGGCGTCATATAGGCCGTTGACCTGAGCAGCTACCAAGTAAGAATCAACATGGGCCTCTAGCCTTTTAACTCCAAACTTGCGCGCAATGCGCAGACCAGCCAGCAGGGCTTCATACTCAGCCTCATTGTTGGTACTCTTGAAGTCCAACCTAATAGCATAAGTATATTCATGATTATCAGGGTCCACCAGTTTGAGGCCTGCGCCGGACCCTTCGCTGTTGGAGGCTCCATCAGTGAATAGCCTCCAAACATCTTCTTCATCATTTGCTCGCGGAGGGTCTACCTCGCGCTGAGCTTCTTCAATCTTTCCCTCTGGGATTTCCGTGATGAAATCCGCCAAAACTTGACCCTTTATCGCTGGACGGGGCTTATAAGTGATCGTGTGTTCACCTAATTCCAGCGCCCACTTTGTCAGCCTTCCGGATAGCGCAGGGCGTCGCAAGACTTGCTGGATGTTGTAACCTGTCAGAACTTCAATCGGATGACCATTGAAGTATCTGTGAAGCTTGCGCGACGCGTGTGTTAGTGACAAAACTAACTTTTCCATGATGGAATAGCGCGTCTCAGGGTCTGTCAGCACCCGACTCACATAGTATATTGGCGTTTGGATCCCCTTGCGATCCACCAATAATACTGCGCCGATGGCGCGGTCTCCAGCTGACAAGTACAATGTAAGGGTTTCGCCAGGAAGTGGAGCTGTGAGCGCGGGCAGCTTTATGAGACATTCTTTTATCTCACTGAAAGCTTGCTCAGCCTCAGGCGTCCACTTGAATTGGCTCTTCTTCAAGCAATTCCTCAAAGTGTTAACGAATGGAGTAGATTTGCTGGCGTGGTTCGCTAGGAACCTGTTGATTGACACCAATCTACCATTCAGCTTCTGAACCTCTTTCATGGTGGATGGTGAAGGCATGTCAAGGATGGCTTCCACCTTTTCAGGGTTCACCTTGAAACCATCCTTAGTGACCATTACACCAAGAAATTTCCCCTCTTCCGCGCCGAAAATACATTTGCTCGGGTTGAGCTTCATGTTAACTTCCGTTAGGCGCTGAAGAGTTTCCTCGATGTCTTTGAGCATTTGTCTCTCCTCCCTGCTCTTGATCACCAAATCATCAACGTAGACTTCTAGATTTCTTCCGATTTGTTCACTGAAAACCGAATCCATAAGTCTCTGATAGGTTGCGCCCGCATTCTTTAAACCAAAGGGCATTTTTGTGTAACAAAAAACACCCTTGTCGGTTCTGAAGGCAGTCTTGTCTTCATCCTGTGGTGCCATTTGAATCTGGTGATAGCCTTTGTAGGCATCCAGGAAACATTTGAGCTTGAATGGCGCCACGGAGTCCACCTTTGCGTCGATGTTTGGGAGGGGGTAACAGTCTTTCGGACATGCTTTGTTGAGGTCCTTGAAGTCAATACACATTCTCCATGACCCGTTGCTTTTCTTTACCATCACAGGATTGGCTACCCACGTCTGGTATCGGATCGGGCGGATGATGTTTGCGCGCAACAGGTCCTCCACTTGCTCATTCATGGCCTTCGCCTTTTCATCCCCCATGATTCTCTTTTTCTGAGCAATTGGCTCCACCGACTTGAACGTGTTAAGAGAATGTTGCGCCAAGTCTCGCGGGACCCCCGTCATATCGGAGTGTTGCCACGCGAAAACCGACGTGTATTTTGTGAGCAACTTTTTCATTCTCAATCTCGTTTCGTCTGAAATGGTAGCGCCAATTGTGACCGTTTGCTCTGGGAATTTTGGGTTTAAAATCCACTTCTCTGGCGCATTGTCAGCCATTGGAAGTTTCATTCTCCCTTCCCGCGGCGTGCTTGTCACTGCGCACAAATGATCGCGGTAAACAAATGTTACGCCTGTTGGTGTAGGGAACCCCAATGCGCCGTGCGCTGGCGACGGTATAGCATTAAATTGGGCAATCGTTCCCCTACCCAGGATCATATTGTGGCATGACGTGGTGGGCAAGACCAAGAAGTTGACAACTTCGGCTCGCTTGTGCTCATCATCCCCCATAGTTAGTTCAAACTGAATCTGGCCTAGGGGATGTATGATTTCATTTGAGACACCACAGATTGGTGCGTTCACAATTTCGAGCCGCGCTTGGTCTGCCGGGTCTAACTTTCTGAAACACTGCTCATACATAATGTCAGATTCGCTTCCAGTGTCCACCAGGACCTTTGACACTTCGTAATGAGCAATGTGTGTGGTGATGACGAGAGGACTGCTTATTGAAGGGCCTCCCCTGATTCTTGGGAAGATGACTTGCTGCTCGCGCCAATCTCCGTGGATTTGCGCGCTTCTCTTTTTTGACGTCTGCCCTTGTCGTCCCCCCTCAGCCACACAGATTCTTTTGTATTTCTTGCTGGCAGAGGCTCCTTCCGGTTGCTCATCTTCTATTCTTTGGTTTTTTACCAAGTGAGCCAGCCTGCCTGACTTTACATCCTTCTCGATCGCATCCTTTAAATGATGGCATGCGTCGGTGTTGTGGCCCGGGGACCTGTGAAATTCACAATATTTGCCACTGTTTTGCGGTCCCTTGTAGTGTAGTTGCTTGGGGGGCTTGAATTGGACATTCTCAGTACTTAACACCTGTGAAGGTGTTTTAGTGAGGGGTGTCCATATTCTTGGCAGAGGTCTGCTAGGATCTCTGCCGCCCTCCCTCTTGTCACCCTCCCCGCGATTACGAACTTCTTTTTGGGGCTGGGGTGAGGTTGGTTGCGCTTGTTTTTCCGCGGAAGAAAAACTTGTTGGCTGCAACCTGGACCATACAGAGTTCTGTTTGGCCCTCTTCTCTTTGCTGCGCGGTGATTCTGCCTGATGCGCTCTTTCTCTTGCCCTATCTTGGGCAATCTGTTTCTCATTTCTCGCGAAAACTCGCGATGCCTCCATTAACTTGGCCCACGTGGTGGGCATACCATCTTTGCTTACGAGAGCCCGGCGGAGTTGATCACTGCGCGCGCCTTGTATAAAGGCCACGCGCAGGAGCTGCTCAGTTATACCCCCGATTGCCAGGGATTCCTGATTGAAACGAGTGATGTAATCTTCAATCGTTTCATCATTCCTGCGTATGCAGTGCATGATGTCATCAGGATCGCGCGTGTGCCTGCGCTGCTGTACGAAGTGGGCTTGGAACTTTTCTAATAGTTCCTCGAACCCATCAATTTGCCCTGTCGGCAAGCTCTCGAACCATACCCGCGCTGCGCCCGTGAGGCAGCGAGCAAACATATGACACCATGTTGGCATCGTCCAGCTCTCTAGGTTTCCCGTGTTATAGAAACCTTGCAAAAAGTCATCTGGATCTGTTGTGCCATCATATTTGCCCAGACCACTTGGCATCTTTGTCTTGTGCTGGATGGGAGCCTGCGCGATGCGCGCAGTAAACTTTGAGTGTTTTACCAGGATGGCTGGTCTGTAGGGCGTGGTTACGTCCACTTGCCCTCTGACCGGTGGGCTGTACGGCATGTGCAGATCCAGATCTGCTCTGGCTCCAGGCGCCATGTTCACAGGCGCGCGGAGCTGTGAGCCTCCTGCATGAGTATCCCGTGTCTTCCTCATGCTATGCACTTCTTCATCACTGAACTCAGTGTGTGCAGTGTGAACAGAATGTCCTTCTTCCGGCGCGCGCGGCCTTTTTGTAGTCTGCTTATCAAAAGCTTGCCTTTGTGTTTGGTCGGCTAGCCTTTTCTGCTTGACCATTTCATTGTATTTTTCCATCAGACGCCGCTGCTCGTTTATGAGCCATTCATTTGGATCATTTGTTTCCTCTTCTGGACCCATTGGTCCTTTCAGTTTCGCGCCGGCCATATTTTGTAACGTGAGATCGTCTGGAGGAGTTTCAGTCTGGCCGTGAGGGGTTGTGACGAAGGGATGGTTGCTGGTGGTACGCGTAGAATCACGCGGAACCCTCAGAACCTGCTGTCCGTCGTTAACACCCTCACGTTCAATATCCTCCAGAGCTTGATCAACGTTACGAACTCCAGAAACCATGGTGATTGATTTTTTTTTTTTTATAGATCTGATGAGATCTGATTGCCGTTTGTAACAGTGGATGGCGCCAATGAAGAAACGTGGATCTACTCACTGGTAGCAGATCTACTTTCCTCGGGTGTGATTATACTATTTCACCGATGGTTCTTCTGGGTCTGTGTTCTTCCACCTACAAAATGAACAGCGCCGTTACTTACCCCTCAGAAAGGGACAGAGGGGTCCTCTTTGGGGTAACCCTCCGGCGTGAGAATCAGTATATTTGTGGAGAAGATAATAATGTGTGTGTAAGAGAATCTCAAGAGTATTGCTGAATAGCTTAATACCCTCTGATTGTGAGACTGTCTCTTTGTATGTAACTGATTGTGAGTGAAAGTAATTCAATATGATTGAATGTGTTATCACTGCTTGTAACTGTCAATGATTGAGTATGAATGTGTCATCAAAGTGGAGTTGATGCTGTATTTATAGTGCTAAGGTTACCACCGGTTGGGCTCAACCTCGTTGGCTTCCTCCAATCGCACTGCGCCACGTGTCCTCTGGGACACCTGGCGCTTTCTCGTTGGTTGTAATCACGTGGTAACACATGTGTCATGCTGAGTTGTCGACCTTCCATTTGGCAGCTGTCAACATCAGCATATTCTTGCTCCTTAAAAAGATGCCTTCTGGAAGGTTGTCTGACGTGCACAATCAAGGTTGCCCTAATCCTGATTTGGATAAGGACGAGGTTGATTATGCGCACGTGTGATATGCGCCCATCCTGAGGATGCGCGAGGTCTTCTCTTTATTCTCACGCGCAGATATTTCATGCGCATATGTGATATGCACGAGCATGTGATATGCGCCGCGCGCTGATGCGCTGCGCGCATATGTGATGCGCGAGCATGTGTGTCTGGGCGGATGTGATATGCACGAGCATGTGATATGCGCCGCGCGCTGATGCGCCGCGCGCGTATGTGATGCGCGAGCATATGTGTGCCTGGGCATATGATGCCTGAGCATGTTTTGTATGCGCCATGCGCATAGGTTTTGGCTTTGTGCCTTCATAATGTCTTTATCTTGTGGGTTGACCCGCCTTGCTCGGTGTTGAGGCGGGTACATACCTCTTCACTTCTTCTCATGAAATCTGGTAGACAGTGACCCTCAAGTTCTTGAGCAGCAATTGTTGATCTACCGCACAAAATCTCAAATAGAACCACACCAAATGAATAAATATCAGATTCCAAGGTCAGAAATCCTAATTTTTGGTAAACTGGGTCCACGTATCCCGGTGTGCCACATGCATAATCAACGACATACTCGGTTTCTTGAGTTATTGGGCTTATTAAAGAAAGCCCAAACCCTGCAAATTTTGCTTTCCAATCATGGTTTAGTAGAATGTTTGCAGTTTTGATGTCTCCATGTATTACCCTTGTTTGTTTTCCAACTCCTCCATGAATGAAATCCATCGCGCTTGTGACATCGATACATATACTAAGCCGTTTCATCCATGTCAGAGTAGCATCGTTTAGATACCTATCAAGACTTCTTCTGGATGCATATTCATAAACAATGACTTTTTCATTTTGTTCATCACAGTAGCCTACAAGACCAATGACATTCTCGTGCTTATACTCCCAAAGAATTTGGAGCTCACTCAAGAATTGTTTTTCCTTTTGACCAAGCCTTGTACCTAATCGCTTTGCAGCAACGGTATTAAACTCATCACCATCTTGAAGGTTTCCTTTATAGACTTTCTCAAATCCTTCTCCGCCAATATAATTGTCATGATGGAAGTTTTGTGTGGCCAATTTTACGTCTTCAAGTGGAATTCTCGGGTTGTCTTTGTTGTTTTTCTGTGGACCATAAGGCACAAATATTAAACTATGACTTGTTAAAATAAAAATTGGAGATCAAAAAAGAGTTAAAAAGATATATTAAACCTGGTGAATGCTAAAATATAACAATAACATTTTAAAATACACCCTTGAAATTGATAAGTTGGTGACATCATAGACTTCAAACAATGAAAAATATGATTTTAATATGCATGTTCCTTTTGTCAGTTTCATATACCAATTCAACAAAGTCATAAAAACCGTACTCTCAATAAGGCAGGTTTTAATTTAATATTGACAGGTTGAATACACAATACAATATTAGAAAGTGGAAAGGGTTATTAGCAATGTAAACCTAATAGTTTGTTTTGACATTACAGTAATTCATCACAGTTATTACTTCTAGGTATTGATAGGATGAAGTTAGAACAACTTACTTGTAAGAATAATGCTTTCTCAAGTTCCTTGACCACGACTTTCATTGTTGGGCGTTGGTTTTGAGATTCTGACACACATTGATGTGCAATTTGAATAAATGTGCGCAAAGAATTCCTGTTGGGCCCTCTATTTAATACAAAACTGCTTTCACTAGTTTCTCCTATTATTAGAGGATCTATCATGTCCTCTAGTGTTCCTTTGCTGAAGCTTTGTCTTGCCACATGGGCCTGCCCTAAGGCACTCTCCTTTTCGTAAATTTGGTCAAAGGTTGTCTTCCCACATAGAATTTCAAACAAAACTACTACAAAACTATAAACATCCGATTCTCTTTTTAATTTATTAGTCTTCTTATATTCTGGATCTGCGTAGGCCGGTCTGCCAAACCAGTTGAGATAGAGAGCTTCGTCGTTTTGATTTGGAGGCAGGATTACAGAGAGCCAAGAGTCAACAATCTTTGCCCCCAAATTCTCATCCAACCCAATGCTATAGCTGGTTATATCACGGTTTATTATCACCTTTTGGTCCTCCATCTCATAGTGAAGGTACTTCAATGCCTGTGCAACATCAATACAGATTTTCAAACGCTTTTCCCATGTCAAAATACGCATCTGGTTAGTGTTTCCCAAATGACATATAAGGTGTCCATTAGAAACATTTTCGGTAACAAGGATAATCTCAGAACCTTCAAGACAAAATCCAAGTAAAGTGACTATGTTGGGATGCTTGACAAGGCTAAGCATTTCAATTTCTTTATAAAATGCTTCTTACTTCCAGAAGCAGAGTATCGTTTTATAACTACCTTTGAATGTTCTCTACTCTTCCCCTTTCTGGATACAGAATTATCTTTATCAAAGTGGTTAAGCTCTGCTCTGTACAAAGGACACTCAAAACCCCAAGATGTAATTCTGTGTCTCTGAAAAATCATTTGTTGCTGATTCAATATCAGCGAGAGAAATCTTCAAGCACTCTGAAGAGGTAGGTCCCAGCAGAGCCCAGTTGGACCCGCAAGACTCACCTTCAACAGGGACGTCTGCGCGGTTAGACCCGCAAGACTCACCTTAAACAGGGACGTCTGCGCAGTTAGACCCGCAAGACTCACCTCGAAGAGAGACGTCTGCGCAGTTGAACTCGCAAGACTCACCTTAGAGGGACGTCTGCGCAAAGACCAACTGGATCCGCAGGACCAACCATGCTCAGAGACGCGACGTCCTTACGCGCAGTACGCAAGCTGTTCCCGCAGGAAAAGCCTCCCAATGGTGACGTACTCCGCCTGTTCCCGCAGCTACGGATACTAGCCATCAGGGAAGGCTACCCGCACAGCAAGGCTACACGCACAAGGCACTAACTCTCAAATAATTCAGTAGTCACCTGAAGAGGGAATGAGCAAGCCGGGAATACTCCCGCCCAAAGCCGGGAAAACTCCCGCCCAAATGAGCCAGTCCGTACGCTACTGGAGGATCTTTTGTACTATACCTGCCAAGGTATGGACAAAAGATCTGACCAAAGCTGCGACAGCTCACTGACAACAGTACGATGAACAGCACGCTCTAGTACTTAATGTCACTATCAGCCGCTGCCTACTCACCAACCCTTGTCGTGGCATGTACATAGCCTGCAGTTGGTGGAAAATGAATAGTACACAGCCGGCCATGTCACTATCAGCCGCTACCTACCCACCAACCACCAGCACGGCACGTGCGTAGCCCACAGTTGGTAGAAAAGGAATATTATACAGCCGGCTGTACCTTCTTGGACACCTACCTTCGGCTATAAATACTCCAACACCTTGGAACGGTATCATTATCTTATATCTTCATATATTATCTGATATCTTCTCTCTAGCTATTTCTCTTAATATACACTTATATTCAAGAGAAATCTAGTCTGATTCTCACGCCGGAGGGTGGTCACAAAGAGGTACCCCCCCTTCTCTGTGACGAGCTCACGGTGTCTGTTTTGCAGGTCATCGGAAGAACAGCCATCTTTGCCGGACCTAACCCTCGTGGGAAACATCTATTTAACCCCCAGATTATCCGTAATCTGCCTGCAAATATGTACAACGGCAATAATAATTAGTTACAACACTGAATACAAATGGAGAACAAATTGTGCTTTTAATATTAAATCCACCGCCTCATTGTGACGCCGACCCAACTTTTCTTTTTTCCCGCCTTTTGTGTCCCCTTATTTATTTTTTATTCTTTTAAGGCGGGCCTTGGAAATAAAACCAGCCCAACTCGTTTTTCCAAGCCCATAAACCCTTTATAGTTAGCCTGGTGTACAAACCGGTTTTTTTTCCAAACCGAACCTGTTTGGTCAAAGCCTGGTCAAAACCGGTTTGACCCAAACCAGTTTAAAAGCAACCTAGTCCAAGTCGGTTCGGTCCGGTTTAGAACCGATTTAACCGGTTTTAACATGTTTGAAACCAATTTTCATCAAACCGGTTCAGTTTTAAAACCTGTTTGGATGTTCAAAAGAGGAACCGGATCCAAAACCGGTGGTTTGGGTCGGTTCATAAATCAGTTTGGGTGAAACCGGTTTCTTTATCAAACTGGTTCGGGTCGGTTTGCCATGAACCGATCAGAAACCGGTTTTTCTGTACACCTTTAGTTAGCCACCAAGTATATATGCCCAAAACACATAAAATGTGAATTAATTATATAAACATATTAAACTAAGGTGCTGTTTGTTTTTCCTCAAAAGCACTTCTCCACCTCTTTTGTCTGCACTGAGAAGAGGGCGCGCAGACGTTGGGCTCTGCAGTGTGTTTGTTTTTCCGAAGACGTTTCATTAAAAAACGTCTGCGCGCCCTCTTCTCCCAGAAGTGTTGGTATTGTTACTTCTCACCTCTTCTAACCAATTTCTTTCCATCTTTCTTATTCCATCAGACACTCCCAAACCCTAATCCCCTCATCCTCTCCACTGCCACCCAACTCACCCACCATCAACCCGTCGCTCCACTGCCGCCCAACTCTCCCACCGCTGCAACCCCATCTCTCCACTGCTCCAGCGCCGCCGCCCCACCGCCGCAACCTGCCGCTGCCGCTCTACTGCTCCAGTGCCGCCCCACCGCTGCAACCCCGCCGTCCTCTATTCCCCCATATCAGGTTTAATTTCATATCTTTTGTTACTATTGATGTTTGGTGTGTAGGTTCTGTTATTATTGAGTTTGGTGATTTTAGGGTTTATTGAACCAGATTATGCTATCTCGTAGTGGTTAATACATGTTTTGATTGATTTTGGTGATTGTTAGGGCTTATTGAACCAGAGTGTGTGTTTGTTTGTCTCGTGGTAATGAATACGTGTTTTGATTGTTATTTTTATGCTATAAACATTTTCATGATTTTACTTGATAATTGTTGCTATGTTAGGCGTTAGTTTGTGGAAAAGATAATTGCTTTGAAGTTACTTGAACTGTGAATGCTAGCTAATATATCAAACATTAACTTGTTATATGTCTTCTGAGATTAGATTAGATTAGATTAGATTAGATTTAGAATAGTTTTGGTAGTCTGCAGTTATTAAAAAACAAACAGTCTTCTTGTTGCAGACTGCAGAGTTTTGGTCCACCTCTTCTGCTACAGATGTTGGCAGATGTGGTTTCGCAGTCTTCTGACATTTTACCTCTGAAAAACAAACAGCACCTAAGTGTAGTTAGCTAAATGATAATCTAAATATATTTTAGTAAAATTAAATTTTACCAATAGTTAGCTGGATTAATTAAATCAAGTGTACTCATCCCAAATCCATATTAAACCAAGTACATTTTGCTGGATTAATGTGGTTTATTTCGAGAAATGGGTGCTCTTCAAAACCCAAATTTGATTTGTAGAGATTCTCAAGAATTGGGTGTTTCCTCGAAACCCAATTTTGATACGTAGGGTTTCAAGGATCTGAGTTTTTTTTATAAACCAATGATTGCATATGATGACGCCTTTAAGAATAAGAGTTCTCATGAAGAAACTACAATATCTTTCATAAATAAACTGAGTCCATGTACACCATGGGGTTTTTGAAGAACACCAAACCCTAGTATTACTCTATTTTATTCTTTGTTTTTTATTTTAACAATATAATTAATTAAGGGTGGCAAACCCAACCCAAATGGATTGTTTTGTGTTAAGATGTATAAACTTTAAAAATAAAATGGGTTAGGATGGATTATAAAAATTCTTTAAGGAGGTCAGGATGAGTTTAAAATATACAAGTGAGTTCCATTTATAAGTTAAAATGGGTCAAAACAAAATATCCAATTTATCCAAAATTTAGCTAATTTAAAATACCCAAACTATCACGTGCAAACAAAACTCATCCGAAACCAAAAAAACGATCAAAATAAAACAAAAACCCCGAACCAACTAAAACGAAACAAAAAAACAAAAACAAAATAGAAACGAAATAGAAAAACGGCCAAAACGAAACAAAAACCGGAATGAAACCGAAAAACTGACCAAAACGAAACAAAAAAAGCGAAATGCAACCGAAAATCTAACCAAAACTAAACAAAAACACTGAATCGACCAAACCGAAACAATGCTAAATCGAAATAGAAAAACGAGCAAAACGAAACAAAAAAACCGATATGAAATCGAAAAGTTGACCAAAGCGAAACAAAAAAAAACGAAATGCAAATGAAAAGCTGACCAAAACAAAACAAAAACACTGAACAGACCAAATCGAAACAAAAAAAGGAAACTGGACCGAAATAGAAAAACGAACGAATCGAAACAAGAAAACTGAAAAAACTAAGAGGAACATAAAAAAACTAAATGCAATTTAAAAACCGGACCAAAACGAATCAAAAACATCGAATCGACCAAAAGAAAACAAAAAAAACTGAAACGAAATTGAACCGAAATAGAAAAACGACCCAAACGATACAAAAAAAACCCGATATAATACCGAAAAACTGACAAAAACGAAACAAAAAAAAGCGAAATGTAATAAAAAAGCTTACCAAAACGAAACAAAAAAACTGAAACGTAGCCGACCTAAATAAAACAAAATGAATCGAAATGAAACAAAAAAAAAAACGAAATGAAACCGAAAAAACTGACTGAAACAAAACAACACTGAAAACGAAATTATTGAAACCGAGCAAATACCAAAACCGACTGAAATGAAAAAACAAAAAACAAAACCGAACCGAAAAAGAACCCGAAAAACTCGAACATGAACCGGTACAAAACGGTTTTTATTTTTTTTATGAACGAGGATGACGGGGGAAACATTTTAGTTATTTTACATTTTGTATTTTTTATTTATATTTTGAGCTATTATTTTTTTTAATAGTTTTTTTGAATATTTTTTTGAGGGATTTTTAAAACCCTTTGTATGTCAACCTTCACTTGAATCAAGATGGGTTAGCTTTACCCATCTTGACCCATATCCATCCTAACACTCTATTTTAAAAATTTATCCTGACCCATACCATCCTGACCCATCATCCAAATCCAATCCAACAAACTCACATTGCCACCTCTAATATAATATAGGAAATTCCTAAAATAGACCATTTGAGGAGATATAGTCTCAAAATAGGCCACAAGTTTCAAAATTTCAATTAATAATCCATCAAAATCCATCTGACATTTGGTTTCGTGCCAAATTCGTGAGATTTTAAGCCAAATCCGTTTGACCCGTGAGATTTCAAAGGAAATCCGTCTGACCCATGAGATTTAAAATCAAATCTGCGTGACCTGTTAGATTTCAAGTCACATCCGTCTGACCCTTGAGATTTCAAGTCAAATTCGTCTGACATGTGAGATTTCAAGCCAAATCCGTTTTCTTGAAAACCATCTCCTCCGTGAGATTTGGAAAAAGTTTGAATTCACCTTGTTTTAATTCACCACCACCTCACGTCTTTAAAATAAACCTGATTAATCTTCGTCACCATCTGTCATTCAACATCACCATCTCTAGCCACTGTCGGCTACACTATCTCATGTCACCGTTGTATTCACCATCCAACATCACCATATCTGCCCACCGTCGCCTTCACCATCCAACATCACCATATTCGGCCACCCGCCTTCACCATCCAACATCAACATATTCGACCACCGTTGTCTTCGTGATAGCCTCCATTTCGTGGCGGATCAACTCCATCGTCTTCCAACATCAACATATATACATCACATCATCTTCTACGGTTTCCGGCAAGTAGCGGTGGTGGTGAATCAATGGTGGAATGAGGTGGATTCAAATTTTTTTTTTCAAAAACTCACGCAGGAAACTGGTTTTTGTTTAAAATCTCATGGGTCAGACGAATTTCCTTTGACATCTCACGGGTCACACGGATTTAGTTTGAAGCCTCACGAATTTGGTACGAAACCAAATGTTACGACAAAGATGGATTATTAATGGAAGTTTTGAAACTTATGGCATATTTTGAGACTCTCTTTCCTCAAATGGCCTATTTTGGGAATTTATATTTAACGAGCTGTGTAATTTTTAAAGACCAAAATTAAAATTTAATCCACAAAGTGTAATTTACTTTAATAATAATTGTGTTACAAAAACAAAATATTAATGGTAAATATGTATTTGGGGTTTGGATCAAATACAAATAAAATTAACGTGCTAAACGTGAGAATAAAGTAGAGTAATTATATATAAGTAGAGTAATTATCATAGAGTAATTACATAATTACTCTATGATAATTACTCTACTTGTATATATAATTACTCTATTACTCTATGATAATTACTCTACTTGTATATATAATTACTCTGTTTGATTCTCACGTTTAGCACGTTAATTTTATTTGTACGTTAACCTTCCCCTATGTAATTGAACCGTTAATGGTTTAGTGAATTTAAAATAACATGTTATTGCAACTAAAAAAAAAGTCTTAAAATAGGTTAATGTTTATGTTGTTATTATTATTATTATTAGTAGGGGTGTACAACCCGAATCTGAATAAACTAATTAGGGTCGGGTTAAATAGGGTCAAGGGTTAATTAACAGAATAATCCGAATTGTTAATAGGGTCGTATTTAGGGTTCATTGAAAACATAAATCGGGTTTCGGGTCAACCTGATTAGTGGTGATAGTTAACTTCAAATACAATATTAATGCAACGGTAAAATAAACACTAAAAAGTTAGTATGGAAGTTTTATAGAGAGTTTGGAGGGGGAAATAGGTCATTGCCCCTTAATTATTCCCATTGTTTTTGTTAACGTTCGTTTATGATTGTTCATTTAAGTTTGTTTATGTTCCGAACATGCTCGTTTACATATTAATAGAAAATTATTAAATATTATTTGCATTTAGAAATGATATCAATCTAATATGTTTTATATTTGTTTGTTTGTGTTCATTTAAGTGTGCTCATTTGTGTTCGTTTTGTGTTCATTTATATTTGTTTGTTTGTGTTTATTTAAGTGTATTCATTTATGTTGTTTTTGTTCGTTTAAGTGTGTTCATTTATCTTTGTTTAATTGTGTTCGTTTAGATTTTAAATGAACGAACATGAACTCAAATATATGTTCGATTAAGTGTTTGTGTTCGTGTCGTTTAAAGTTAAAGGAACGGACACGAAATGCCCTTGTTCACGTTCGTTCGTTTCATTTACAGACCTGTATGTAACTATAAAATAAAGACCGGTGAAAAAATTGAAAGTTGAGTGAAATGAGAAATATTGCAACCCACAAGTAAGAAACATAAAAGTCAACTTTAAAATATAGAGCAACATGGTTAACCGGACCCTACTAACCCGAATCAGACTAACCCAAACCTTAATAGGGTCGGGTTACAAGTTATTTATTATTTTTTTAAAACCCGACTAACCCAACCCGATTAACACCCCTAATTATTTTTTAACCAGAAATCCGATCGATTGATCCGATTAACACCCCTAATTAGCATAATGATAGATAAAAAAAAGTGTATGACCAAAGCATCAACGGTCAACCCAAGCACTCCATTTGTTTGACTGTATATGGTAATTGGTTGGGTTATAATAATATCAGCTTCCGAGCTTCGTACTCAATAAACCACCCAGGTACAATGTATTCCTCTAGTAGTTTTATATGGTTAAAAATTACATGTTGATATGCCTATCTTACTTAACTAATAAACAAAAATACTCGAGATGATGTGTTATAACCGAATTCATTCTTATTTCTAATCTTCATTCTCATTAATCCATGGTATCCATGGGTCTTGGGTTTAGTTGTTATGACCCATTAAAACTATCTGGATATTTGATTCTAGGATTTTATTTATTATTAGTTAATATCATAATACGCTGATTGAAGAGAAAATAACCAACTTTCTATATATATAAAAAAAAGAAAAACTGTAAATAATATTTGAAAATTAATAATTAATTTGGTTTCAATGCAAATATACATCTCACATCAAAGAGTAAAATATCTCAATATATATTTGAGTATATTTGTATTTGTGTTCTTATTTTTTACCTTTAATTTCCTTTTTCAAATAATTTATTTTATTATTATTAATTTAAATGTTGACAAATCCCGTGTATTACACGTGTCTAAACCTAGTTAGTAATATAATAAGATCTAAAACTCACCTCATAAACGGACTAAAAGTATCAAACAATCCGCTAAATTCTAGCAATTCAATAAATTTTTATCCAAGTAAATGAGTCCGGGAAATCATACGGGTATCACACAATATCATGTCCGTCCCAAATCCAAAAAAAAAAAATCAAATTGTGATGTATATCTAAATGCCGGCCCTCTTATCCATTCCAAATGTTTTGGATTTTTTTTGCACGTTTTAGATTCTTTTACCATCCCTATGTCTCACGACTTATTTCTAAGTACAAAAGGAAATAGAGTAATTGAAACAAAAGGAAAATTACTATGCAAGAATGATAAAAGGCAAAATAAAAACGATAACAATAATATAAAAAAGATCTTACAATATTTTCAAGTCGCAGCTGAAGTTCCAGTGCTCTCTCAAGTTCATCAGCAATATATTCCATATTCGGGCGGGCTGCTTGATCCTCATTTATGCAAGTGTATGCTATGTTTGAGTACTTGAGAAGTGATTGTGGGGACATCCGATTACATCGTAGATCAGGACATATTATACCCCACAAAGTTTTGTTTTCATAATGATATTTGGCTAATGGAGCTAGAAAACTTTTAGCCTGATTCTGAACATATGCTTTCCTCCCACACAACATTTCAAATAAAACGACTCCATATGAGTAAATATCGGACTTGTGGGTCACACCTCCCGTCTTTTCAATCGCTGGGTCTATATACCCCATTGTGCCAATTTGTTCACAAAGGAAGACCTGATCCTTTTTATGTACTGATTGTTTGATGGAAATTCCAAAACCGGATAGCTTGGCTTCCAAGTTCACGTCTAATAAAATTGTGTCGCTATTGATGTTACAGTGTATAATAGCATAATCACGTCCCTTGGAATAATGAAGGTAACTCAACACACGAGCCACCCCTAAACATATTCTCAATCTTTGCGTCCATGTGAAGTTCGGGTTGCTTAGATGCTGCCCGAGACATCTGTCGGCCTCATACATGGTTACAATGATCTTCTTGTCTTCCTCATCACAAAACCCAACAATAGAGATCAGATTCGTATGCTTGAGATCAATAAGCACTGAAATTTCCCTCAAAAACTCAAGGTCTGCTTCCACGTTCTTACAGTCAAACCTCTCTGCAGCAATCTTCATTAACCTTCCGGATTGCAAGAGTTGTCCTTTATATGTGGTACTAAATCCACCGTGTCCGATGATGTTATCATGATTGAAGTTGTTGGTGGCCTTTACTACGTCTTCTAGTGGGATTCGTAAGTGAGCAAACTTGGTCATTGTTGATACCATGTTCTGTTTATCAAGTAGAAAGGATTGAGAAAACAGAGACTTACAAATGCAACACTAAACTCTGTAAGTTCAATACGACTATACATAAGCATCTGCACACTATTTTTATTTGGTCAAATTAGTTATAAATATTTATACATACATCGATGTGTGTGTTAATAAGTTGTAAGTTTCTTCATGTTCTTAATAGATTAATGGCATAAATAACTTTTTATGGTGAACACAAACTGAAGTTATTGATTATATTAAAGAATTTAAAACTTACTTGAATTTCAATTGCCTTCTTAAGCTGCGTTAACACTTTTTTTGTGGTCGGTCGTTTTTCCCGTTCATGATATAAGCATTGGTAGGCAATCTCTTGAAATGTAGCCAATGATTTGGGCTCGATCTGTTCCCTTATTTGCTCGAACACCACTTCATCATGCTTTCCTTCTTCAAATATGTTTCTAATGAACTCTGGTAGATAGTGGCCTTTATGTTTTTTGATTTCAAACGTCGATCTTCCACACAAGATCTCAAATAAAACCACACCAAATGAATAAACATCAGATTCTATGGTTAGGAATCTTGATATTTCATAAAGTGGATCCACGTATCCAGGTGTGCCACATGCATAATCGATGACATACTCTGTTTTCTTAGTTATCGGGCTTATTAAGGAAAGCCCAAAATCACCAAGTTTTGCTTTCCAATCATGGCTTAGTAGAATGTTAGCAGTTTTAATATCCCTATGTATCACCTTAGCTTGTTTTCCAACTCCTCCATGTAAGAAACATAACGCGGTTGCAACATCAATGCATATAATAAGTCGTTTCACCCATGTAAGAGAAGCATCCTTCAAATACCTATCAAGACTTCCTTTGGGTGCATACTCGTAAATAATGACTTTTTCATCTTTGTCATCACAATAGCCTATAAGACCAATTACATTCTTGTGCTTATACTCCAAAAGAATTTGGAGTTCATTCCAAAATTGTTGCTCCCCTTGACCACGCCTTGTATCCAGTTGCTTTGCAACAATGGTTTTAACTCCATCGCCATCTTGAAGGTTTCCTTGAAAACTCTCCCAAATCCTCCTCCGCCAATGAAATTGTCATCATGGAAGTTTTGTGTGGCTACTTTTATGTCTTCAAGTGAAATTATGGGGTTGTTCATCTTGTTAATCTGACATATATACATGACACACCATATAAAAAAACACATATATTGATAACAATTTGTTAAAATATAATTGATGATTTAAATGGTGTTGAAAACAATATATACTAATTGGAAGATGCTAATAGAAAAAATAAATTGTTAAAATACATGTTAGTATTTTTGCTGGTGTACTTCAAAATCAAAATGGTGATGGAAATTGTACAGAACTATAAGCAATGATTAAAACCGACCACAGTAAAATATTTTATAAAAACTATCAAAATGATGATGAAGTTGGTTATATCATAGACTTCAAACAATGTAAAATACAATTTAACAAGCATGATAAATGTCCTTTTATCCATTAAATATGCCTTCTACTGAGTTTTCAAAAGTTTTAAATTGAACATAGATCATATTCTATTTTTGACGCTTTCATATCAGTAGTCCAGCAAAGTCTTAATTCACAGTCTAAAAAAGTTAATAAACCATAAAAGAAAGTAAACATAGAAAGTGGAAAAGATTTATAACTGTTTTACTTTACTAATTATAATCTAACGTCATAAAGCAGTTTACATTATTTTTTTAAATTAAAGTGAATCATCACAATGACTACTTCTTATCAATAATACGAAGTTAGAACAATGACTGACTTGGAAGAATAGTGCTTTCTTAAGTTCATTGACCACCACTTTTATTGTCGGACGTTCATCTTGAGTTTCGGCCACACACTGATATGCAATTTCAATAAATGTGCGCAAGGAATCCGCATTGGGTCCTCTGTTTAGAACAAAATTGTCTTCATCGTTTTCTTCCTTTATTGTAGGATCAATAATGTCATGTAGTGTTTCTGAACAGTAGCATCGTCTTATCAAGGAAACATTTTCTCCGTAGAAACATTTTCGGTGACAAGGATCATATAGGAAGCTTCAAAACAAAATCCAAGTAGGGTGACTATGTTACTTGGGAGTTGGGATGCTAAGCACTTCAATTTCTGTAAAAAACTCTTTTTCTCCGTAGTCCAGCGTTTAATAAGCACATGATCAGTCCCTTCAACAGATGACCGCTTTTCTTTACCAAAATGGTCGTCGAGTTTTGCTCTCATTCAAAGATGCAATTTTGTATGTCTTTGAAAAATCATCGGTTGCTAATTTAATATCATCGAGACGGATCTTCAAATGTTCCAACTTCTTAAATATATATGTCACAATGAAACTGAAATTGAAATTGTGTGGTTCATATTTTTATTGAGAAATTGGAATTCATGGCCGACCTGCTTCTTTTCCCCCCTTTGTTTTGTGTTCGTACGTGACCCGACCCGACCATTCTTTTATCAATTCAAGGCCAGCCCAGCATATTCTCCCAAGCCCATAAACCATTTATAGTTAGTTCTAAACTAGGCCCAAATATTACAATTTGTTAAACCGATTTAAATTATTAATGATAGTTATTAGCTAGATTAAATGTTAATATGAAAGGAATATAAAATCCTCTGCTTAATCTAATTAAATTGTTTATGCTCATAATTATAGATGATTTGCTAAAATTCAAAGTGTTGTTGATTATATATATGCATGTATTCTGCCAGTAAAGTGAAAAAGGTTGTTAGACCAATTAGTTAATTTAAATATATAAGAAAGGTGGATTATATTGTTAATATTTATTATGTAATATAATTGCATGATTCATAAATTTAATTTAAAATTTTAAAATATTTCAATTGAGGTTATAGTTAACTAAATGATAACGAATACGGATAAGCATGATTATAAAACACTAAGTTACTAATAATAAGGAAACGTAACGTAGAAGTTACTTAACAAACATTTTCTTTGTTTATCATTTGACACGTGAAGAGGTAACCCTGGGATTGAGGTTGCCGAGGTAACCCGGGATTGTGGTTATCGTATGAGGTCGTATCTCATTCCATAACTCAACCTAATAATCCAGCATGTGGATTATAATCAACCTTACTAAAACCTTACGTGAAGAGGTAATAGTGGGTTCTAAATAAAACACGTCATACCGACCTTATTTAAAAACTGGCGTGCCCTTCTTATCCATTAAATACCGACCTTATTAATCATGCAACAACTCAGGTGAGAAAACAATGTAGCCGTTTACCATCAACGCTCACATTATCTATTTTCTCTGTTTTCCACTTGCAACCCATATGATTGAATTCTTGATTATAACTTAAATTGATCAAATTAATCTTTCATAACAAATTTCAATATTGTACGTAATACCATTGTTATATTATTATCAATTATTTAAACAAAAGGTCATATATAACTTGTATTTATCAACTCTTGTATTGTAGTTAGTTATTTAAGTGTTTAGATATCGCAGACAATTCATTATAATTTGTTGTTATTAGTGTGAAACTTATAATCGATCTATTAATTAATCATTGTGTAGATTATTGTTTCAATTCAAAAACTATATATATATATATAACAATTTACTATATCTATTGAAGTTCCGTCAAATTCCAATTCAATTTATAGATTTCAATTTATTTTTAGAAAAAAAATTTACCAGCTGAAAGGATAATCAAGTCGAAAAAGAAACAAAGAACAGGTCATACATGAATTTCATGAGATGCTTTTTCAACTTCCTCAGCAACTTGGTCATTTTTCGGTTGTTGTACTTGCTCCTCCTTCAAGAAAAAATGAGAGAAAAAAGTTACTGATAAAAGCTACATTTTAGTGATGAAAAACTAAAAATTTGGTGACGGAAAACAATTTCAATTTGTAGATTTCAATTCTTTTAAAACATTTTAGTGAAAAAAAATGATGAAGGAAGGTCTTACTAGAATTTCATGAGTTGGTGTCTCAAGTTCCTTAACAACTTGATCCTTATCTAGCTGTTGCACTCCCTCAACCTTTAAGAAATAATATATATATATATATATATATATATATATATATATATATATATATATTGAGTATAAACATTTAATACGATGAGGATAATTAATTAAGGTAACAGAAGATAAAAATATTACAACGTTATGGAATACACACGCATTTTGAATCGAAATGAAAAGGCAATCGGCAAGGTCCCCAATAAGCCGGGACAACCTCCTATAAAGTAGAATTTCCTTCATTTGAAAAAAAAAATCACAAACACGTAACCGTGTTTCAGTTTGAATCAACATTGATGTCTACATATCAAGTCTTTCAAGATCCGTTACATGTAATACACACACACACACACACATATATATATATATATATATTTCGCTTAATAAAATATAATAAAAGAATCCAATAACAATAGGGAGACAGGTAAGCGGACAACAAACTGCGTCACCACCCCTTTTGAATGGCAAAACCGATCCTAAAAAAAACAAAGTTATCGTTCTTCGGCGTCATTGAATTACTGTGCACGACCAGCTGAAATTTAGCTATTAAAAATGTAGCAATTTATATGTATTCCTTATGCATTAAAATAATATATGCACTTAATGGTTAAATTAAATTAAAATTTTAATATATATATATATACACATGTGACTTACTTGAAAGAACAATGCTTTCTCAAGTTCTTTGAGAACAACGTTCATTGTTGGACGTTGGTCTTGTGTTTCTACCACACATTGGTTAGCAACTTTTAAAAATGTGTGCAAAGAATCCTTACTAGCTCCTCTATTTGCAATAGAACTCTTTTTACAAATTTCTTCCTTTAGTGTAGGATCATCATGTCCTCTAGTGTTCCCGTGCAGAAGTTTCGTCTTACCACATGAACTAGACCTTTCTTACTTTCCTTACGGTAAATTTGGTCTTTAGCACGCCTTCCACATACAATTTCAAACAAAACTCCTCCAAAGCTATACACATCGGTCTCTCTGTTTAACTTACTAGTATTCTTATATTCTGGATCTACGTAGCATTGTGAGTCAAAATGTATTTTTCTATACCCAGCTTTGCCATTTTGATGTGGAGGTAAGAATGTTGCCCATTGAAAGTCTTCAATCTTTGCCTCCCAATTCTCATTAAACCCGATTCTAACGCAGTTTATATCACCGTGTATCATAACTTTTTTGTCTTCCATTTGAAAGTGAAGGTAATTCAATGCACGAGCAACACCAATGCAAATTTTCAAACGTTTTTCCCAAGTTAAAGTACACATTTCTTTGACATTTCCCAAATAATCCTTAAGAAATCCATTAGAAAATTTCTAAACGACAATCATCATATCATAACCATCAACGCAGAATCCTAACAAATTGACTAGGTTGTGATGTTTAACACTAGATAGCATTTCAAGTTCTGTAAAAAATATTTCTTCTTCTTCCTCTTCATCTACAGGAAGGAAGCGCTTAATAACTATAGTGTTATGTCTCTTGGATAGTTCACTTATACTCTTCCCTTCTATAGAGAAAGTGTTTTCATTATCAAAATGACCAAGTTCTACGGAGTACCAAGTATGGTAATTGTTAGATCCAATTTTGTATTTGTCTGAAAAATTGTTGGTGGCTAACTTTATGTCATTGAGTTGAATCTTCAAGTGTTCCAAGTTCTTTCCCTGCAGTAACATGTAACAAGAGGAAAAGAGAGTTACAAAGTATGAAATTATAGATACTTGTCAGAAGTATGAGAACAATTTTTGGTGGTTAATATATTTGTAATCACTTTTAGGAACCCTAGCGGACTCAAATGACCAAAAGAAAAAAAAACTGAACATAAAAAGAAAAATAATATCTTATGCTAGTGGGTCCCATAAATAAATATCTTCCCTCCTCCGCCGCACGTACACCACAGTTCACATGGTGGTAGTTTGTGTTTTCCATATGAAGAAACACAGATTTGAATCGGTTAAGGTTAGGTCTATATTTCCACAAGGGTTACCGGATGAAACTAGGTTAAAATGAGTAGAGAGTCAAGCAAGATCGGGATCCGAATCCAAATCCTGCAAAACAGAATCACCGTGAGCTCGTTACATGATGGACAAGATGCGAGGTCTTCCCGTAACCACCTTCCGATGTGAGAGTAAATATTGTTCTTATAGAGAGAGAATACAAGTTGATTGATGTAATATGAGAAGTGTGAACGAATACCTCATGATGATGAACCATGTATTTATAGCTGGGAATGGAGGGATATGTTTAGTGGGACTTTCACTATCTAAAAGATGCTTTCCTCTACTTGAATAGACATGTGGCCGAATCTAATAGGAGATGACAGCTAGCCATGTGCATGGTTGTTAGAGGACGTCCAGTTGTTGCAACATTCATTAATTTTCAAATCCGAAATCCCGACCCATTTTAAATTTCCGGTTTGTGCATATATATATATATATCAAGTTTCGTTTCATGTATTTATGTATTTGTATTCGTTAAACAGAACCGTTTTGTCGTTTCAATGCATCCTTGTTTGTCGTTTATCATTTATATAATATTCTCGATGATTTACGGTTATCGTTCGTTAATTTTCTATTCAGTCTGTTCAACTAACAAAACTCTGAGATTTAAAGTTTTTATTTAATCTTGTTCCAAACTATACGGTATAATTCAGAAATAATCCAAGTATATTAACTTTTATTACAATTATAAAACATTTCAAAGTTAAAGGGTCAATTTGTAGTTATATTTCAAATATGTTTTAATATAACTTGAAACTAAAGGGGCAAAAAGTGTAAAAGTTGTTTAAAATATAATACTCCCTTATAGGGCGGTGCAACGGTTCAGAACCGCGAGAACCGAACCGGAACCGCAAAATGACTAAAAATAAGAACCGGAACCGGTTATTCTAAACCGGTTCGGTTCCCGGTAAAGTCGGTTCTTGTCGGAACCGTTTCCGTTGTATATTTATCAAATGCGTTGTGCAAACTTTGCAAATTACAAAACAAGTTTATATAATTGTATGTCTTCTTTCACGGTAAAATTAATTTAGATCATAACATGAACATCCGTTATATTTTTGATTAAAACCTAATTGTTTAAACTTTAATTATAAACTTGTTTTGTAATTTGCAAAGTTTGCACAACGCATTTGATAAATATACAACGGAAACGGTTCCGACAAGAACCGACTTTACGGTAAAATTAAAGTTTGTCCCATTACAAATATCAATTTTCAAAATTTATTAAATAATTTCCAAGCTTACCCTTACACAAATGCAATCATTCAAACTTTCTTAAATTTTGTCTTTTTATATATGTCAATGGCATTATAGTCATTTGTTAAGCAAATAATGCAATCATTCAAACTTTCTAACATTTTGTGTTTTTCAAACTATGACACTTGTAGAGAGACGGAGGGAGTATTAAAATAAAAAACCCAACCCTAGCCCCAACCTCGCTTTTTCGGCCTAAAGGAACCGACCACCATAATGACAACCCCCAAAACCCCATTTTTCGCTCATTTTGACTCGTTTAAAGCTCGTAACTAACTTAAAACTTAACACATAACGACTAATCAACAATTAAAACACGTTTTAATTACCGAATTTCATTACTAACGTCGTAACCATCGCCGGAATTTGCTCCAATCTCATTTAACACGATTAATCACCAATACGCTCCAATTACTAGTATAAATAAGACCCTAAACGACTACTAAACTCGCACCAACCTTCAATCCTTCTCTAACACTCTCTATAACCTCTAGTCAATCCGTTTTAATCTGACTCCGGCCAACCACGGTTCTCTGTTAATCTATAAACCTTAGAGGTAATTGTTATATGCATTGTTATTGTTTTTAGCCATCTAACAAAACCCCTAAACTAATTTTTACAAACATGGAACGAATTTACTTATTGTAATTCTAGGGTTTTGTTGAGGAAGAAGATGGATTTCTATTATATATATATATATATATATATAATTTCTCATACACAAACCACACAATTGAGTTGGTTGAGTGGTTAAGTCGTTGTGCTGCACCAATGAGGACCTAGGTCCGAATTCTGGTTAAGTGTAACATCCTGAAATTTCTAAAAATAATATGTAATATATTATTTATTTATGATGGAAAAGTTTACTTGAGTTAGTAGAGAAATAATTAAATAATAAAGATGGAAGGATAAGTAGGCTTTAAAGATAAAATTAAATATGGACTTAAAAGGAAAGATGTGCCTTAGGTCCATGGGATTAAGGTAATATAAATACCCCTTAAACCCTAATCCTTTCCATTTCCATTCATCTCTACACCATAGCCTACACATTCAAAAACACACACTTCTCCAATTCCCGTTTTTGAGAAAATAGCCAACAAAGACATGACGATTCCCAGAAATCTAAACGTCGGATCGTTCTCAAATTTTAACTGAGTGTTCATGGCATATAAATGAAGATTTACACTATCAGATCTTTGATCAGAGGTTGGGAAGTCCGGTTGATATCAGCAAAACCGTAACAACAAAAATGGAGTTTTTCCGGCAACAGTTTCAGTTTTCCGGAAACTGTATCGACGGCCTCCGGCGGCGGCAGTACGCGGCGCTTGTAGATCTTGGAGAGACGGTTCTGTGGCCGCTTGAATCACTCAATTACGAGTTCATTTGATATGGTTTTGGTCTATCCGAGTGATTTCGATCATAAACCTCAAATGTACGTTTTTGTTAAAAATGTTTACTTTTCATGTACGGATTTGCATGTAAATTTGTAGGATGATTGAACGGGCCATGATTATTTATAAACTAATAAACTTGATAGTAAACGGGTTAGTTGGTTCGTTTCGGGTAAAACGAGTAGTGTTCGGTTTGTGAAAAGGACGGGTAAACGAAGTCGGTTTTACATGAAACTTAGTGGGATAGTAAATCGAACCTTATTATGTGAGAAAAATGTAAACCTGAACATAAACAAGTTGTTACGAATGAAACGGGTTATACGGGTGCATATGTATGGACGCATATGATGTTAGCGTATAAGGGTGTGTATCCGTATAAGTATATACGCCGTATAAGTTGCAGCGTATATGTATGTATCTAGCGCATATGTATGAGTACGTCGTATATGTATATAGCGTGTATGTATGCATATGTGCAACGTATAAGTATGACCTGCGTGCATGTATGAGTGACGTATAAATATGACCGACGTGTATGTATATGTAACGTATAAGTATGACCAGCGTGTATGTATATGCAACTTGTATGTATATGTAGTGTGTATGTATATGCAACGTATATGTATATGTAACGTTTATGTATATGAAGCGTATATGTATATGTAACGTATATATATGTATGACGTATATGTGTAACTTATACGTCAGATGTACTTATGCGCTGCGAGCAGCTTATACGCCATGGAGGACTTATAAGGGCTTAAATTATTTTCTGAAATAAACGAAAGATAAACAGCGTATACGTACGTAAATGATAGACATGGACTTATATAATATATTGTTAGTACACGGTTTTGCATCTCTAGTCTTTGTATCTATCGTTAATGTATTTGTCATTTTATTTATGTAATAAAGTATTAAAGTATTAAAGTAGTTCGTTAATGTACAACCTAGTTTGTTAAGGATGTTAAACGAACTAGAGCTAAGTTAAATATCCCTACTGATTTGTTAAGAATGTTTAACGAAACAGGGGGTGATTCGTTAATGTTATTTCTTTAAAGTGTAAGTAACAAAGTGGATGCTAGTTCGTTACGGGCTGTGTAACGAACTAGATCCATCGTCTATTTATAGTGGCTTTAGTCCACAGTTAATTTAAGTATTAGAGTTTTCAATTATCGAATCGCTGCCCGATTACTCTCTCAAGCTTCATACTAATCTTATTATATACATACTTCCAATTAATATATATAGTTAACGTATTACTAACAATCGATGGCAATCATGAGCTAGATCCGTGTTAGGATAATTATACATAGATCATATCTGTGTGTTGGATTAACAAGATCAAACAAGTGGTATCAGAGCTGTTGGTGCTCTTTTGCTCTTGATTTTGATAGTTAATTCGTTATTACAAAACTGTTAATTGTTATTTTGGTATAACTTTGTTTTCAGTTGAGTTTTGATCAAATTGAGTTTGATTTAAACTTGTAATGGACTGATTGGTTTGGATTTGTGATACATAAGGTATTAGAAGGGTGTGGATAATCGGAATTGGTATTTGATTGGAGTTTGGATTGAATTGGATTGGATCTGATTTTGGCCGAAAACAGGAGATTGGTTTTGGTTAGATCGGATACGAGTTAATTGGTTATTGGTTACGGGATGATACGAGTTGGATTCGTGATGTGGTTGCGAGTGTTTTGGTAATTTGATTGAACGATTTGGTTGAGTATCGAGTGTGTATTACAAATTTGTTTATGGGTTAAATGTTCATACGTTTTTCCAGATTTCTGGAAATTTGTGTTTGAAGGTTTGATGATTTGAAGATTCAAGTGGTTCGCTAACTAACATTTTAGCCTAATTCGTTCACATCTTCAAGCTAATTCGCTAGAATGATTAGCTGATTCGTGAACCATTTTGCTACATATTTCTAATTCGTGTCAACTAGTTCGTGTGACACGTGTCTTCCCTCGGTAATTGTTTTATAACAACTTTTGCCACGTGGCATTTGCTGTTAAAGGTTTGTTATAACCGTTGTAACTACCTAATTCGCTATAGGTTGATTCGTCATCAACTGTAGCTAATTCGCTACTTCATTCGCTAAGCATACTCTTAATGATTCGTTAAAGGAAACCATTTTGTTTCGTTAATTAATTTGTAGACTAATTCGTTAAAATCATCTTTGATTCGTTACCTGATCAATCTTAACTTCGTTAAGGTGTGATTCGTTGATTACTGTTTACAGTTCGTTAATACTGTTCACCGTTCGTACTACTATTCACAGTTCGTTACCATTGTTCACAGTTCGTTAATTAAATTTTCAGTTTTAACCCTTAGAGTAATTTGAAATCTTTGTCATTTAGCAAATATGGCTGGTATGTATGCACTAGCTTCCCAAAATATGTTAATGCAACAAATGTTACAATTGGATACCGAGATCGGTTCACATTCAAAATGTCCACGTTTGATGAAATTTAGCGATTTTGCTAAATGGGAACCCCGTTTCCGTGCTCATCTAGGGTCAGTTCACCCTGATTGTTCTTATTTCTTGGATGACGTTTACACTGTTCCAATGATTGGGGATGTGACTATTGGTTTTACACCTAAAGCTATTTCACAATATTCGGTTAAAAAGAAGAAAGCATTGGAGATTGAGACAAAGGCTTATTCTACTCTTACCATGGCTTTACCTGGAAAAAATCTTTCACCAAGTAGGGAGTATAAAGATTTGTGCTTCATTATTCCAACATATTCGTATGAGAAGTATGGGTAACACCGCTGAAAGCAAAAAGGTTATGCTCAAGTTTCAATTCAGAAACTTTAACCTACTTAAGGGTGAAACTGTTGAAGAAATGACAACAAGATTTAATCATTTGATAGCTGAGATGGATAAGATGAGATTGGAAACTTCTGAGATTGATAAAATTGATACCATTAAAAGTGCATTACCGAGTTCCTACTCGACTTTCTTGATGGTTCTGAAAGAGAATAATTATTTCAACAATGAAGATTTGACGGCATCAAAATTTATGCAAAAGATCGAGGCACGAGAATACGATCTTAAATGTCAAAAGTCTTCAAAAGATAGTCAAGATCCTGCATTTTTATGGTGGGGGTATGCCATTAAGGTCAACCATTTCACCTATCACTGCATTTCTCACACAAAATGCAAGTGAGAATGCAACAACTATGTATAGCGATCCACATGCTTGTTTCTATACGGCTGGAAATACTGGATTCTCTGGTGTTTCTTGTTCATCTGGAGGATCTGGATCTTCATCACCCACAAATCAATTCTCATCTCAAACAAATGTAAACATGAGGGAGACTGAACAAAACTTTGCGTTTTTGTCTGCCTTCATGACTTCATATGAGAATTTGGTTAGTAGTAAGATTGCAACGAGCGTCTTGAGGGATGAAGATTATGATCAGATTGATCCTGATGATTTAGAACTGATGAACTTAAAGTGGAACATGGCTATGATAGTCAGGAAAGTGAAAAAGTTTATGCAGAGAACGGGTAAAGATCTTCCGTCTTTGAACAAGAAATTGGGGTTGATAAATTAAAAGTCAAGTGTTACAATTGTCAAGAGTTTGGGCATTTTGCCAAAGAATGTGATAAGCCAAAGAAGGAGTACACTGGTCCCAGAAAGCAAGATCAGAACTCATCGGGTAAAAGTGGAAGTGATGTAGGAGAGTCTTCTGGAGTTAAACCATCGTCTTCCGGTTCTCAAGCAATGTTGTCAAATGTAGATGGGGATGACTGGTCACAACGGTTGCTGTGTGGTAACAATCAAGCAAATCTGCCAATGTTTGGATTTCCTGAGTACTTTCAAGATGTGAGTGGAAGTGAACTCTCTTCGGATGCTGATACAGAGTCTGAGACTGATGATTCAAGTGAAAAGCTTCCAACTACTTTTGCGTGTATGGCAAAAATCAGTGATCCAACCATGTCTGCTTACATGGCTAAGAAAAATGAGGTTAGTACTTCTACTTCTAAGTTATCATGTGCTGATTGTGAAACCAATAGGTCTAAGATAGACTCCTTAAAACTTCAAAATGATAATTTGCTAAAAGAGATAGTTTCATTAAAAGACACTTATAGGCAATCCTTGACTTCTCAAATGAATTCAAGAGAGAAAATTGAGGCCTTAACTATAAGTAATCATGATCTTAAGGCTGAGTTATCGGTTAAAATGACTATAAATGATCAAAAGTTTCAAGAAATTTTGAAACATAGATCAAAGATAACCAAGCTTGAAAATGAGGTTCTTGAGTTAAAGACAAATTGGGCAAATTTAGAAATTCTTCCTTTTTGCTAAATGAAATAATTAAAGTATCTGGTAAGCAAAAAGATTCAAAGAAAGGAATAGGTTTTGTCGAAATTCCACCACCGTTTCATAATGATTATAAACCAAATCCTTTTGCTAGAAAAGAAGAGGATGTGATTGTTAAAGAATATGTGATTCCTGAAAAAGCAAAACCAGTTAAACCTGAAACTGTTAAAGCCCAACCTTCAATTCAGAAACCTCATGTTCAAAGCAACAAAGTCTTTGTTGATAATGTTGATAAAGTTATCATTGAGGATGTGTTCGAACCTGAAATCATACACAAGAACAAGGACATTCTGAGTTCAAATCACATACTTTGTGAGTCTCATGAATTTAAGGAGGCTGTGTATGGTTCACACACAACTCAGGTGGAACAAGAAAAACATGTTAAGGTCACACCAGTGAAGGCTAAAAAAGCAGAAAAGCCTACAATTTCTGACGAGGATTTATTGCATTTTATAAATCCTAATGCCTCAAAGCCATCAACTGCTCGTGTGTTTAAGTTAAAAGGGATTGACACGATGTTCACTGAGAAAGACATTCCGATTAGTATCATTAAACCGGAACTGATTGAGAGTGTGTTTCACAATGAAACTTCCAGGATTCGAGATCTTGAACGTCTGTATGCTCAAGCTAAAACATCAGTTTCATCTGATCCTTTGACTAAAGCTAAGCAAGTTTTAAAACATGCTAAGAAAGTTCAATTTGTAAAGTCAACTGGAACCGATACATTGAAAAGTTTCTCAAATTGTTCTAACTTTGATTTTTATTTGAAAAAGAAATCTGAGTCATCTGATGATTTAGCTAAGAGTTTTACCAAGAATGTGAGTTCTCATCAACCATCTTTATCATATGTTAATGCTAAACCTCAACACGATCGTATAGACATGCGAAGCTGCTTTCTTTGCGGTCAACATGGTCAAGTCGTGAGAAATTGTGGGCAGCAGAAATTTCAAAATCTTCATCCTTTTGTCAAGAACCTTTCCAAACCGGTCCCTTTGATAACGAAGATTCTGAAACGACCTGTGTCATATGATGATACTCACATCATGTTCTCAAACGTGAATCCTCGAAAAGTTGTTCATGTAAATGAAACTCATGGTTCTTTTAAACCAAAGTTTATTCCAACTGAACCGGTGTGCAAAAATGTGAACTCAAATGTAGTTCAAGCTGCTTATCTAAGACGAAAGTCTAAGAAGCCTGTAACTTATTCTCAAGTTGTTGAACAACAGTTGAATTCAACTAAGTTTAATTTTTCTCAAGAAAACCAAAAGGTGCCCAAGACTGAGGTCTGGGCTGCCTTTTTGAACTAATCATTTTCATTTGTGTGTAGGGTACGTCCAAGGCTATTTCCGGTGAAAACTGGATTATGGATAGTGAATGTTCTTGTCATATTACCGGAAATCTCAACCTCTTAACAAATGTGAGAAATATTCAAGGGGGTTATGTAGCGTTTGCTGTGAACTCTGGGGGTATGATTACAGAAGAAAGTGATGTTTCGAATGGGCATATTACTTTTGAGAAGGTTAACTACTGTGATAAGGTAGACCATAATTTATTGAGTGTGTAGCAAATATGTGACAAAAAATACACTACAATATTTACAGATAAAGAGTGTCTGATTCTAAAACCGGGGTATGTGATTCCCGAGGACATGGTTGTCATGAGATCACCTCGATCGAATGATATTTATGTCTTGAATATGAGTTCTAAAGTATCAACATCGATCGAAACTTGTTTTGTCTCGAAAGCAACCGAGAAAGATTCTATTATATGGCATCGTAGAATGGGTCACATTCATGTTCATAAGATGAATTATTTAATGGCAAATGACCTAGTTGACGGTGTGTCTTTGAAGAATTTTAAGTTATCCGATCACTGTATTGTTTGCAAAAATGGCAAACAGAAGAAAAAGTCGCATCCTTCTAAGTTATTAAATTCCATTGATACTCCTCTTGAGCGACTTCATATGGATCTTTTCGGTCCAGTGAATCGTGCGAGTATTTCTGGAGATTGGTATTGCCTAGTAGTTACTGATGATTATTCAAGATACTAATGGGTCTTATTGATGAGTTCGAAAGATCAAACAGCAGTTCTTGTTCAAAATTTAATCACTAAGATCGAATCACTTTACAAACAAAAAGTGAGTATAATTCGAAGTGACAATGGTACAGAATTTAAAAATACTGTTTTGGATTTCTTTTGTTTACAAAAGGGAATTCATCGAGAATACAATGCCCCGTATGTGCCACAACAGAACGGTGTAGCTGAAAGAAAGAACAGAACGTTGATTGAAGCTGCTAGAACTATGCTTGCCGATTCAAAGCTTCCTGTCCAATTTTGAAATGAGGCGGTGAATACTGCATGCTTTACACTCAACCGAGTTCTTACTGTTAAAAAACTCAAGAAGACAAGTTATGAGCTGTTGATTAATCGTAAACCTAATTTAAAGTACATGGAACCGTTTGGGTGTCCTTGTACGATGTTGAAAAAGGATGTTGGAAAGTTTGATGAAAAGTCCATTGAAGGGTATTTCTTAGGGTATGCTTCTCAAAAAAACGGGTATTTAACTTCACTTCTGGTTGTGTTGAGGAATGGTATCATGTGGATTGTCAAAAATACATCACACCTCAACAAGGGAAAGGTCCCGACTGGATGTTCGACTATGATGGTTTATTTAATTCTTTTACTCCAACAACTGAACAACCTGATGAAGATTTGGTTCGTGCTTACTTTGAAGAACAACTGGTAATTCCAATATTTTCTAGTTCTAATGATGTTGAAGCTCCAACCGTTGCTCCAACTGAAGATCCTGAAAATAATTCTCCAGTTCTTTTTGATTATACATCTACTTCTTCTGATGATACTCCAGCTGATGATCAAGATATTGAACTTGATAGTGATGTTTCATCTCACGAGCTGGGAGAACATTACACTAATTTATTTGAAAATGTTACTGTTCCTGAGAATCCCACTCTTAGGATTCATAGTTATCATCCACAAGAAAACATCATTGGAGAACTTGATGTGGGAGTTCAAACACGTCATCAAGTTGCTTCGTCAAGTGAAAATAATGTATTGTGTGCTTATACAGATTTACATTCGTCTGGAATTGTAAATCTTGCTAAATTCACTTGTTTTTTATCCCAAGTTGAGCCAACAACTTCTCGTATGACTCTTCAAGATCCTTCTTAGGTAGAGGCTATGCAAGAGGAATTACAACAATTTGCACGATTGGGTGTTTGGGATCTTATCAATAAACCTGCTAGAGTCAAGAATAGGGATGACAGTTAAACCCGGACTCGATGGGAATACCCGAAACCCGACATAATTGGGACGGGTATTACCCGTCCCATTAAGGTTTATGATTAGTTTTGAAATTTTTCGCGTGTCTGGGACGGGTTTGGGATTTATAAAATATCCGGTTACCCGACCCGATTACCCGATACCCGATTATATACCCGACATAATTTTTTATATATTTGTTATATATATGTTTAGTATATAATAATATTAAAAATTAATATATATATGTTTGCTTTTGTTACTTTTGATAAGTGGTCATCGTAACATTTAAAAAGTTTAATATTATTCTATTATATCTATGCTATATTATAATACATATAGCTAGGGCAAAACCGTCCTTTTATTCAAAACTCTTAATTTTGGTTATGCATTTAGTACAACTCCAAATGCATCCCCTCTCATATTTCCCTCTTCTTATCAAAATTCAAAAAAAAGCTGTACATTTTCATCAGTTTCTCTCTCCTAGCTTTCTCTCACCTCTCATCTACGACGGCCCATGAGGATGCGAATCAGAAAACAAAATGCAGATTGACACTTATACACAGCGCCATAACCAAAATGGGTAAGCAACTCTACTGGATCTTTGATTCGTGCAAGCAATTCGTTCTTGTAAATTTGTTTTCAATTGATTTACAATATACACATAAGGTAATTGTTTTCTTCCCTCAAATCAGCTCTTTTTCATCTAAATCTGTTTATGTTCATGTAATTTATTTTATCCGATTTTGGTGGGATATTCGACTGTCAAGGAACGAAATCGAGGGCGAGGATGCATACTCGATACTCATTTGAAGTCACTCCCTTTCAGTTTGGTAAGAACTCACTCTCAAAGGTTGACATGTAGTAGAAAGGAATCATAATATGACCTGTGATGAGTTATTGAAGCTAATTAGGGTCCTCCTTTGTGTAAAAGAAGGTTTGGTGTCATCTTAAAGCCATGATCTACACAATTAGCAGTAGCAATCTTCAAGAAATTTTCAGACTTTTGTTCTCACATATATATCCAATATATCTTTTTTGTCAACGAAATATCCAAATGCTTTGTCAAAACCACAGCAAATGGATATTAGTTAAATGTGTCTATATTGAAAAAAGAAAAACAAAAGCAGGTTTGGCTTAATGGTTCGGTTTCATGTTTTAAACTTGAAACAGGCCTTACAACATTTTTTTGTTTAATTTTTTATTTTTTTCAGTCTAGGAATATGAAATTGTTTGTATGTATATTTTTAAATAATACTTGGTCATTTTAAAAAAATAAAACCAAACATCAGTTGATGGTATGTTTAGTATATTGTATGCATTCTAGAAGGGATTACGCTAGCATGTACAGCTTGCCTTGAATGGTGTGTGATTAATGTTGGTTTTGCCACTGCTAATTATGTTTGTTGTTCTTCTGTTGAATTGAAAAGTCTTTGGTTGCTGTTTTCTTTTTAATAAGATTAAATTCAATGTGTTGGTCGGTTGTGATGGTTCGTTCCGGTTTGAGTGGTTTGATTCTAATAAGTCGTGTAGATAGCATAAAAATGTTTTAACGCTCAAGGAGGGTTCATAAAACCTGTTTTCTATGTTTTTGGGGCCGAACACGTACAAAAAAGTTAAAAGTTCTTGAAAATGATTAAATCGTGTATTGATGGTTGAACGCTTAAGAACCGAAAGGCATGCTTTATGATGATTTCGGGGCTGTTTTGAAAGTTTTAAAAAGTGATATGTTTTAAGAAACTAATCAAACTAATTTTGTGTGAAAAAGTTGGTTAATTAGATGGCTAAAAGATTAGACACTATAAATAACATCACTAGATGTCTTGATTACAAGTAATTTCACATATTTTCTCACTCGATTCATTCTTTTTTACAATATTAATGTCGTTTCACGTTTTGTTTTATCTCATAGTTCAAGTTGGAATGTTGGATTCCTACAAGTTTTTATTCTTATGTTGGTGCAGCTATGTTATTGATGATGTCTAGCAGTAAGTTGATCGAGCAGTCCTACCTCTTATAATCTAGGGCGTAAGCTTGCTCATTATCTGCAGCAGGTATTACAATTTCGGTTCATTAATTTTGTTTCTGCAGATTTTGTTTTAAGTAGATTTCATTACTGCATTATTTTGTTACTATAGTTTAAAGTATGTTTTATTTTTCATGAATAGTTTGATAAGGTTAAAAAGAGGTTTCTTGAGATCTGAAAGCTTTGGAGAGAATGCTTAAAATGAACCGCCAAGGTATACATGTTTGTTTATATATTTAGTTTGAGATATGAGATGGTACAAAGTTTAGCAAGCTTTTGAATGTGCTTCACATTTTTTGTGTTACTTTTGTAATTTTCAGGTACATATGTTAATACAAACCGTAGATTGGACAACATACAAGTTTATGGTTTTGACTGACTATAGTTTGGCACATTGCTCTCCTAGCTTACAAAAATTTATCAATGATAAGGCGAAACAACATTTAGTAAACGAGGTATGTCTTGATATTTGTATAGATACTTTAATTATGTTGTTTCATGGCTCACTTTAATCGAACAATTTTTTTTTTGTTCATTTTCTCATTTAATTCATGTTCTTCTTTTGAGTCGTGGTGCACCATCGTCACACTCTTCTTTTTGATTTATAAGTTGTGTTAGTGGTATCCGTTTGGTTCGTGTCAAAGGGGGCGTTTTAAGAAGGTATCAGTTCGCTTCATGTGAAAGGTAAGCATTTTATAAAGGTATTGATTTGATTCTGGTCAAACGAGTTGCTTTAAAAAGTATCAGTTTGGTTCGTGTCAAAAGTTGCCATTTCAAAAAGGTGTCTCTTTGGTTTAGGTCAAAACGGGACATTTTAATTTGGTATCGCTTTTGTTCGAGTTCAAACGGGTCATTTTAAAAAGGTGTCTGTTTGGTTTAGGTCAAAATGGGCTTTTTAAAAAAGGCATCGGTTTGGTATGGTTCAGTTCAACCCGGGTCGATCGGGAGTCAAAATGTAAATCAATGATACACCGCAAACCGAACCATTTTCTACCGTTTGAAAATTATAAAATCATGCGACTGATAGTAAAAACAAAAACTGACCGTGAAACCAAATCAATGACCGGTTTTACGGTTTAAACTGAGCCGTGGTCTGTGAACACCCCTAAAAAAGAGAATAAAAAAGATAAATATGTAAGTTTGATTTATGCAACTTTTACCCTTTCTTATTAGGTTCTTATATGTAACGTTTTTATTATTATGATACATTATCTTCTTATATCGTTATCATTTTTCTTTCATCATCACTAGAAGATTTTTTGTATTTAAATAAATTTACATCTTTTTAAAATGTGTAATAAATTTGTAGATAAGATTTTATAAGTTTACATATTAAGTTTAAATATTAAACATATATTAAAATATGTAACAAATATATTTAACAAGTTTTAACTATAACATATTAAGTTTAAATACTAAACATATGTTAAATATGTAAAAATGGTAAATAAGTGATTGGATCTAAAGGTACGCGTAGTACTGTTTGGGAGTTAAGTGATCAGCAGATGCATACATGTGATTTAAAGTTTACATATTAAGTTTACATGTTTTTAACAAAGGTTCACGTAGTTTCGGAATGTTAAGTGATTAGCAGATGTATAAATTTGATTTGTTTGTCAGTCCGGAGTGTTTAAAAGAAAAACGTATTAGAAAATTTCGGAATCTAAAGGTCATAACAAATCAGGGGCATATTTGGTAATTTGGAAAATTCTGATTACGATTCAAATTTGTGTCAACAATTCACTCGGGTCAAATGTCAATGTTTTTGTCAGGTTCAATATTGGCCTTTGTCAAAGTTTGTAACGTGCATAAATGGATACGATATTTCCGCATTAAATTTTGCAAAAGGTATTGTTTGGGATAATTTCGGGTTGTTAGAAACGGGCCAGAAACAATAACAGCAGGTAAAAATAGTTTTTGTTAATGGTTCATACATTTGATTCGGGTTAAATTCGTTGTTGGTCGGGTCAGATTTTAATCCAGGGGTAATTTAGGTATAGGTGTGTTACAGATTTGTTGCATACGGGTCAACATGATTATTTTTTTAATTTTAAAAAGTAATAAAGCTGGTTAAATGTATTTTAACTTTATATATTTATTTTTAAGGCCTTAGATGAGTAAGCTTTGTGTTTGAGGGATTACTAAATTCTTTTCATATGCAAGTTCTCTTTTGTTACTTTGTGCTTAATTATTTTCAAAGATTTATTTCATTTAAATAACAAAAGTACACTTTTTTATTGTAGATTGTGGTGCACTACAGCAGTAGACTTTGACTTTGTACAAGACTTATACAGTGGAAGTGAAAGTTCCATACTCGTTGTCATCGAAGACTGTTAGGTACTTTTATGACTCTGGCTCGGGCTCAGCACGTTTACTGTGTTTTGGGCTCTGGCTCGGAAGGGCGTGTGTATATACATATATACTTTTATATTTTATAACTTTTTCATGTTTTTTTTTATCAAATCTTTATTCTAGATGCTCCCTATCAAGATGGGTTAACCACTCGAAATACAAGGTCAGCCTTCTCATTTTAAAATATCTTTATGAACAATATATTTATTAAGTACAATTTCTTAGTTTTGTTTTTTAGATAGCTGGGCTATCTTTTCTATTCAGTTGACCCGGATTATGCTTACATCCAAGGAGGCTAACTATGAGGTTATAAATTTGAACTTGCAATAGTTTGTTATGAAACTTTATTTGTTCTAATCTAACAGAAAGTTTATTTCTTTCGGTTGCAGGTATTTTGCAATCAGTGAAAAGAACGTTAGATAACATATTCGGTTAAGGTAGATTATATTGTAAGTGTCAATAATCTTTTAATTTGTTTCTCCAGTCTTGTTATGATTATTTTATCAAACAGAAGAGGAATGGCAAACATAAATAGCGGATTTTACCCAAAATCATAACTGTAATCGAACTTTAGGTTAATCGATAATAATAACCGTTTGATTTCGTTTAACTCGGTTTCGGCAATTTGGTTTCACGTATTGGTTTGGTTCAGTTATTCAGTTTAGCCCGGCTTGGTTTCGGTCAACACGGGCCATTTAAAAGAGATACCGGATAGGTTCGAGTCAGAAAAGTGTCGCATTGGTTCGTGTCAAAACAAGCCATACAATTAGAATGCCAAACAACATAATGGGTCAAAGATGAACTGCAGACAAGACAACTTTTGTTGATTCTTAGATATATATTTATCTTTGTTCTTTGTTTTTATGCTTGGGTCGGTTAGGAGAAAACCATAAACATAACCGAGCTGTCGGTTAGAATGGCAACCGATCAGTTATGTTTTAGCCGGTTTTACATGTTGATTCGGTTCGGTTATGCTTTACTGACTTATGTTTCTTTGTTTATTTGACCATATTAGTAAGTTTTATGTTCATTTTTCCGAACAGCTTCTTGTGGTTTTAAGGTCTTTTGATGCTAATTAAGATAAGGAGGCTATTAGGTTTCATGTTACAAAGTTGTTTGTGGGTTTAATATATTGTGTTTGTATTATATAAGTATAATATATACATAATTATTCACTTTTTAACTTCAGAGTGTGGGAAAAATATATGAAAGGTTACTGAATTTTTGTTGCTCTTTTGCTTGTCTTGATAAATGTAATACTTTGTTTCAACAAGCTATGGTATATAGTTGATTGTTGTATATGAACGCATTTTAACGTTGAATACAAAAAGTGGTTGTAGAGAGTCCAATGTTTAGAAATATTTAATCAAGTTTCAGATGGTGGTTTATTCATTCTCAATATGACTTTAGAAACTTTCATATTTGATGTTAAGTTAGGAAAAGAACTGGTTCTAGACCTGATTTGGTGTATCGAGAACTGGTTCTACGTGGCCCCCGGGTACAAACCATGTTTCGGTTTATTATAAAAAAATGCACCAGGAACCGACTAGACCTACTTGTTGTAAATTGTTGCCGCCGCATCGCGCGGGCTCCTACTAGTGTATATATATATATATATATATATATATATATATATATATATATATATATATATATTGTCAAAACCCGATAGAAACCCGATGGATTTAATTTGGGTGTGCCCGACGGGTATGCCCGAAACCCGCGGGTTTACCCAATACCCGATGGGTAATTACCCGATAAAAACCCGACGGGTCCGGGACGGGTCTGGGACGGGTTTTTATAATCGGGTTCGGGTCTAGGAATACCTAGACCCGTCCCAGACCCGACCCATTGCCATCCCTAGTCAAGAAGGCGATTCCGACTAAGTGGGTATTTAAATGTAAGAAAGACGATCGTGGGGTGATCGTAAGGAACAAGGCACAGTTAGTAGTCCAAGGTTTCCATCAGAAAGAGGGTATTGATTACACTGAAGTATATGCTCCTGTTGCAAGATTGGAGTTTATACGAATTTTTCTAGCCTACCCAGCTTATAAGAACATAAAAGTCTACCAAATGGATGTTAAAAGTGTTTTTCTCAAAGGTGAACTACATGAGGAAGTGTTTGTTTTATAGCCTCCGAGTTTTGAAGACCCCGATTATCCTGACCGAGTTTATCGTTTAAACAAGGCATTATATGGTCTACATTAAGCCCCGAGAGCTTGGTATGGCACGCTCGCCGACCATCTGACGGATAATGGTTTCAAACGTGGGACTGTTGACTGCACTTTATTTTATAAAAACATTGGTGATGATCTTCTCCTCGTTCAGATTTACGTTGATGATATAATCTTTGGGTCAACAAACGACGAGTTGTGTAAGGAGTTCGAAAAGTCAATGCAAACCAAAATCGAAATGAGTTCGATGGGAGAGATGAATTTCTTTTTAGGGTTGCAGGTTCATCAGTCTGTTAAAGGAATCTTCATTCACCGGACTAAGTACGTGAACGACGTCTTGAGCCGATTCAAGATTACTGCCGGAAAAACCCCTTCTACTCCTCTCCCCGTGGGTCACAATTTATCACCGGATGAATTGGAGGATATTGTCGATCCTACCCTCTATCGAGCTATGATTGGTTCTTTGATGTATCATACTGCTTCTCGACCTGACATAATGTTTGCTGTTTGTTTATGTGCTAGGTACCAAGCTAGTCACCGAGTGACTCACCTGGCAGCGGTCAAGCGAATTCTTCAATATCTGAGGGGCAATCTAGACGCCGGGTTATGGTACCCCAAGGACGATAATTTTGATCTTACCGCTTATTCTGACTCAGATTATGGAGGATGTAAGATTAATTTCAAATCTACTTCAGCAGGATGTCAATTTTTAGGAAGCCGGTTTGTTTCCTGGCAGTGTAAGAAGCAGACAACGGTCTCCACTTCAACCGCCGAAGCTGAGTATGTTGCAGCCTTGAGTTGTTGTTCCCAGGTTTTGTGGATACAACAACATCTTCGCGACTACGGTTTGAAGTTTCTTACTACTCCCATTTTAATTGATAATTCTGCTGCCATTAGCATCACCAAGAATCCCGTACAACACTCTAAAACGAAACATATCAAAATTCGATATCATTTCATACGAGATTGATTTGAGAAGAAATTAATTGATCTTGAGAAAATACACACCGATTTTCAAAAAGCTGACTTATTTACCAAGGCATTTGACAAAGCGCGTTTTTAATTTTTGCTTGGTTTAAATGGCTTAAAGACCCTTGCTGATGTCCTGAAACTAGGATAACTATCTTTATTTTTAGCTTGTTCTTCTTTAAAATTTTATTTTGGTTTTGGTTTTTAGAGGGTGAAATAGAAAATACAAAAATATTGTGATTTGCGTTTGTATAGATAAAATCCAAAAACATTGAAAAATTTGAAAAATCGAAGATATTGTGTCTTCATGTCTTTAATGTTTTTCCGTTAAAATTTTGAAAATCCAAAAACATTTTAAAAATCCGAAAAAATCAAAAAGATTGTGTTTTTGTTTGTATAGAAACAATCTGAAAATCCAAAAGATGGTGAAGTTTTATTTATAAGAAAATTTTGAAAATTCAAAAAGATTGTGAATTTCTCGTTTGTATAGAAAAATCCGAAAAAGACAAAAAGATTGTGTTTTAAGTATGTAAAGAAAAAAACCAAAAAGATTTTTGCTTACGTTCGCTGAAAATTATGTCAATTACTTCTATTTGAAGGATATATACTTGTATATGTTTGGTCCTGATAATTTCTTGTAAATATTCAGGATAGTCATTTACCTGACAATTGTAAGTATATGGGGTGTTCGTTATGTTTTTTACTTTATTTTCTCGCTGAAAATTATGTCGGTTATTTAAGTTTGTAGAGCATGCTTGCATGCATTGGTCCTGTTATCTACTTGTAGACTGATAGGATAGCCATTAATCTATTGACTAAAAGTCACTAGGGTGATTAAATTCATTTTGTTTTATACTCCTCAAAATTTTGAGTTTTTGAAGCAAAAAGAGAAAATGATAGTACATTGATTGATTGACCCCAAATCCAGTAAGAAATAAGCTTAAAAAAACTGAGTGCTTAATTGCATTGGTGCATTGATAGGTCTTAAACAAGTTGTTAGAGTAAAGTATATGATATAAACATAAAGAAAAGCCAAATTGAAAGAGATGTTAGTCTCTAGCAAAAGTCTCGGTGAGGATGGCAGAAATGTAATAACCGGTCATACTAAAGCCTTATAGCTGTTGATAACCCAAATATATAATAAAGCAAATAACAAGCGTTAGGGTTCTTGACACTGTGAGTCTTTATGCGGCTTAATCATCTGGGTATTCATATTCATGAATATTTCACTCGCTTTTAGAGCAAACCCAAAGTCATTAAACTTGATCACTGTTGTACTTCGTACAATATAAATTACTGACTTGATCAAAATTCGCAGTTAGTCATACAATTGTTCCTCCCTTGTGCGCGTCTTAATACCAATAAGAAACGGACCCAAGGGGACACAATGTATGTAAGCCGACAGATGGACTCGTGCATACTCACTCACAGTAAAGGAAACTTAATGCATTGCTCAAAAGTTCTAAAATTCTCAAAATTTTGATCAACACTATAATGGTTTAAGTCAAGTTGGGGTGATTTGGCAAAAATCAAATTAAGCTTGAACCGAGATTAGGGGCTGATAGTTTCTAATATTCTGTGCGCTAATTGAACCATTAATCATATCACAAAAACACTTGAAGACTTGTTATAAGATTTAGATGGACAACAATATCAATGACCGACTTAACGCCAGTCATAATAACGGTGAAATATAAAACTGAGATGGAAGGGCAATTTGGTCAATATGATTCTCTGCTTAAACTCAACAAAAATCCAAAAAGATGTATTGCTTTTGAAAAACCATACAAAAACACAAAAACATTTTCTGTTCTACATTTTTAGTTTCGGATATTTTTTGTGTAAATATTTCAAATCAAAAGATCAAAATACAAAAAGATTTTGCATTTTATTTTTTACATATTATTTTATTATTTAAGTTATCGGTTTCAAAATGTGAAACGGTTTAAGGTATTTGATTATCGAGGTATGGGATCTCGGTAATCCTTTTATTTTGAAAGAGTTATTTAATGAATTCTAAATTATTTTTTTATTAATTTATTTATTTAATTCATTTATTAATTTATTTATTCATTTAAAATTAAATAAAGTATAATTCGTTAATTATGAATAACGAATTATGTTGTTCTAACGAACTACTTCTTAGTTCGTTACTCTAATTCGCTTCCGCACTCTGTAACGAATGACTTTAATTCGTTATGCATAATTTAACGAATTAGACAAGAATAAAATCTGATTCGTGATGACACGTGCTATTTTAATCTAACGAATCATCTGATTCGTTAATTCAAAATTCAAACGAATCATCTGATTCGTTACATTGGGAAACGTGTAATGTCAGTATATATAGGACGGTATGCATACGAACCGTCCTACTTCTTCTTCACTTTATACGATTACTCTGGCCATTTTTCTCAGAAATTTCAAACTTCACTAAATTAATTTCTGTTTATACCATTGTGATTATAAGGTATAGACGATCATATCTATGTAATTTTCGTCAAAAATCATACATTCTTGAAAGGTTAATTTTGTTAATATTGTTACCGTGTTTGAAGTTATTTGAACTTCAATCCATAGGTTGTCCTACAAGTTTTGGACCATCAATTTGTTACCATTATCATCGGAATGTATTTCCGAGATCCATGGTGACATTTAATCATAGAGACATGAGATACTGACAAGTTCTGTGAAACGAGTACTCGGGTGTTAGATTAGTTTTTAATCGCAAAAGCTATAACATTTGTAATTACAAAAGCTATAACATTTGTAATTATTAATGAAACGAGTAATTATTAATGAAACGAGTACTCGGGTATTAGATTAGTTTTTAATAAGTTATGTGGGATAGTTTTTAAAAAACTGACCCGATCACCAAAAATATGTATACTCATCTACCCAAATCATAACCAACAAAATGCATTTTCTTTTAAGTAAACATAATAAGATATATATTTTGATATTTTATCAGGTTACTTCTAACAATCTAACGGGTATACCCCAATGCACATAGGTGTATCGATACTTAACGGGGTAATTACTCACCCGACACACATATCAAATAGGAATGAGCATTTTCGGTATCAAGTTTTGAGTTTTCGGTACCGATATTTTCGGAACATTTCGGCACCGGTACCGGTACCAAATATTTGAATTTTCGATATTAGTACTGGTACCATCCCGAGCTCATCCCTAATACCAACCATGTATTAGCCAGGTACAAGACAAAGTGTCGCAATTCATTATATTCATTATAGAATTAGGATTGTCAATACTCACCCCTATTATCATTCTCAATTAAAAAAACACTTTAAAAAAATCTTTAAAGGATTAATATATAAATAGTAGTAATTAATAAAACACAATATATACAATCATCTATAATATATATAAACGAAATCATAAAAATCCTACGTGTCGCGATGTGCTCGCTTTCTTTTTTTGGAGTCACCAGATTTGCTTGATTTTTAAATGGGGGCTTCTCATGTATTTGACCCGAATTACGGGTATGAGTCTCATCAAACCCAGATGTTTTTCTTAAACGTGTTATAACATCTCATTAAATTAAAAACCAATATCACCAAATATTTGATATAAAAATCCAAAAAAGTAGGGATATACTAAAAAAATAATATCTTATTTATTTAAAAAAATATATATTATTTATAATTAAAAAACCAATTTTATAGTAAAAAAATAAACATCAAATCAATATAGCTTTTAAACCGAGTCATAACATCACATTTATTTGTGAAACAATTTATCATTAAACTATAAGTATATTATATAAACTTTCATACAATAAGAAAAATAAAAATTCAAAAAATAAATAAATATTAGAAACAAATAATATAAAATAACCCTCATTACAAGGATAAAAACTATTTATGTAATAAACAAGTGTTATACAATAATTTAAGATATCGTAATTTTAATTTATTTTTCTTTCTCAATGCTATATTTAAAAGTAAAGTAAAAAACCAAAGGGCTTGTACAACAGTATCAAAATATTTGTTAAGATGAGAGACCTCTCAAATGGTAGAAAAAATTGACGCTAAAAAAACAAATTAAACAAAGAGAAATAAAGTATCATACATAAAAAAAAGTTAAATAAGAAAAGACTTACAAAATTCGGCTTAAACTTTAATGTCTGCTTCAATGCTTTCTCTAGTTTATCAACAATAATGAGAATATTTGGGCGGTCTACTCGCTCTTTCTCTAAGCAAGAATATGCCATTTTTGAGTATATTCTAAGTGAATAAGGGGATATTTGATTCCTTAGATCAGGATAGACATTATCTTGCAATGTTTCCTTTTCATAATGATATTTGGCCAATCCAGCTAGAAATCTATTCGTCCCGTTCTTAATATATGCTCTCCTCCCGCACAATAATTCGAATAAAACCACACCGAATGAGTAGATATCTGACTTGTGCGTCACACCCTTGCTCTTTCCAATTTCCGGGTCTACATACCCCATTGCGACAATAGGTTCAGAAAGGATGACCCGGTCCATTCGGTTAACGGATTGTTTGACGGAAACTTTAAAACCAGATAACTTTGGTTCCAAGTTCTCGTCTAATAAAATTGAGGTGCTGTTGATGTTAAGACGAATAACAACGTAATCACGTCCCTCATCATGATGGAGGTAAGTCAACGCACGAGCCACGCCTGCGCATATCTTCAGTCTTTGTGGCCATGTAAGATTCGGGTTGTCCAGATGCTTCTCCAGACTTCCTTTGGCCGCATAAGTGGTTATGATGACCTTCTCGTGTTTCTCATCACAAAATCCAACAATAGAGACTATATTTGGATGATTGAGATCAGAAAGCATTGAGATTTCGGTCCAGAACTCGACGTCTCCATCCCCTTGCTTACGATGATCTAACCTGAGCGCAGAAATCTTGATCAAATTCACGGAGCGTAAGAGCTGTCCTTTGTATGCTGTTCCGAGTCCACCGTGGCCGATGAGGTTATCTTGATGAAAGGTGTTGGTGGCGTTGAGTACGTCTTCAAGTGGGATTTGTAAGTGAGAAAGCTTGGTGTGTAAAGTTGATGCCATGTTTGGATCTGTTTATCAAGTAAAACAGAGAACCATATATATATATATATATATATATATATAGAACCGGGATTAGTAATCCTCTCTTTGATTTACGAAAACACAAAGTGTGCTGGATTAATGTGAGAAGGAATACAAGGAAAGAGAGATGATAAGAAAACACAAAGTGAAAAAGCAAACTTATTATTGGTAAATGAAATGAAAAAACTAAAGTTTCGACTCTCGAGTTGGCTCCTCTAATATACTGGAAAAAATGAATAGGACAGTGGGTAATTTTTTTTTTCTTAATCAACAACTAAATTCATTTATATATATAACAGTCAAAAATGGCCAGATTTACAAGCACAAATTACACCAAATAACCAAACCATGCATAGTAATACGGCTCTTAGAGACTAAATATTCCCCGCACAAATTACACCAAATCACCCAAACGACTTTATTTAAACCCAAGCCGGTGTAACCGGTTAAAGTCGGGTCAGGTTCTTTCCTTATGGTATCAAAAAATAAATATACTAAACATTAACAAATGTTGTACAAATGTTTCATTTTTTAATAAAAATTAAACTTTATATCATTTACGAAAGTTTTATTTAATTGAATGAGTATATATTTTTAAAGTTGCATGAAAAGATAAAGCATACTTGCTATTCATTTTCAGATCCTTTTATCATACTATGGGTTGTAAGTGAACCAACTTTCAGTGAACTGTTCGAATTTTGATAGAGATCCTTGATTACTACATGCAGTTTGTGAAAGTCTGAAATTTAATCATCTTTGTAGAAGGTACAATTCATGTTTAGGCCACAATTGTTTTTCCAGTTTGTGTTTGTGATATTGTTGTCCACTTCATATTCATCTTTTGTTTAAAGAACAAATATATGGCATGCTAATTGTCAATGCGTACGGCGTACCTTAACTGATTATTAAAGTTTCTGGACAAACTTTTGTACTCATATATGAGAATGCTCTGTTTTTAATTTGCACAAATGTTTTATTCTAATGTAGTTGTTTTCTTTGTGTTAATTGTAGTTGAGTGTATACATGAAAACATAAATGAAATACAAAATCAACTAAAGAATAGCTATCCTTTTTCTTTAGGTATCATGTATGTTGTATGGACTCTTTTAGAAGCACTCAGTGGTGAACTCAATTTACTTGATCAGTTTAATGTTAAATGTTCAAATTGGATAAAAATTGATAAGATTGCCATATTTTTTTTCATAATTATACAAAAGATGATAATATCATTATGCTTGTCTCTATATAATTCATATTACCTTTTGTGATGGTATTTTTTCCCCTTTTTTCATTTCACATGAGTTTGGTAGAGGCTGCACATTGTACAACTTTCGTTTCTTGCAGCCATTTTTTTTTTTGAAAGAGTTGGTAACATGTTGGTGTTATGCATTTGTATTTTTTTAACACTTGGAGATAACAAATTTGTTTCCATTCAACTTTCATACATTGGTAATTTTTAAGATTGCTAATTTTATACAAAGAAATGTGTTAATTTTGGTTATTATTTAATTTACACAATACGGTAACCAGTCTAAGTTATTTCTTAATTTCAAAATTCTCATGATGCCATTTCTCAAAGCATATGTAAAATGACCCTGTTTTTTTTCTCTGTCTGTCTGTCTGCTGCGACTCCAAAACCATGAATGGGTTGGGTCTGATGAAAACCTCCTCTCTCACACTAATAAACAGGTTATTTTCTTTCATCCTTGTTGTCAATCGAGTTGGCCCTGCCGTCAGTCTCTGGAGGCAACTGACAGCGGCTTTCTTGTGTGAATGGGTTACTTTCTTCCGTTATGTCTAACAATCAGTGTGTTCTCTGTTAATTTGATTGTTCAAACCCTCCCTCGGTAATCACTAATTACTCATTGTTCTTAATTTTTATGTGTATATCGTTTTTACGTCAAATAAATTACATTATTTACCAACAACGTTTGAATTTGTTCTTGAAGTTAATTAGGTCTAAACTGGGATTTGGTATGCAGTTTCCTTCAAAAACATAGTTCGATAATTCATCACTTAAATCCGTTAATTTATTATAACTAAATTTCATAAGTATAACTGAGTGTATATTTTTACTTTGACGTTATGTGATTGCACATTGTTGAAAGGGGCTTTGGTTTATGTTGCAGAATGTAATGAACAGAAAAAAAAAAAAAGGTGATCCAGATGTACCAAGGATAAAGGACGATGGGGTAATTTTGCATATCTTTTCAGTTTATTAATAAGAATTTTTATACTCGAGTGTGTGATGAATGTAACATGTAAATATTAGTTTGTCAGGTTGCTACTAGGTTATCTTAAGAGTATGCTGACAAAGATGATTGATTTTTGCTAAAGTAATTCACTTTGATCGAGAAACATGGGAGTAAGTATTATGTAAGTTTTGATGTTTCTATAAGATTTGTCTATATGTAAGTTTTATTTATGTATATTTGAGCTGGTGTAGGGGTGTTTTGCAATATAAATGAGATTAATGCTACCCAAATTGGCCCATTAAGAGTTAAAACATTAGAAATAATTGACCCGACTTTGACCCATTAAAGATAGGTATAACCCGAATCGACCCGCAAGAGATAGAACGTAACGCGAATCGATCAGTTAAGAGATACAATGTAACATGAATCGACCCATTAAGATGTCAAACATAACCCAAATCAACCCGTTGGAAATAAAACATAACGCGACTTCGACCCGTTAGATTAACGTAACCATATCTGAATTCAACCTATTAATAAAAGATAACCCGAGTTCGACCCATTGTAGGTAAAGATAACCTGAATTGGCCCTTTAAGGTATAAACAAGTGTACGAAGATAACGTTTTCTAATTCTCTCTGTCATGGAATGAGCAAAGTAAAGCCACAAATTAAGGTATACAAACTTCTATGAAACACATTATTTAGGATTATATAAACTAAAGTTCATGTATATCTGACCCGTTTAGGTTGTTGAACACCATAGCATGATCCATTCTCACCTTTTGCCCAGTCTCACCTGATCCTATAAGTAGTAACACTATCCCTTGATGTACAAGAAATACTGTTTATTTGTTGGGCAGAATATTAAAAATAATTAACATGAAAATTGTATATCGTTAGTGACTTAGTCCTCTGATTCCAGTGGTATGATGTATTTATCCAAATCAATGTCAAGACTGAACATGATTTTGTTCCTATTGATTATTGTATGGGAGTAATCGATGCAAAGGGAAATACGATTTGCTGCATATGAAATTTCAAGTTTCTTATTGTCCATAAGTATTTGAATATGAATTAGTATATGAATATGAATTATAATTATTATTTATTAGGGTCTCCACTTATTGGTGATGCAAATGGCAAACTCAATGCTTGCTCATGCTGCAAGTGTACATGGGATATTAGCCTAGCAGGTAAATGATAATACCATTTTTATTTTGTGTTTATTTTATTACTTTCACATTTTTAGTATTTAAAATCATTCTTTAATGTATTTTTTTTAAATAGTTTTTGAACAACTCAGTAGAAAAGATTATGTCATCAACCATTTGAGTGTGTACCCGCAGCTTGCTTCACGCATCTTGAAACAAGTATGGTTGGATTGACTGAGGTTAAAGTCTTCATTTCAACTATCCATTTTCATGATAGTCGTATCAATTTGAAAATGAATGTCACCCGGGTAATTTTGTCACGAATTTGGTTGACTAAATTTTTGTCACTTTTTAAATTCATTATTTGATTTGTGACATTTCCCTATTCTGAACATTGCAGCCTCATGCAAAGGAGAAAGCCAAAAAAAGGTAAGAAAAGTTTAAGATAAGTTTTGCAAACATGGTAATTTTCATCAACTCGAAATACTTAATAAGAATATTTACATCTGTGGTCACAACAACTAACGGAGCTCATGATGCAGTAGCAAAATATGTATGGACGTGAAGTGGATGTAGGCTTTAGTATTGTAGTTGTAAGGTTAAATTTGAATGAGTTAATATGAGAATCGCAGTAGTTGTAGTGGTTTTTGTGTGTTATAAGTTATAATAGTTGTGCAAACGCCCATGAAATAGGACAATTATGTCATGCCCGGCAGTATTCATTCGTTACATTCAAATCGACCGCACCTGCCCCCGCAACGTGGGGGTCGAAATACTAGTATATATACAATATCAGGAGAGTTTTGCACCCAAGTTTTGTACTTTGCGCTCTTAATGTTGTACAGTTTCCATCAACTTGGTTGTAGCACACGTGTTTTTGGCGGATGACACGTGTTTTCATATCTTTACAGTTGGTTCTTTTTCTTTAACTCATGTAATCTTTTCTGTTGTTTCTACCCACCAACTCTCTCTTTCTTCTTTGCTTCTCTCTCCCTCAGTCTTCCTTCCTAGACGCCATCATCCATTCCAGGTGGGTTTTATCAATGTTAGGTGTTTGTGGTTGTGAATCGATTGAACTACTTTTGATTGTTAATTTAAGGTTTTGTGTTGCTACTTGTCTCATAACCTTTGTCTACTCTACTGTAACGAGCCTTGAATGGTGTTCAACACCATTATTCAATACAAAACATGTCACTTTGGCAAATAAATTGCAATATATATTATTGATCTGTGAATGGAAATAGTTATTATACGCGTGATATTATAATTTAGTAGTATGAAACAAAGAAAATAAGGTCCGACTATACCTCTAATACCAACACTACACTGATGCGTATAAGGTATGCGTCATGATTTGACATGGATGTTTTAAAGACATTTATGGGTGTTGAAGGTGAATTCTTAGCATAAATATGTGTCACATATGATTTTCACTCTTGGTTGATTGACACTTGAAGTTGGACATTGATGACATTGAAACAATCTAAAAATGGTTGAAAGTCGAGGAGATGGAGGTTGTAAAAATTAGGAATCTCACACACCCCTAGTTCAACTGGTGGGCTTCTAATAATATTCTTTGGATATGACCTAATCAAGTGATCTAAAATCTAATATACTTGCACGTATCACAAAATTAACGTGAGTTAAAAATGAGGACACCATTTGAAACTATAAGACATGGAATTGCATCGAGATCGATGATGATTGTTCGAATTTAAGAAGTTTCAAATCCTGAGTTCTTATGTTGCTAAAAAATTGCATCAGATAGTGTAAGTTTTGTTTGCATTAAGGTGTTTAGCTCGATGATGTACACAACACGTACACATGTTTCATTTGTTAATTAGTTTGGTTTATGAAAACCATCAGGAAGACGTGGTTATCAATTTCACCGGTGGAATGTTACTCCTTCCGGTTGCATAATCTTTTGGTCTTAAGTCTTAACCATCATTGGACACCTGTTCGTTGTTCCAAAGCTATGAGCCTGACTCCCGATTGGTCAACTATGGTACACCATACCCTTGGTGTTCAAATAAACAAGTCAATTATTAGTGGACCACTAAGCAATATAGTAATAACAGGTCATAATCAACGTATAAAATATAAATAGTTTATAATTCATTGATGCTAACATTTGCAGGCCTAATTAGTTTTCCTAAATCAAAACCAAGTCACAACTCATAAGTATTTTTTTATATTATAGTGATGCTAACATTTTTGTTTTTATTTTATTTTATTTGTATCAAGGTCACTGTTTATTCACCGACGCATCCAAGAAGATTCTGTGTAGAGGACCTGGTACCTACTCAGGCTAAATGCATACTTCAAACATAAGAACTTGATATTCTTATTCCGAGCAGCTTTTATCCGACCAAAGCTAAAACAAAATGAGAGTTAAAATTCATAAAATAGTCAAAAGTCATTTGAAAATTTGGGATTATGAACATAAAAGGTGTGATTTTAATTCTGAACTCAAGTTAATCGAGTCAAATAATACTTGTAAAACATTTGCTATGCATAATCAAAGATGAGTTCACTTGAAAACAAAAAAGATGATCAAAAGATAAGACTATAAGTCTATAAGTAACATTTTCCGTCAAGAAGAAAATTTACAAGTTGTATTATCTGGTCTTTTCATCTTAATTTTCAGTTTTACCATTTCTTTCAATTTCCCTTCCTTGGATTAATCTGAGCCCAACGCTAACAAGTCTGCATACGGTCATTAACTCATTATAGGCCCAGTAACCTTTGTTAATGCTGTCTCTATAGTATATCTAGGCCCATTTTATTTCTAGCCCATTTCAAATGTTCTTGACGGGATTTGATATGTAATCAACAATATTCAAATTACCCAGATTATTGCAATTTTCCAACCTTTCTTTCTGCGATTAAATGTGGCCCAATAAGTCACTGGATGATAATCTAATCATTAAATTTGTTAGATATTTTCAATTGCTAATTTAGATATAGTAGGGGTGTCAATCTTGATTCAAATCCTTTTAAATGAGTTAATTTGAGTTGTTTTAAAGATTAAATGAGTTGGTTTGGGTAAAATATTTTAACTAAATGGGTCAAAATGAGTCATTTGAAATTCCATCCTTTTATTTTCGGGTCAAAATGGGTCGACAAGTTCAAAGAAATTGGTCGATGTGGGTTAGTGTCATAAGGAAATGTGACAGGTTTCGAATCGGAACCAGTTTTCGTACAAGACAGGTTTCGGCACGAAACGGGTTTCAGATTTGAACGGGTTCGGTTCAGGTTTCAAGCCAACACGAGTTTTCACCCGTGACGTGTTGGGTTTTGATTCTTTTGTTTCTTTCCGGTCGATTCCGGACTCGTTTTTGTTCGTTTTTGTTCGGTTTGAATTCTTTTAGTTTCGCTTTGATTGATTTTTTCGATTTCGATTGATGAGGACCGGTTTTGGCGCTTTTTTTATGGAACGAGGACAACGTAGGAAACATTTTAATGCTTTTACTTTTTTTTGTTTATGATTTATATTTTGAGTTATAGTTTTTTACTATTAATTTTGAATATTTTTTTTGAGGGTTTTTAATCTTAATAGAAAACCTTTCAAAAAAATAATAAAAAAAAATCATAAATTAAAATATAAATAAGAAACAAAAATTTTAAAAAACTAAAATGTTTGTGCCGTTATTCTGGTTCACAAAAAAAACCGGTTCGACCCTAACCTATTCTGACCCAAACTCGTTTTGACCCATGCAGGAGCATCCGGTCCATTAAGTTGGCCCAGCCCAAATGTTTTGTTTTTATTTATAAATAGGGTTTTAGTAATTTGTTTAGTTAGTTGATTGTTTTTGAATTAAAAACTGTAAGCTTTTAAGCTTGTTCACCGAGTCATTCGGTTCGAATCGTTTGAATGAAATCATTGTGTTCTTGAGTCATTTGATTGCTAGGCGAAACTGCATCATTTGGTATCAGAGCTTTGGTTGTTCAAATGGCTCTGCGTGGAGAGAGATGCTTGCTCGATCATAGATTATCCGTCGGAGGCAACGAGAGAAGTATTGAAAATTCACGTGCTCGTGGAGAAGATCGACGTCCAACTCATAGATTCGCCGACCGAGGCAGCGATGGAGTCTATCCCGACCCATGGGATCTTAAGATCAAAAGAATCCGACAAAGAGTACGCGACCTCGAGTTACAACACGAGTTTCGACGACTCAAGAAACGGATTCGAGATCTTAGGGTATCGTCGACATGGAAGGAAACGGAACCGGAAGAACCTGTCGGGGACGAGTTAACCGGGGATGAGGAGCATCCTACCCATGGCGATTTTATCTATCATTCACCTCCTTGTTTTGATAATTTCGACGACGAAGAGGTGAATCCTTCCGGTGGCGATTTTACCTATGATTCCGCCACCTGTCTTTGATAACTACGGGGATGAGGAAGAATATACGGCAATTCTAGATGGTGCAGCGGCTGCTACCGGGTCTCAAAATCCGTCTGTGGTAAACTCTATGATGGTGACTTGTATTCTAACGGCTTCCCTTGGCGTTCCATCTTTCTCACGGAAAGATCCGATAAGTTTGCATACTCACCCTAAGTTGTCGAGATTTTGTTTTAATGATGATTTGACTAAACCGGTATATGAGAAATTTAATAATGGAATAAATATTCTAAAGGAGGCAAGTATTGTCTTTCCTAGTATTAGTACAAATAATGTAACCGGAAAGTATGGTGAAAATATTGAGCCTGCTAGCATGGGAATTTCACAAGAAAGTAAGTATGGTGAGTCTTAATATTTTGAATTTTAAATTTGAGAAAAAAGTGAGTGGCATAAGTCAAAATATGGATCCTATATTTCCACTTAATCAGCCGAAAATCTCGTTAGTGAGTTGGAAAGGGTTGAATTTTACATATTGTGTTACATTATTCCCTGCCTATTTAAAATTTGAAAACAGGGAAGTTTCCAATAGCAAAGATATATTTATATTCTTTGTGAAAAAGGCTGGGGAGGAAGATTTGGCACATTTTGATAATTTGGAAACTCCAAGGAAGGGTGGAAATACACGTGGAGCAAAAATTTTGGAAAAGGTTTTGTTTCAAGATTTGGTTAATAGTTATGAATTTGAGAATGGGGAATCTATTGTTGTACCTAATATGAAAATATATAATGAGGTCCAATCCTTACAACTATATGGCTCTCGAGTTGGATTTAAACTATTTGAGCGGCAGGCAGGAAACAATCCAATACTCCATTCAACCCAGCTGGTATATGTTCAGAGTCACGCAAGTCATTTTGTGAAGTTAAATTGTTTGGGCGGATCATGGTTATAATAAATCGGAATCGGGTTGATGTTCCTTTTGATCCAGGTGGCTTGGGTCCGAAGACAAAACTCGAGGACGAGTTTTTTCTAAGAGAGTGAGTATGATGCAGGAGCATCCGGTCCATTAAGTTGGCCCAGCCCAAATGTTTTGTTTTTATTTATAAATAGGGTTTTAGTAATTTGTTTAGTTAGTTGATTGTTTTTGAATTAAAAATTGTAAGCTTTTAAGCTTGTTCACCGAGTCACTCGGTTCAAATCGTTTGAATGAAATCATTGTGTTCTGAGCTATTTGATTGCTAGGCGAAACTGCATCAGACTCATTTCAACCCATGACTCATTCGACCCAACCCAACCCATTTGCCACCTCTACCAATAACACAAGCAAAAATTTTGCTTAACAAAATCCGGCCCATCTTAGAGCTGACTTGAAAATTGAATCCACTTTGAATGGATTACCTACAATTCGTGCTAAATTGCTTCTCGTTAGGTGATAAATTCGTGTTTATGTCTGTCATACTTTCATGTTTTATTGTAATTTTTCTTGGGATTCTTTTATATGCTTTGATATTTTCGAGCGCTCAATCGAAACCATTTTATGCACGGTGCAACTATCTCCATTCTCCATTATAGAATGAAAAAAGTAAATAAAGACCAAATTCACTAGTAAATACTAATAATGTTATGTGGATTTGTATCAAAGAAAGTCTTAACGACTACTACTCTTCCTGACTATAGCCAAATCATACGTTCTCTAAGCCCACAATGATCCAACCCAGAACCACTGTAAATTCTGTATTATTAAGATTAACCTACAATTGGATGTTGCGCCCGCTTTTGAAGATCCGGAAACTTATGCAGGATCTCCAAAGCAGACCGATTCCTGCTATGAAGTTTTCCCTGTAAATATTTCATATTTTATGTCATTTCAGTTCATTATGCAACCTATTGTTAACAGAATACATGTTGGAATTTTTTTCTTCTTTTTTTTTACTAACTGAAAAGCTTACGGGGCTGGCTTTACAGGTTTACCGATTAGGTTTATTTAATTAGTTAAACATATCTAATCATTTTATCTTATATAGATTACATAGTATACCGCAATTTAGAAAGCATACATGGTGTAAGAAAACTAAACCCCTTAATTTAATCCAATCAAACTAAATACCAGTTGGTCTAGTGGTAGCCCATAAGTTTTCCTTGCGAGAAGTTATGGGTTCGAGTTTAACCTGAAGCATTTTGTACCGGATTGAGCCAGAAGGTTTTTCCAGTCATGGGTTTTCTTCTAGGTGAGTTGGCCGGGCCACCATGTTCTATACTTTGAGCGGAAGACGGGAAGAGTGATCTATTTGGCATGATCTGGCCATTTGTTGTAAAAAGAAAATTCAATCGATTTTACATTTAAACCTGAGTTAATGACACTGGATGATAATCTAATCATTAAATTTGTTAGATATTTTCAATTGCTAATTTATATATAGTTTTATTTTTATTGTTACTTCGAGAATTTCGGGTTCTAAAGGTTGAATGGTGGATCACAATTCATATCAGATTATGGAACCAAGGCACAGCAATTCGATAGTTAATTGGTTCCGTTAACCATTAAGAAATCTACACATTGTTAAACGATGAACGACCTAATGTGAAAAGGGTGCACCTAAACGAAAACCACAATGGTAAGCAAACTTGGTTGCAAGCAACGGGCCACTGATTTCACTTGGCTCCACATGGAAGCAGATGGTTTAAGTATTCCGCGTGTTAGGCTAATGAGCTATGAATTCACACTCCCTAATTTGAGTAAGTTCAGTGTTACATTCAACAATTAATGTGAATGTAATTGGATATAGTTGTTTATTTATATAAGCTATGGAAGTGGTTGTAAATCCCGTCACATGACTTGCATTATACGAATCTACGGTTGAAAGTAACTACTTAAATAATTAAGTAAAAAGGAAAACCTAATCAAATGAATTTGTTAACTTTAGCATTTGTTCTTAATAACTTTAGCATATTATTATATACAATAATACTCAAATCAACATAAATAGTTAGAAATCATGAACATGTGCAGTTAAATAGAAAACTGATTTGAAGTACTTTGTGATTTTAAGTCCGTGATATATATAGAGTATGTTTGACAAAGAGCTTTTAGGAGCTTTAACCTACAAGCTTTTAAGAAAAAAGCTCAAATTTATTGAAAAGTCTTACATGGTTAGAGTAGCTTGAAGCTTTTAGGTTATGAGTAAAAGCTTGAAGCTAAAAGCTCCAACTACTAGCGTTTAGAAAAAGCTTCAAGCTTTTGGTATTTCAAATTTTACAATTTTGGTACTTAAACTTTCATAATTTTTGTTAATTCATATAATAATTACATATTTAACCTATATTCAAAACCAACTACCCCATGACTTTTTAAAAGACCATAACCTTTTCACATGTTAGTATTTATTTTTAAAAATTGCATCATAAAAATAAGCATTGTATTCTCGTTAATTTGATTATCATATTGTTATACTTCTTTAACTTTAAAAAAATAACATATTATGTAATTATTGGTTAGGATCGACAACAAGTCGAGTCAGACAAGCTCTGGTCATATGTACGACCAAATTAGGGTCGGAACGAGTCAATGCATAAAGGGCTAATTTAGTCCGGTTCATGTTGGTACGGTTTTGAATCGAAGGGGGTCAAGTCAGAATAGGTTTTGGATTAGAACAATGCACCGCGCGAGCACCCAACTAGTTTTATTAAAAGCTCCAGCTAATCTACCAAACACCTAAATATTTCTAAAATGCTACAGCTAACAACTACCAGCTACAGCTTCCAGCTACCAGCTACCAACTTCCAGCTACAGCTACCAGCTAGTTTTGCCAAACATGCCATTTACCAATCACCAATCTGGTGATCGTTTTCATCACTGTGAATTCCTATGTGTTCGCTCTGTCCCTCTGTGAGTTCTTTTAAAACGAGATTAAGATGCAGTTCTTCACCTACGACTTCCTTAAATTGGAACCCAATTATATCCTTGGTCTTTAGCTTATAAGCAGTCACAACTTTTTCAAAACCTCTTAATCTAAAGTGCGTCGTAAAATAAAATGATAATTCGTACTTGTCAAATTCAAAGGGTTTATCTTTCGGGTGGAACAAAACAACTTTCAAAGTTTCTTCGTTGTCAAGCTTATTTCTCAAACTCTTATCTAGATGAGGCATAAAATAATCTTGAACATATTTGGATGGCAAAGTAACAACTCCCTCATGTAAGGCCGCCCAGTTATCACCAAGCGTTACATATACTGTTTTGTAAGACATTTTCACTAGCTTTAAGGAGTGTGTTTATGTGGGAATGACCATCACAATAGGTTCTATTTATATAAAAATCAGAGTATTCGAAATCTTCTATTTTTTAATGATGTCTATTACATTAATTAAGAAGAATATTATATTCACGTATCAATTTTATTAATGAGTCTAAATATACTTATATAATCAATTTTAATATATTCTTAAATGCCTACATGCTTATTGTTCCTAAAATCGTAATTACTCCGTAATATATAAGGGAATGGCCCATTGATTACTCCATTAATTGTGACTTGTGAGAACTCGAAAGAAGTTCATTTAAAAAAATCAAATTATTTTTTATTTATGTCATTATTATTTACCAAAATAAAAAACATGTAGTTAGTGAGACTACTATGTGTAATACATCATAATACACATATACATATATGTGTGTGTAACTTTGCGATCGATGCACTGGAATTTGACGAGTAACTTATTTAGAATCTTGTCATCTATAAGTACCTAGCTTGTCTACATTTTCAACCTATGTCTCCATCAACCTAATACCACCCCACTAGTGAAGAACAAAACCCTTCTAATTCTTATGAGCATCTTGCAATAGTTCCTCCTACTAGTATTGAACCAGCTCCACCACGCTTCTCATCCGGTCACTGTAAGGCCCCGTTACCGGTGCCCTACTTTGGACATTGGATTTACTCATAAACACAGTTCTAAATATCAGAGTTAATTAAAACTTTCGCGGAATAACATAAAACATCAACAGTCGTTACAAACATTCATAACTTGTCTTTAAAACATAGCTTAAAACATGTCTTTTAGTTCAACATTAACAAGTAAATCTTCATATGCCAGCTTCTTTATTCATCCGCTATGTGTCTCCCTTCAAGCCAGCTGTCTCATCCTACTCACCTGCGTGCATACTAAAAGTCAGCTACGCTGAGTGAGTTCTAGTTAATCACGTAACTTACTTTTCATACACATATACGTGCCCGAAGGTACACATTACATACATAACCTGTACTTCATTCATCCATACACAATTACAACTATCATTACATTATAAAGGGCATTTCACCCTACATACCTCGGATATTATTAGGGTCCGGTACTGTAACAACGTGAAAATTTCGAGTTCAAAGTATCAACTTTCAAAAGTTTAGGGACTAAAATTGCCAAATTCCAAAGTTGAGGATTTAAATTGAAAAATCTGATTTCCTGACCCATCGCGCTACGCGATGAGTCAGAAGAGAGCCCCATCGCGTATCGCGATGGGGTACCTGACACAACGTGACACGTGTGCCACGTGCCACACGGTGGCACTGGTTATCGCTACGCGTCACCACGTGGAAAAACTGCTGCCACGTGTTGCCACGTGTAGCGGTGCCTGCCACGTGTCAACACGTGGCAGGTCTACGCTGTGAGTCAGCATACCTATATCGCGATACGCGATAGGTCTGCTGAGGAACCTATCGCGTATCGCGATAGGGACCAAAATTTCGTCTATAAATAGCAGCCAAAGGGCTGCTCATTTCCACATCCCACACTCAGCTTTCCACACTCTCTCTAACTTCTCACTAAAACCCGACAATCATATAAACGACCCACCTCGATAAGCGTGCCTCGAATCTTGTTTGTGTACCGACGTTTCCTTGAAGTTGTGCCACCCTCCACCCACATTCAAGCAAAAGTGTTTGTTATAATGGCAATGAATTGCGACGAGTGTTGAAGTTGGCGTTATCGTTTAACGACCAAATTTGATCAAGAAGCGAAGCGGCGTCAAAGTGCTGCTCAAGTCCCTAGGGTTTCTATACGCCACTAAGGTTAGGCGTAATGATGAATTCAATATAATTCAATATTATATTAAAGGCTTAAGCCTTAAGTCGAGGATATACTCGATACCTCGATAAAAGAAAAGAAAAGAAAACATAACAAAGAAATGAATAAAAGATTATTGAATATTGAGATAACATATATATGTGTGTAAGTATATATGTATATATTCTTTATTATGAAATTATTATTTAATGAATAAGAGTATTCTTAAATAATAAATAAAAAGAATACGTTTCTTGGAGAAGAAGAAACGTCGGGTTTTATAATATAAACTAAAGGTTTATAATTTACTTTTAAACTAAAGGTTTTTAAGTAAATAAGAATTGAACTAAAGGTTCAATCGAGGATTGAGGTATAAGACTAAAGGTCTTAAGCCGGATCGTGTATCAGACTAATATTTATACTCGTACTATAGGTACGAGATAAAGAAAGGGAAAGACCCTTGGACGGTGAGTGAAGCCGATCCTAAAGAGACAAGGTGAATACGCCCCCAAACTTTTACTTATTTAAAAATGAGTCAAACGTGTTATTTGAAATTGTTTACAAGGAACTATGTGTTCCTAAAACCGTTATAAATAAAGGGTATAAACCTAGCCCTCAGACTGTGGTATACGTATGTCTGGATCCTTACATAGGTGGTACTATGCGATGTATGGGCATGATCGCACCACCCTTGGTCGTAGGATGCTCTCCTGCAGGGAGTACGACCTTATGTGTATATTTTCGGGTACTTAACTAAGTCGAACGCTGCGGTGTTTGCTGTAACACCCCGACCAAAGGCGGATTATACATCGGGGCGCCACATATTGTTTCATTACTCGTGACACTATTGGGTGTCAATATTTAATAAATACATTCATTCGCGCACGCGCAAGGTAAACACAAATAATATAAATCAACATAAATCAATATATTATAAGGCAAAATATTCGAACAACAATAACTTGTCTTGATACATTTTAATCTAGGTCCAAAATAAAGAAAACTTCCTACGTGTCCACAAGCTCCAAAACAGCTACTGCAAACCTGAACATGTGTTAAAATAAACGTCAAACACTTGCGTGTTGGTGAGAAATCAAGTTTAATACAATACATAGATATCAATAAATCTGCGCGCAACATGTGTATGTCTGGTTTTCAACAAGGGTGTAATCTGATCGGGACCAACTCTAAGATTCATAAGACTGCCAGTGCTCACAATTGAGCTCACAAACAAGACAAACTGTGCATGTGTAAACAAAAGAGAAAATCATAAACGATAGTTCTCCCGTGTTCATCTAATGGTACCATGAAAACTGCGGAATAGACCGACAAGACGGTTAATGATCCACACATACAAATAAACAGCCAAGTCTACGTCCTCAACACATGGGATACTGCGCGACTAAAGTTCATAAACAAGTTTAAGACTCTAAGTTTGTATGAACACATGAACATCCCAAAACATTAAAAGCAAAAAGGGATTAGGTACGAGATTACTCACTTGATAAACGATGCGGTGTAAGATAAAGCAAGAACCAACTTTAAACAAGCACAAGTTAACCTATAAATAAGATTATTGTTTTAATGATTTGTTTTAAGTCTTGATTATAAGTTAGCATAATTAATAAGTAAATTATTATATATATATATATTACCGGAAAAGCAGGGCAGAACAGGGAGGAAGACGGAGGCAGAGAGGAAGACGGCAGAGAGAGCAAGGGGCAAGAGAACAGGAGAGATTAAGTGTTTTGTGTGTGTAGTGTTATGAAAATATTACTATTATTTATAGGAAAACCCTAGGAGACATAATCCCTAGAAAAGGGGAAAGGATCTTTAACAGGATCAAGCAAAAGATATCAAAAAGCATAAGAATCCAAAAGCAAAAGATATGGAAAGATATGGCAGCTGCAGAGGCAAGATAAAGCTGTCAGGGAACAGTAAAAGCATGGGCGGGTCAGATAAAGGTACTGGTCAAGCATGGCAAAAGCAGATCTCAAAAGATAATGTCAGTCACTTTTTCTGCCAACCAATGGGGTTGGTGCGCATGCTGCGCCAAAAGTGGCTTTTCAGACAAAGCAGATTAGGTCAACAGCTCAAAAGATAAGACAACACAAAAGCAAACGGCTAGATTAAACAGAAGAAACTCAAAGGGTTCAGCGCGAGAAGGCTAAGGCGCGAAGGCAGACACAGAAGGTCAAGAGAGCGCGAGCGCGAAGGCAGTCAGAAACAACCTTAACGCGTCGCGGAAAGAACTTCATTTCTAAGCGCGCCGCGGGAAGAATCACATTTCTTAGCGCGCCGCGGGAGGAACTAGAATTCCTAGCGCGCCGCGGGAAGAACTATAATTCTTCGCGCGTCGAGGGATGAACTACGATTCTTAGCGCGCTGCGAGAAGAATTACAATTCTTAGCGCGCTGCGAGAAGAGTTCGTCTCGCGTATCGCTGAAACAGGTGGTCTTCACGCAGGATTCCTTGTAAGGGGTCTGGCGCGTGGAGCTGCGCAGACAACCTTAGGCGGGAAGGAACAAAGGACAAGCAAAGAGTTAGAAGAAAAAGAGGGAAACAAGGCTTAAGGGCGGGACGGCGTCAAGAGGGAAAAGAAGGCGGAAAGAGAGAAGGAGAGGGACGGGACGGCGGAAAGAAAGAGAGAGAAAGAGGCGGGAAGGAAAATATATATTATTAGTAAAAGTAAAATATAAGTATAAATAAATATTAAATCATAAAAGAAAGAGTTCGGGACAGAGAAACGGGTACCTGGGTCGGGTCGGATCGGGTCAGATGTCACATTTGCTGAGGTGACTTAGCGTAGAGGCTCATATTTATAATGTGTTATTTGACTTTGTTATTCCTAAGCCACGTTGGGCCGAGGCAGGCGTAGTCTCGAGGGGTAATAAAGTAAAAGAGTTATTTTTGCGTCAGCGTGTTCACCAGCATTCGTTGCTGACGTATTTTATTACATTTTGCAGGTGAACAAAGTTAGAGCTTGGAAATGACGAAGTACTATGATATCCGATGGCTCGGATTCTTTTTGTGAACTTAATATCTTAAATGGTGGTTTGTAATTATAAACAAATAATCTTTTGATAACTTAAACGGGCGTTTATAATCCCGTCTTATGAATATATATAAATATTACACTTTTGATCCTTAAACTTTTATAAGTCTTCCGCAAACTAATGCAACTCTGATTTATTTACAAACACGATACCAATTTACGAGTCGCACTCCTAGGCCCTAGAAAGGGGTGTGACAGGTACCCTCCATCCTCGGATATTATTAGGGTCCGGTCTCCCTTCATCCTCGGATATTATTAGGGTCCGGTCTCCCCTTCTTCCATACCTTCATATCATACCTTTCTATATACACAATTGTAAGTTTCATACATACATACATATATACATCATTCATTCTTCATATATAACAATTTTATTATCAAACCTTTACCTGGCAGTACATGCAATATCCGAAGAACGTTCATGTACCGACAAACAGTCAATCATACCTTCTCACATAAAACATATATGGCATACACTTATCACATAGGATAAGTGTATTTACTAATCACATCGAGTATGCACACATCCCCGAAAACATAAAAAAGAATGGGGCTAGAAACTCACCTGAATGTGGTTACGTTCACCGTTTATGGTAATCCCTTTCTTGAGTTGTGCACGACTAACTGTATAACAATTACACGTATCAATTAACTATCACTACCCATATCGTCTTCCTAGTTCAATTATTACCCACAACGAACGGGGGTCCAGGGGCAGCGCCCCTGGCAGCGGGGTTCTAGGGGCGGCAGCCCCTAGCGGGGTCCAAGGGCAGAGCCCCTGACTGGGGTTAAGCTGCCAGGTCAGCTTGGAAAAAATTTATTTCCATTAACTGTCTTAACACATTTTTCATTAGGATTTTAATTTATTTTCTAATTCGTCAACTCATTCTTCACAACGAATTATGTCCGGTTCGCTATCCGATTCGTTACCTCGTATTTATGAGCGGATATAAATGTAAGCGAACATACATGTTAAGCGAACTTAACTTAAGCAAATTTATCATTAAGCGAACTTGGATTCTGGCGAACTTAACTGTCAGCGATCTTGTTTAGCGAAGTTAACAGAAGCGAACTTATTAGTAGGCGAAGTTAACAGCAGCGAACTTAGCTACGGGCGAAGTTGCCCAGCTGCAGCCACTGTTCGTTCTTAAACCCTCCCATAATCATCTTCGTTTCAACGTATAATTCTTGGATATGATATTAACCAACCCGCAATCATTCCTTTGGTCTTTATCGGGTAAAACTTGGCCCGCAAAAGTATAAAGTTTGGACCTTTAAGCTTAAAAACGTTCAATACTAGATCTACGGTTTATCTTAAACGAGCCGTTTATGTTCACGGGTTCATTAGGTTCGTTTTAACATCAAGTTTACAACTTTACGTTTCATTTAGACCCGATTTATCGTAGTTTCAAGTTTCGCGGATAACGTTTATAAAAACGTAAACTTTAATATCAAGAACATACCTTTAATGCTCGTTTGGATCTCGTTTAACTTGTTTATGAACTCTAGATCTTGTATATAGCTCGTGTAATAAAGTTCTAATACAAGCTAACGTCCGTTTGGTCTCAAATCTCTCTCGCCACTCTCGGCCGTAAATATGGTGTAGGTGTATGTGTGTGTAGACAAATATGGAAAGATGGAATGAGGATTAGGGTTTTAGGATGGTTTAAGGGGGTATTTATATCCCTTAAAGCCCATGGACTTTAAGCCCATTACCCCTTTAATCCATTTTATTTAATCCAAGTTTATGATCCTTTCTTGTTTAATATTAATTAACCATTAACTCACGATAATTAAACGCGACTTTCTTTATTTACTACTAGAATAATTTAGGATGTTACAGTCACCAATCTCACCATTCATGTACCTTGAACTAGAGGTGCACAAATCGGTTTTTTTAAAAAAACCGGTTCGGTTATTAACCGGACCGGTTTTTTTCGTCCTGGAAAAAAACCGGTTCGGTTAATAACCGGTTCGGTTAATAACCGGACCGGTTAATAACCGGTTTTTGTGCGTGAAAACCATAACCGGTCAAACCGGTTACGACCGGTTTGGGAACCGGTTAGAACCGGTTAATAAACCGGTTTTTTTATAGACCGGTTTTTTAATAACCGGTCTAACCGGTTAACCGGTTTTTTTTTTTTTTTTTTTTTTTTTTTTTTAAATAACCATTATTTTTTCACAGTATAAACAAACCGGTAACTACAAGCATTAAATCGTTATCGCATATTCGTAACTCAAAAATACATAACTTTCATTTATAGCTTTTACATTAAAAATACAAACATTAAATCGTTATCGCATATTCGTAACTCAAAAATACAAACATTAAAGAATGCTTAGACACGATTACATTAACAACTTGCTGTTTCTTACTCATTATTTTCATCGCTACCCGATCCCGAGCTATTCCTTAGGTAATCGTCGTACGCGGCTTCTTCATCGGTCATTGGTTGAGTGTGTCCTTGATTGACCTCGTCTTCATACAAGCCCGCCTCATAGTCCATTTCCCCCTCGAGTGAGCGTTGATGTTGTGCCCTATCTAAAGCGTCCAAGTAATCCTTGTAGCAAATAGACATCTCTACAGCTGGTGGAGTCAGTCGAGTCCTCCTAATCGATATAACCCTGCCAGAAACAGAAAAAGCAGACTCCGAAGCTACCGTGGAAGCTTGGACCGTTAGTAAATCTTTGGCCATGGCGGCGAGGATCGGAAACTCATCCTCCTTACCTCTCCACCAAGCCAGCAAATCAAGACTTCTAAATTCATCCGGAGTCATGTGTTTCACAAAGTTGGTACCACCATACCTTCCAAGTTCACTGCTTGGGGTGTTTACCTTTTGACGTTTACCGGCGTCTTCCCAAATCATGTAGTACATCCCCATTTCAAGGTCGGTTTGGGATTGGGATTGGGCAACAGCTCTTAACGAGTCATGAATTTGGGAAGACGACCCGTATTTTGTAAGGTAAACATCATACATGTTAGACAAGGTGGTGTTGAAAGCATTCTTTAAAGTTTGGTTATAATAGGGGTTTTGATCGTCGTTTAACTCTAGCTCATCACAAATTTTTTCTATTAAAGCTTCAACACCACCAACATTTATGCAAGGGTTTAACGCAGCAGCACATGTCAAAACAGCGGGTAGTTGTTGAAAATATTTTCTAAATTTTTCTTTCATTTTTACACCCATATCAAAATAAGGTGCACCCCTACAATGAAGTTCACCCAACTTTGTGCACATGACAGCAATTTTTGGTAAAGCAATGGGGCTTGTTGGATAGTAAACCCCGGATAAACTTGTTGTGCAAGATTTAAAAATTTGAAGTACCTCCGTAACGATCTCAATCAATAACCAGTTTCTAGGATCGTACGGTGCACATTTACCCCTACTTGACATTATTTGATGAAACGCAACTAGTGATTCTTTTTGTTGGATGGCTTTCTCAAACATATCACAAGTCGAGTTCCATCTTGTTGGACAATCCCAATTGGGCCCCAACCATTGACAATTAGCTTCATCACAAAATTTTTTGTATCTTGAAAATGTTTTATTGTTGCTAAAAACATCTCGTAACATTCTTTTAAAATTGTTTCTTTGCGTTTCGATCACGTTTAACCCATCTTGCACGGCCAAGTTGATAATATGTGCAATGCATCGGCTATGAAAAAACGCTCCATCACAAATAGGTTTATACTTTAATTTTAAATGGCCAACCGCGGCCGTATTGTTGGACGCGTTATCAAACGAAATTGAAAAGATTTTATCTTCAATCTTGTATTGTCGAATGACTTTATCCAAGAGTTTAAAAATATTTCTGCCCGTGTGCGGGTAATCAAACAATTGAAACGCAACGGTTCGTTTCATCATTTGCCACGACCCGGGGTCAACCCAATGAGCCGTCACACAAATGTATGAGTCGGGCGAACCATTAGGTACCGACCACACATCCGTTGTTAAGTTTACACCAGTTTGTAAGTTTGAAAAGTATGAAATTAGTTCGGATTTAGCGTTTTTCCAAGCTTTAAGACAATCTCTTCTAAGGGTCGAACGACTTACGTGTTGGTAGCGTGGTTGAACATACTTTTGCATCATCGACGTGAATTGAGGGTTGTCGAAGTGGTTGAAAGGAAGTGTATTTTGAATCACAAAGTTTGAAAACTGGTGACGTACCTCTTCAAGGTCGTACGTAAACACCGTTCCTTGATTCGTCATCTCCGGCTGCGAACTACTTCCCGATTCGTCCTTCAAGGCCTTGCAAAAGGGCCTTTGTACATGCGCTCTTAAAGTGGAGTTTGCATCTTTGCCATAAAACTTCAAACAATGTTTGCATCGAGCTTTTTGGGTACCGTTAGACATTTCGCATAGGTCGAAATGTTGCCAAACATCTTGGTTTCGTTTCGTGGGGATGACCCGAACGACCGTTTCTCCCGTGTTCGAGGCACCCATGTTGACGGATGAAGCAGCACTTTGGGAGGCCATGATAATCGACTACGAAATAAGAGCGTATGGAGTGGTAATGTGGTATAATTGAGCGTGAGATAACAAAATAATCGCGTATGTAATAAACGTTTAGAGCGTTTGGAGTTGTATAATCGAGTGTGATCTAACCAATACCCAACCTAAGCTATATATAGATGTTTGTGGGGGTAAAATGGGAAAAAAAAAAAAAACGGTCAAAAATAACCAAAAACGGCTATATGGCCGTTACTCAACGTTCAAAAACCGGTTTTATACCGGTTAACCGGTTTTTTTATAACGGTCAAAAACCGGTTTATAAAAAAACCGGTTAACCGGTTTTTCTAATAACCGGTTATTAAAAAAACCGGTTTTTAATAAACCGGTTATTAAAAAAAACCGGTTTTTTTAAAATCGGTTAAAAAACCGGTTTAGGATCCAAATTGTGTAACCGATATACAAACCGCCGGTTTGTAAACCGGTCAAACCGGTTTACAAAAAACCGGTTTTTTTAAAAACCGGTTTCCGGTTTAAACCGGCAAACCGGTTCGCCGACCGGTTTTTTTGACCACCTCTACCTTGAACTACCATTACACAAGCTTTGAAATCCCTTTTGACGGAAAGCTATACACCGTTAATGAATTTAGTGCTCTTTTATAAAATGGCACGCACCGGATAACTTATGCCAAAATCCACAAACATTATGCCATTATGGATGTTATTAACCATGCATGGATAGAAGCCTTTAACCCGTATGCATTAAAACATTTGACGTTTGATGTACGTCCTTATATATCAACTTATCTCTATAATTCACATCATTGGAACAGTTGTAACTAATTAATTTGATGGTATTATACCCTCATACTTAACCTTAAAATCTGTCCCGTTATCGTAGCGAATAATGCATTGTCAATATCCCACATTTGAAGGCCAACTCTTTATGTACTATTTTGATATCGTGGCAAAATGTGTGAAAGAAAGTCAATATGGTACCAACAAATGCACTGTTCTAATGGACATGCATGTCACACTATCTAATCATACCATACCAAATATTCGAATTCACATAAGTAATGGGCCTCAAACGTTCATACTTGTATCATTGGTCTTAAATATTCGTACAAGGAAACCATGGATTAATTAAGGTTCTACAATTTCTTTCAATCTCCCACAACTTATATTCATTGGATTTGTACTGCGTGTTTGTACCATAATTGTATAAGCACATTTCTCGCCCTCGGGCATCAATTCACTGAATTTAAAACATACTTCGGTCCGTTATCATTTCTTTTCGTGTAACCATATCAGCATTTTTCCAAAAAAACTCACGAGGCAATTTGTACTAGGTAAACCCAAAAACATATTTTGCACTAGTTAGGTGGCCTTCAAGAGGGTTAAAGGCTGAAACCGTCCTCAAAACAAAGAACAATGGAGTGTGAATGAGGGGATACCAAATCAGATCAAGGGATATTCCAAAGGAAATGAATGTTATCACTAATTTTGTTAGAATATATGACCAAAGTTTTTGGGTCAAATAGCATGAATACATATCAATATACCCCATAGAATGGGAGCCACACGAAAATAGTAAAGTGTATGCTATAGGGTGACCTTTAAGGTACCACACTAGGGTCTATTGAAACAGTCATGTGGTATGGCATGGATGGTTCAGGTTGAAACTAGACAAGAATATAAATGATTGTAATGTGGAAAATGCATGGTTGAGTGGAAATTTATTGGAACAATCGAGGATAGATAGTGAAGTATGCGGCTGTCACCAAGGTGTGCATCAATACTCTAATGATATTAACATTTGAGATTGACATAAAACATAACCTCGGACATAAAGCTCCTGATCAGTTGATCATTGATCTTCCAACAAAAGCTGTCATCAGAATGTAGGCATTGTCAGTGATATATATATATATACATATGACATAGTGGCTTAAACTGTAGGAAATAGTGACTTAGTTGAACCTACTGGAAAATTGGAAATGTGGATTGCACATTTGCACTTTATAATCATTAATCATATATCAAATATCTTGATCATGTTATATCATATATGATTAAGGGGTCTCAGATGTTTGAAACATGAATCCATCGTGCTTATGTCTTGCGCTGTCACCATCCCGCGATATTTTGGTTTAAAATTAGAGAAAATAGAAAATTTTTCACCCTTTAATGTCGATCAACAAGAGTAAGGTTTAGTGAACGAATGCGATGTCAATCGAAGAATGCAAATACTAGCTATGGAATGAGGTTCGTCAATATGAATAGAACAACATAGACCGACCGTGAATGATCATATGGTGAAATTTCTTGAACTGTGATGCCTATAAATATAGATGTCAAAGTTAGGAATTGCTAGAATATTTTAATTCAGAATTTAATGTATAACGTTTATTTTGTTCAAAAGATATTGCATTCACATCGATCTTGAAGATAATAAACTAAGAGTGTACGTGAAAACATTAGGATTTAAATTCTAATACCATAGTCATACTCAATCAACAACTCCACCAGTTATTTTTTAAAATAACATATGTTTTTGAGAAACAAAAAAATTATTCATATATATTCATACTATGTGTAATGGTTTAACCAAAAAGTGAAAAATATTATGCCTCGTCACTGCCATGTAGACATGAAGGCTTACTAACTTCTAACTCAAAACAAGTAATGATTTAACTGAATAAATAGTTATATTTAATTTTTCTTCTTGATAAAAATGTGAGTGAGGTATTTTGATTTGTTGGAATTTGTTGTTTAGTCGTTTAGCCGATTGGCGTCCAAGAGGGTTGTTTGCATTTTTGGCGCCTCTCTTTTTATTATGTGAAATGGTTTAACGAGAATTTGGTGGACACTTGACATCATTTAAAGGGCGTCCGTAGTAGCTTGTGCATCTCCCTTCTATCTCTTCCATTCACGTGCAGGTTTTTTCAAAAATATCATAGATGTCTCTCTCTCTTCGATCTAGCTCATGTTATGTACATCTCACATGAAAGTTGTGTCGTCCATTGCCCATCTCCACCACCTAAGCGTCATGAGGGCCACATAAGTATGTTGCGGCTAGAACAAGTGTTGTTGCAACATATATTCATTGCATTACTATATTGGAGGTGCTCATTGGTTCCATGTTACAAAATGTGATAAGTGAGAAAACTGCTTGCGTCGTCATGGGATTGGTTTTCCCATGACCAAGCCCCGACCTAAGGATGTGGATCGGTTAAAGGGTTCTATTAAAAAAATAAAAAAAAAGAAGAGAAAATTCATTTAATATTATGTTTGAGAATCATACTCGAGTTGTTGGAGAATGGAGAGTATTTACAAGCAATAGAACTTTGATAATTCCGCTATATGCCTATATGTCTGGCACTCTGGCTGCCTCAAAGCTTCTCCGCATGCAACATGTTGATTATTAAGTATTTAAGTGTGTTTCTATTGTGGATGTATATGAAGTTCAAGGTAAGTAGTGATTATATTTGTGTTCATTAATGTTTCCATATTTAGTATTTGAGTACTTTTTCGTTGACTTATGTATTACACAAATAAAATAATGTTATTGGGCTAAAAGTTGTTTTACAAACGATGGCCCAAGAAATCAAATTAACACCACACCAACACCACTACTCCACTAGTAAAGAATTAACCATGGCGGAGCCTAGAGATTGACGCAATAGCTCTTTTGCGAAAATTTTATGACAAAACATTTTACAATTTTTTTTGTTATTGTTGTTATATTTTTGTATATTACCGAACTAGCTAGCTAGACAGTTGTCTTTGTAATGAAGTAAGCAATGTAATTGTAGAAGTGATATTTTTCAAATATTTATGTTTATATCTTACAATAGTAAATATGTCTTTATATTTATAAAAATCAAATGTGATAGTCAAAAACTTTTTTAAAATTTTAAAATCTCAAGAGAACACCTTAGAATCACGACATATATATTTGTGATATCGACATAGTTGATTTATCCTAATGTAGGTTTTAACACAATTTGTGTAGGTTTCTCCCAAAAGTGAAAATATGAGAATCTCGATTCATAACTCAAAATTTCAGTTAATAGAACGTTGTCATCTATTTTATAATTGCTAACAATTTAAAATTAGACCCAGACTCTACCAATAACTTTATTATAGCTGCGATTTTACTTCGTACATTTGTTTGATAACAATTTAGAACTAGACTAAACTTGCTACCCGTCCTTTAACCTTCATGAAGGTCACTTGCCCATACATGTTATGTGCGTTTTATACTAGAGTATTGATAGGGTCCCGTAAGGTTTTTCAATAGCACATACTAATTATTTTAAAAAACAAAAAAAAAAGAATTAAAAATAAAAATAAGCTACCTATTCCCACCAATAGGGTGATAGGCATGAGAAGTGAGATAGGTGAAATTGGCTTATAAATTCAACTCAACTACACACAGTCATCCACATAAATGTATTTATAGCTTTCCCTCCTTTCTTCACTTCACTTCACTTCAAATCCCCTTTTTCTCTGCACTGAAAAGCCTTTGAAGAAAGAGCCTTGAGAAAGTGAACCAAATCCTTTCCTTAACCTTACACGCCTCCATATTTTCCACTCTGTCCACATTTAACTACCGTCAGTAACACATTTCCATTCACTCAACAACAACACCCTCTTAAACTCCCAGTCTCCAAAAGCTTTCAAGATTCTCAAAAACATATCATACCATTGTTTTTATTCAATTTCCTTTCTGGGTTTTGTTCTTTGTTACAAATTATTAATGGGTTCTTGTGAACAAAATAAACTTGTCATGAAATCTGCTGGTCCGATTATTGTGGGTGCTGGTCCTTCTGGTATAGCTGTTGCAGCTTGCCTTAAGGAAAACGGAGTCCCATCTCTTGTTCTTGAGAGAAGTGACTGCATTGCATCTTTATGGCAATACAAAACTTATGATCGGTTAAAGCTTCATCTTCCTAAACAGTTTTGTGAGCTTCCATTATTCGGGTACCCTAAAAGTTTCCCAAAATACCCTTCCAAGAAACAGTTTGTTTCCTACATGGAAGCTTATGCTGACCACTTTGAAATCAAGCCAAAGTTTAACCAGTCAGTAACTAATGCTGAGTTTGACTTTGAAGGCAATGTTTGGAGAGTGGAGACACAAGATTGTGTTTATGAGTCACGGTGGTTGGTGGTGGCTACCGGAGAGAATGCGGAGGCGGTGGTGCCGGAGATTCAAGGGATTGAGAAGTTTGAAGGGGTGGTTAGGCATACAAGTGAGTATAAAAGTGGTTGTGAGTTTAAGGGTCAAAGGGTTTTGGTTGTTGGTTGTGGAAATTCGGGGATGGAGGTTAGTTTGGACCTTTGCCGGTATAATGCAAACCCTTTTATGGTGGTTAGAAACTCGGTAAGTTTGTAATCATCACACGCTTCTTTTCGGTTTGGTTTTAGTTAAGGAACGGTAAAGTTGTTGTCATGTGACTGTTTCGAGTAAAGAAACTAAAAATGATAACATCTTGTGTTTATTTTGATGATTAGGGTATCATTGGTTTATTTTTATTTTTTTATATGGAAAACTCAATCCCATTTGCCTTTTAATTCACTTTTTAAAAATGGGTATTTTTATTATTTATGTTTAAGAAAATTTTGGTCAAATAGTTTTTGAAAAATAAGTATGTGTAGTTGTGTAACACATGCTTAAAAAGTTAGTACATTGAACTTTAATTAAGTGTTTTGACTTTTGGAGTTAGTTATATTGTTTTAAACTTTTAATGCAATTGTAGGTTCATGTTCTACCTAGAGAGATGTTTGGATTGACAACATTTGGAATAGCTATGGTGCTTCTTAAATGGCTACCTCTAAGGGTGGTGGATAGAATGATCTTGTTTATGGCCAATTTAACACTAGGAAACACCGAAAAACTCGGCTTACGCAGGCCGAAAACCGGACCCCTTGAGCTCAAAAATGCGACCGGGAAGACACCGGTGCTAGACACCGGAGCTTTATCTCTAATCAAATCCGGTAACATCAAGGTAGCTATCGAAAGATTCCCTGACACATAGGTTTATGAGTTGTACAATGCAAATATATTTTAACTTTTGTTGTGATTTATTGGAATGTTTGTAGGTTGTGGAGCAAGGAGTGAGAGAAATCACTAGAAATGGAGCCAAATTTATGGATGGTCAACAGATTGCATTTGACTCTATTGTATTGGCAACAGGATACAAGAGCAATGTGCCATTTTGGCTTAAGGTAGATTTCATGACACCAATAATGAAACAATTACTTTTAATTCTATTTTCTACAATAAAAATAAATTCATCATAATAATCATTTTAGGTATAGTAATATGTTAAAATAACATTTATTTATTTTATTTACCTTCATAGTTATCAAATATCTTAATATTTGTCATTCTTTTTTTTGTTATACATATGTTTTGCAAAGGGGGGTCACATAAATATATTCTTAAAATGATTATTTTAGTTTTTTAAATGAAATTTATCTAATTATTTTTATCTTATTATCAATCTCACATCACTTTCCAAGCCTTACACATTAAGAAGCCTACAAAATGGTTTTTGGTGAGCAAAAAGGTGAAAAACTGGTAGCATTTGTTTGGAGGATTCTCAATCTCTTAACATTTTTGTTGTCATCTTATGATAAGTTACTATCATAAACTATTTTCATGATTATATCTCTCTCATATTGTATCTTTTTTTTCCTTCATAAAATGGTTTTTAAGAACTTACGTCATGATATAAATTGAGTTTCTAAATCAAGAGTAATGTACACATTTGGATGCGCATTGTATAAATCATAATAGCACTACTATTCTGGTTATGGTAATTTTAGTTCTGGAATAAGGATAAGCATAAAAAATATTCTTTTTCTGATGTTTTCTGGAGAAAGAATCCGAATTGAAACGTGTTGAGCTTATAATGATCTCATTATTTTGTCCTGCATAATAAGTTTTGTCATTGAGTAGGACCCACATATTTTAATCATATGTGCACTTATTCACTATTTAGTATAAAAATTTACTTTTACATTTTTATGTTCTAATGATTTTTTTTCCACAATACAGGGAAGTGATTTTTTTACCGATGATGGAATGCCGAAAACGCCTTTTCCAAATGGATGGAAAGGGGAGAACGGGTTGTATACCGTCGGGTTTACTCGAAGAGGTCTTCTTGGCACGACATGTGATGCACTTAAAATTGCTAACGAAGTTACACGTCAGTGGAGCCTGCGAAGTGTGATTCTAAGCACGAATTAGGGTCAAAGTGATGTATTGATATTGGAATAAAAATGAAATCAAAAGAGAGATAAAATAGTGTTTATTTTTATTTTTATTTTTATTTAGTTGGTGTAGGGAATTGTGGTACTTTACTAACAAGGGTTAGTTTTTTTTATTTTCAAATGTTTTACCAGCAAACATTGTCTTTTAGGTTGTTCAAAATTTCTGATGTTTTTTGTGGTGGTGGTGGGGTTTAATTTGTACATTAACAAGTTTTGTAATTTACTCTTGAATTTCATGTCCTCAATCAATTTGTTTTATTTGCATTTTATTCTCTACTATGTAAAATCATATATTAATAATGTTGCAACTTGTATTCTATAACATACTACTACATATTATATTATACGATACGAATTTTAGTTGTGGGATATAAATGTGAGACATGAAAGTGAGTCATCAAATTCGATCTTAAATAGTAGTGAAATTAAAGTAAGTGAGAGCAAACAACGACATGAACTAAACACACTCATATTACAACTTGAACGACAATGTTAAGTAGTGGGTTTCATGTTCAAACCGTCGGCTGCACGGTAGAACCAACATACCGAACCTAGATCAAATGATTTAAAGAATTCTCACATAAACGATGCAAACTAAAATTGGATGTGTGTTATAATAATGGAAAAGAAAACTACAAGTACAAATTAAAGTAGTTTCTAAATTCTTCTGAATAAAGAAAAGGATGATTCACCTTTTTAAACAAACCTCCAATAAAAAAAGAGAAGAAACAGTTTTATAGTCATCATAAATAAGTAAAAGTATACAAATAAGTCCAAAAATAACCTTTAAGATCTTATTAGAATATAACTTTTAACAAATGATGGATACTACTTTTGTGAAAAACAACAAACGTTGGACTCGAAGAGTCTACCAAACACACAACCAACCAAACATAGATTATATCTTTATCCATGCTTTTTAACTAAAGTTTAATGTTTAAATTAGTGATTTGGTGTCCATGGATCATGATTCACTCGTTATCTTCCTAGCCATTATTGTAAATTTAAAATTCATCCCTTTCAACTTTGTTAAGAAAGAAGTTTAGGCAGTTAAGTAAAAGTTACCGTAACAAATGTATTGTTTTCGATTATATCGTCACACACTTAAACGTTGTATGAGCTATAACGGCCTTTTTTTGCTTTCTTCTGTAAAGATTATATTTAAAACGGAAAATAACAATTTATATTTGTACATTGATCAAGTACCAGAGGGGATGTAATCTTGGCAATACGACATATGTAAAATGTTCTAGAAGGCATATCTTTCAAGGAGGTACCTTTGGCAGCATGACAAGGTTAGAAGTCCTCGTAGCTACATCTTTCAACTATCTAGAAGGGGGGGGGGGGGGTAATCTTGCTTGGATGGCTGAGGTCAGAGGTCCGAGTTCATATATCACATACATATAGATAGATGTATAGGAACAAAGGAAATCTTGCAAGATATTGAAGGTTAAATGCTCTATTCTGTACATCACTAGTAGTTCTGTCTTTATTGTTGTAAATCATAGGTCATGCCTTTGGGAAGGCCTTAATTTGTTCATGTGGAAAGAATGAATATATTAAGAGGTGTTATACGAATAGACTAGAGAAAACATAAAGGGACAATAACAAAATGCTTTCCTACAAACAACTTTACCGATATAAAAAACTACTATTCATCCCTATTATACACCCTCATGAAACAAAAACTCTTTGAGAGCCAAGTCTAGAGAAAGCTTATTATTATTTTTTTAATCTATAAAGGTTTTTTTCTTTTATTAATTTTTTTTTTTGAAATGATTGATGGATTTCAATTTTCAACCTCGATGGAAGGGAGTATTCCCTCTTAGCTTGAAAGATCACCCAAACTTAAGATAAGATCATGTTTGTGGAAACGATGTGCACACTAAAGATGCTTAATGTTTTAAGGCACTCACCCACGAACATGTTAAGTACTTAGGCAGTTATATTAGTTGTTAGCCAATGACGTCCTCAAAAAAGGTTTTTAACCATTGACGATTGAACGGTAAAAAAGTCAAGTCTTAAATCGATCAAACAACTTTTTTTCAAGCATTTTTTAACGATCAACGAAATTCACCACATTGGATACACTCGTCTTTCGATCCAAGGAAAACCCTCAGCTAAGACCAACATCCGTGAACACTCGATCGAGGTCACGACAGTGCGAAGAGATGAAACATGTTCGGTTCAAAGATCGAACTAGTGAACAGCGCCTACTCGCATAGTCTCCCATCATCACCATGTGTTGTCGAAACTAAATAATGGGGGTATGAACCGAACCTGGGTAATATGAAACACCAAGTTTCTCTCTTAACACTCCACCAAACATATACTTAATTTAAAAAAAGGGGGGAAAGAAAACCATAAATAATTCAAGATCTTGTGCAGGTGAAAATATTGACCGCAGGGAACAAATTGCGTATGAGAACTGTAGTAACAACTAGTATGTGACGTTCTTAATTAGCTCACACTTTTTTCAAAATTTGTATTTAATTTCAAACAATTAAATTTGTAGCAACCCTTTTCATGGCTATATAATTTTAAAACAAATAAAACTTCAATAATGTGACATTATTAGACAAGACTATTAAAGATGAGAAAATGACGAATTCAGCTATCAATTACCGTTAATTTCAAACAAGTATATATATACAGTTGCCGGAAGTTATAAATGTATCAACTCTATTTTTATGAATTAAAATATTATATATGACAGTATTAGCATCCAGGCCACTTTTTTTAATTTTATTTTCTATCTTAAGTACATGAAACTTGGGCGTAAATGAGCCGAGTTAGGCATGAGCCAACCTAAGTTCAAGCTTGCTCATTTTGAGTTTTATAGCTTGAAATCTCGACCTGTTTAGTGAGATTTAACTATTTTATATGTACACATTTAATTTTATGTATATTTAATTATTTATAATTATAAATTTTTATATTGCATAATTAAATATTCTTTAGTTATTCTTAAAAACATATTTTAATTATTATCTTGTAATAGGTTTATTATGTAAAAATATATTTAATAATTAAATATATAACATTTTAGTTTAGGCTCGCGAGCCTAGGGCTAGCAATTGGTGTTTTAACGGGTTTAACAAATTAGAAACGACTCATTTAACAGATTTATATGCCATGACTATATATATGATAGTTTTAAATTTCATGTACCAATAAGAGAAATGATATAGTCTAGCTTACTACTTTCAGTTATTTAAAAATAAAAAAAATTACATGTCGTACTTTTTTTAATTAACATGTCTTAAACAGGTGCCAGTCCTCCTCAAGCCTACCCAATTCGAAGCTTGGGCTCGAACTCGTTTATTCAATATGTTCGTTCTCGCGCTCATTTAAGCTCAGCTCGATTTATGATTTTAGCAAATCGCACTTAAGTAACTCATGAACGACTTGACTCGTTTATACCTTTACTAGAACATTTGTTGAATATAAAAATCTAAACAAATGTCATAATTTTTTAGTAAAAGATTTAACAAGTAAATGAAAGTAAAAGAAGGTAAAAGGGTGAGTAGAATGAAGAGTTATAATAATATCTGGTGGTTATTTGTTAGTGACGAAAAGTAAAGTATGTGGTCCGTACATGGGTGCCACGCGTGTGAATGCCCAAAAGAGGGAACTCTGTGGAAGCGTGTCCACTGTAAGATCCATGTACCCGAGTTTAGTAAAGCCAATGATAGTAAAACCTTTACCCCTTTTGCTGATGTCACCATGACTGAATGAAGAGAAAGCTTATTAACCTCTCTAAATCAAACCAACCCCACATGTATTTACCATTTTCATTTTTGTCAAATATTTTTCTAATTTATTATTTTAAAAGGTTCTCAAATAATTCCAACGAAAATCCACTCGTTGTCGACAAATAATTACAGAAACATTCTCTCTCATCTTCTTTCAACGGGTATAAACGCCCTCAACGGCTTCTTTCATGGGGTACCCCCAGTGTAGCCGCTCGAGTTACCCTATTTATGAGACGATACCCTTGAACATCTCGTCCCCCCTTAAAAGGCCAATATTTTATAAAACACTAAAACCAGCAATAAGTTGGTGGGGGGGGGGGGGCACCGAGTTACATGGACAAAATCGATCAAGACATGAACAAGAATATATGAACACAATCCCCAATGCTCATTAGATTTGCAAATTTATTAAGATTCTTAATATTCCAACTTACCAACAATCTTTCACTCATGAGTTCTTGTCTATAACCGCTTTCACAGAGGGATTACCGAAAAAATAGTCATCAGTGATGTTTAGTAGTGAGATGATATCAAGTATTATGTTCAAGTTTTAAGAAATTTGAACTTGTTATAAAGATAAAAATGTTATATAATGGTTGTTGAGTATTTGATATTTTGAAGTCGATTTTAAATTGTTTTAAGATTAAGTTTTAAGTAACGAGCATCCAAACAAATAACTTTTAACGGTGTAAGACTATAAAATAGCATATTGTTACCATGGTATACTAGTGTACTCGATTGACAGAGATTATACATATGACATAGTTTTATATAAGATATGAGACTCTTGTTGGCAAAAAACCATTCAATTTACTCCACTCTGTCTCCCTTTTCTATGGAATCAAGTTATCTAGTATAATTTTCAACTCGTAATGAATCCTAGACCAAACAACCCATGCTAGTGTACTCGGTTAACAAGAATTATGTATTTGTCACAATTTTATATAAGATATGAGACCCTTGTCAGCAAAATCCGTCCAATTTTCTTCACTATGTCTCGCTTTTCTAAGAAATCAAGTAACATAATTTGCTAGTCTGTTTTTTAGATCGTGATCAATCCTAGACCAAACAACCTACATTGATTTTAAGTGTGAATTTCTTGTTTTGAAAAAGAAGATGGAGTGAAAAAAGTTATCATGGGGAATGGGTGAAAAGTGAAAACCCTCCAAATTTTCTCTTCTTTATCAGAGTATCAAGTTGATGATACTACGAGTTATCCAAAACAAAGGTGAAATTTAATTTAGGTTTGACTTATGTCACATCAGTTTCTAATTGACTAAAATTATTTTATGAATGAATCCTTAAATGTTAGATATTCTTTGCCAACCTCCTCTAATCTTCCTGCAAAAAGTAAATGCTATATTCATGTCTAATTTGAACACTTTATGTGGGTAGTGTGTGTAGTGTGACTTTTTTTTTAATTAGGATACTTGTTACGTTACCGTATGACTTTAAATGTTAAAATCAAGCGTCATGTTACTGTTTTGTAGGCAGTGGAAATTTAACTAACATGTTCATTTAACACCGCATTATGAATTAAAGCAATCTATCACGTTAAAGTCTCGCCATTTTTATATTAAGGCATTTGGGCCCCATCATCTCATCGTTAAAACCCCGTTACCATGTTACCTTTTCCTTGTTTACCACACCACGTCACTTTTGTCGCCCATGTTGAAGCCAAGCCCCGTAGCCTTATGTTTACATCATCATAAAGAAATAATTCGCACTAGTTTGTAATTACCAATTTGAGAAGGTAAAAAGAAGGTAAATTTCTAGAGATTGACACAATCACACAATGATATACCTTTAATATTTGTCTTTGGTGTATAGAAAAAGTGAAATAATTTAGTAGTGTATGAATACAAAAAATGTATATGGTAAAACAATAGGAGAAATGGTGAAAAGGGGGGATGGTGTATGGGGTGATGTGAAGACTTGACAAGAGCAAAAGGAAGTTAATTTGGTAGAAAGGTGGTGTGTTATGGAGAAGAGAAAACCAGGGCCATTTGCCCATTTTTAGTACTCTTCATTCCAATTGATTATTGGGACAATGATGGAGCACTGCCTCAAGCCCTACCTATTTTTTACTTCTGGTACTCATGGTTTACATTCTCCTGTCACTCTTTCATTAAAAGTTTTAAATACAAAATAAATCAATATAATATATATTTTTAAAACGATTTATCATAAAAATCAACGGGAAACTTAGACCAAGTATTATGGACGTTAAAAACAACGGCTTGGCTTTATAGCCATTAATTGTAACGGCTATAATCATTAAAATTATCACCCGTTTCATCAGCAAGAACAAGCCGCAATGCTTATCTGCCAGAGTGCCAGGGCCATCCGTAGGGATGGATGTGGTGTGGCTGAGCGACGACATCAGGGTTGGTGAGGTTGTCCCGAGTGGCCTTAGACCGTCCGTAGTGGCCACAAGTTGTGGCATTTTGAGCTGAAAACGCCCGGGGGGGGGGGGGGGGGGCTTTTTGGCTAGGCATTTTGGCAATGGCGTTTTCTACAAAACGCGTTAAATGGCATAAGTTTTGATGTTTTTTTGGCCGTTAATGCCCGTTTATTAATAATATATATATTTTAATTTTTTTAAACAAAATTCTAACAATACATTCCTATAAGTACTTAAAAGGAAGAAATTTGACAACGACATTGATGTTTTAACAAACAAGCTATCCGAAGACCACCTGAAAATCCAATCTTTAAATCACTTCGGCAAAATAAAATTTTTGAAAAATACAACATTTAGTCTTATTATTATTATTGTAATTTTTATTTTTAAAAAAATATTGTATTTTTTATTTTTTAATGTAGTTTTTTTAATTTAATATTTAATTATTTAATAAATAAACCCAAAAAAATATAAAAGTGATTGGGCGCCACATGACACAAAATGCCCAAGGGTTGGGCATTTTGACTATACTATTTTTTTCTAAAAAACCAAAACTCTGACTAGCCGTCATATGACGCAAAATATCAAAAGGTGGGGCATTTTGACTATACATGGTCTTAGCATCATGCTAAAGCGACTTTATTTTTTTCGAGCTGCTTGTTGTTAAATTAAAGTTTTGTATAAACATGAAATGGATTGATTTATATTTTTGGGAAGTTAATTAATTGATTGATTATAAAAAAATATAGAATATAAATAAAGGGTATGCATACACGTAATGCATAGCGTGTATGGCAGTTGGTCTGAGTGAGTTGCCTGCCGCCAAAGACAAAGGGGGTAGAAATAAAAATAAAAAAGAAAGAATTTATCGAAGGAAGCACAGGATACGGTAAATATGGCTTGCGTCACACTCTCGCCAGCCCCCTAATCTATCACTCTTCAGGCCTACTCTGACCACACACACTCACTCTCTCTCTCTCTCTATTATATTATACTTTAAAACATGCATTCTTATTTCAATAATTATGAAAATATACAAACTTTTTGTAACTTGTAAGAGCATTCTCATCCTATTCTTTATAAATATGTGAGGGAAGTTTGTAAATTATAGGGTGGGGTGATGAGTGGTTGTGAGTGTAAATTATAGGATGGAGAGAAAAATGTAGTGATTTTTTGTAAATTTGGGGAAACATTTGAGGAAACATTGTTTTCCCTATTTATTTTTTAATATTTGTTGGATTGGTTGTGAGTAGAGGAGAGAGAAAACTGTAATGATAAATGTATAAAAAATACTATTTAATTAAGCATGAGAGAGAAATGTAGTGTTTTTTAGTGTAATTATAGGGATAGAGATGGGGGAACGGTGTTCAGCGCCCTCGGCGTCATAAAATATGCCTCCACCGTTCCCCATAGCATTGGGTCTTAAGACTCACCGTTGTGTGCGGCTTATAGAGAGGAGCTTTAAAGTCCTATTTTTTACGTGATGATGACGTGAATGATGGTAAAACCCCACCATAACACACGTTTAGATCAAGAATAGATATAGGGAATAATAAACTTATAAAAGTTGTTCCTTGTATAAATCAATTAACCAACAAAATAGTAATTGACATCGCTTGGATTAAACAAATCTAGTTTAAAAATAACATGATCGTAAGACTTCGAATTTGTTTTAAACCTTTTACATTAGTTGAACCCACACATATATGTCACAACATTGCAAGTATATCTTAAGCATAAAGTGTACATTATTGTAATTTTGTTTATTCGTTATAAAAAATAATTAGAAACTCAAATACCAAAACATAGTAACACATTCTTTTGTTTATCCTTCAAGGTAAACTAGACGTCGTAAATACCTTGCAAACCTATTAAACCTGAGAAACCACCAACCCTTCATAACTTTGGTTATTAGGTCTAGAAAGGTGATAAAACGAAACCGTAAGAATTGAAACTTATTATTATTATTATTATGATAAATAATAAGCAGTCAAATTAACTTAAACTTGAAAAAAAATATTAAATAAAGTCAAAGTTTGACGAGCTCCGCCTCAAGTCGTCATCCAGGGCGTGAGTGAGGGAGTGTGCAGAGAGCCTTAAGGTGGAGCGTATCATGAGTGTAGCCAGTAGGAGCTACATTTGTTGTATTTTTTATTTAAATTATAAAACAATATATGACCCAAAACGCTATCTCAGCCAACATCAGATTTCACTTTTTACCCCTTTACAACACATGTGTTGACGAGTATGAAAGACGGTTACTTTTTTTTAACGACCCATAACATTAAAGAATATAAGAGAGAATTTGCAAGCTGCGTACGAGAATGGAAAAGAACTAAAAGGAGTTAACAAAACAAACTGCAAATGAAAGTTAATAAAACTAAATTTGCATCAATCCTTCCAATCAAGATTCTGCCTATAGCTTCAATTCTTCACCTTTAAGAAGGAAGTGGTTTTTATGCCGTTCCTCAACATTTCCACTGATACCAACTTATTCTTAAATATCTGAAGAGGTAGGTCCCAGCAGAGCCCAGTTGGACCCGCAAGACTCACCTTAAACAGGGACGTCTGCGCAGAGACCAACTGGATCCGCAGGACCAACCATGCTCAGAGACGTGACGTCCTTACGCGCAGTATGCAAGCTGGTCCCGCAGGAAATGCCTCCCATGGTGAAGGACTCCGCCTGTTCCCGCAGCCTCGGATACAAGCCATGAGGGAAGGCCACCCGCGCAGCATGGCTACACGCACTAGGTACTTAGCTCTCGATCATTCAGTGTCACCTGAAGGAATGAGCAAAGCCGGGAGCAATCCCGCACAGAGGCGGGAGGGGGAATACTCCCGCCCAAATAAGCCAGTCTATACTGAAGGACCTTTCACTGTACCTGACGAGGTATGGGCGAAAGATCTGATCAGGGATACGACAGCTCACTGATACAGTATGGCGAGCAGCATGCTCCTGTACTGTATCACTATTAAGCCGCTGCCTACTCACCAACTACTGTCATACCACGTGCGTAGCCGGCAGTTGGTGGAAAGGGAATAGTATACAGCAGGCCTGGTCGCTATCAGCCGCTGCCTACCCACCAACTACCAGCAGGGCACGTGCGTAGGCTACTGTTGATGAACAGGAACACTGTTGCAGCCGGCCATACCTCCTTGGAAACCTACCTTCGGCTATAAATACCCCAAATGGTATGATCATCTAGGGACATCATATCTTACTACATTATCATCATATTATACCTGATATCTGCTCTAGCAATCTCTTAATATACTTTTATATTTAAAGAGCAATCTAGTCTGATTCTCACGCCGGAGGGTGGTCACAAGGAGGAACCCCCCCTTCTCAGTGACGAGCTCACGGTGTCTGTTTTGCAGGTTATCAGAAGAGCCATCTTCAAAGGGTCTAACCCCTCGTGGGAAACAGCTATCCAACCCCCAGGTTACCAGTAATCTGCCCGGGGTCCGGTTAGTGTTTCTTCATTGGCGCCATCCGTGCATAAAGCTAGAACTTTATTTTTCTCCAGTTTTTTCAAACTTCTACAAAGATGGTTAGAGAAATTCCGGTAACCATAACCCCTGCTACTAGGGGGAATACCGGCAACACAGTTTTTACGAACACTACCCCGGCTACCGAAGCCGGGGCAAGTGAAGTAAATTTTACGAACACTACCCCACTTACCAAAGCTGGGGCAAGTGCAGCAAATGATCGCCTACTGGGATCCACTGATACCCAGGTTGAGAAACGAAGACTCCCCCGCCAAACTCTCGATGAAGTTAAGGCATGGGCGGAGGCACGACAAAAGGAATTCCAGGCTGAGTTGGACGAACGCTTGCGTTCCGTGCAACAGGCCGACGAATTCGAATACTGGGAGGATGACTCGGAGGAATCCGACTCCGACGCGAACCCTCGCCATAGGGCAAAAGGGAAGCATAAGGAAACGGAATCCCAACCGAAAAGGCATTTTGGACAAGCCTTCAAACCAAAAAGCACAGGTGGAAGTCCACGAGACTTCTCTAAAACGTTCAGACCAAACGTTGCAAATGCAGGAACGTCCAAATTTGCAAGGGACATTGCTGAAGCAATCGCCCCAAAGAGTGCCAAACAAATGCCCAACATAGGCACATATGACGGTATATCTGATCCAGACGATCATTTGAACAGGTTCATAGCAGGGGCAACCGTCAGCAATTGGACGGAACCCACGTGGTGTTACATGTTCCAAATGACGCTGGTTGGGGCTGCTAGAGCATGGTTCGATCGTCTACCGGTCAACCACATCTACGACTGGGCAGACTTCCAACAAAAGTTTAGCCAACACTTCAGCCAGCAACGGAAGTATACCGAGGAGCAATGGACAATCCTCAAATGCATACGAGAGGAAGACGAATCTCTGCCAAACTTCATCACTCGCTTCAACTCAAAGAAGCTAAGTTTGGGCAATATCAGTGAAGATCTTGTTCGCGCTGCCTTCATCCAGGGCGCACATGACCCAGAGCTCATCCGCACCCTAACGGGTAAAGATGGCATGCCATCCACATGGGATGGCATCATGACAGCAGCAAAACGCTATGCGGAAACAGAGAAGCAACTGGGTAGAGATCTCCCACAGAGCACAAACCTCTACACCCAGAGGACGAGAGAAGACAACGTCCTCACCGCCCGATTAAATAAAAAACGAAAGCTAGGCATCTGGCAGTCAAGGGTAAACTTTGACACCTCATCCGGCTTGCAAAATCGGTTGGGCGGAAGGGATAATGTACAGTCGCACCGGAACTCCAGATGGACGCCACTCACCAAAAGCGTCACTGAGATATTCGCCACTGAAGGGCTCCCATGGCCAAAACCGCCAATAATCCGACATCGTCACGATGCAGATCGGAGCAAATACTGTGACTTTCACAAGACAAAGGGCCACAACACTGAAGAATGCATAGATGTAAAAGATATGGTCGAAGCATTTGTCAGAGATGGGACGCTCGCGCACCTCGTGGCGTAATAAAGGCTGAGCAGGCGGGTGCGTATAGAACCCCAGCTGGGGAAAACACGAATCAATTCCAGCTTCAAAATCGAGACTACATGCTGCGTAAAGAACGAGATCCCGAACCAGGTGCGTATCGGCTCGATGGCACTCCCATCCCAACAAGGGAGCTCATTTACACAGTTTGCATGTAAATCAATTCCAATTTGTAAAGAAAAGGCCAAGAGCCACTTCTAATGGAAATGATTCTCTTTAAGAATATCGAAGCTGATGATTTTACATTTATACTTTTCTGGACACTAATATGCCGGTTTTCACCGCATAATTACGTGAAGTCATTGCATGGGAAGGCGGTCCTACCCGCACGAACCCAATAACGTGACAAACCTTCACGCAGGTCAGTTGAAGGGGAAAAAGTTCAGCACCCAAAAATGAAAGTGCCGGTCTATCCGCATGAATCATTAACGAAACTGAATAATAACCTATCAACAACCGCGCGTCGAACGGTTAAAACTATCCAACACTGGTGACGGCATTCACATTACGTGAAGTCGTTGCGTGGGAAGGCGGTCTTACCCGCACGAACCCAATAACGTGGCAAACTTTCACGCAGGTCAGTTGAAGAAGAGTTCAATTATTCCATTAAATGAAAGTGCCGGTCTATCCGCATGAATCATGAAAGGAAAATGAACACTAACCTATCGACAACCGCGCGTCGAACGGTTCAAAACAAAATTCTTAAAAAGGTAAGAAAAACCTACACGCAGGTCAGGTATGGGTAAAGTTTTGCCATCCTACTAAGTGCAAGTGACGGTTCTACCCGCACAATCACGAAAGAGGAAGCAAAACTTCACACCTATTATCAACCACGTTCAAAGGTTAACTTATCCTCAAAAGGTAAGAAAAACCTACACGCAGGTCAGGTATGGGTAAAGTTTTGCCATCCTACTAAGTGCAAGTGACGGTTCTACCCGCACAATTACGGAAGAGGAAGCAAAACTTCACACCTATTATCAACCACGTTCAAAGGTTAACTTATCCTCAAAAGGCAAGAAAAACCTACACGCAGGTCAGATAAGGGTAAAGTTTTGCCATCCTACTAAGTGCAAGTGACGGTTCTACCCGCACAATCACGAAAGAGGAAGCAAAACTTCACACCTATTATCAACCACGTTCAAAGGTTAACTTATCCTCAAAAAGTAAGAAAAACCAGCACGCAGGTTAGATAAAAGTTAAAGTTTAGCCATCCTACCAAGTGCAAGTGACGGTTCTACCCGCACAATCACGAAGGAGGAAGCGAAACTTTAACCCACTATCAACCACGTTCAAAGGTTCTTATTCTAAACACTTGGAAAATTGCTAATTTAAACTAAGTATGCAAGTCATAAGTTTATAAAGCAAGGAACCCAAAGAAGGAAATAACAATCTTATACGCAAAAAGATTAATATTTCAAGAATATATTACAAGAATGGCCGGGTAACTACCCGCCTAAAAGAAAAAATAAAAAACTATACAAGTCTTAGCAATGGGAAGGGATCTTCAGGATCAAGCCTCAGGGCCGCTTCCACTTGGACCCGCTCCGTCGGAAGAATGGGGTGGTTCGAGGAACGCTTTGAGGACAGCTAACCCATCATCAGCAGCAGCTACTTCGTCCACCTTCTCCACCACTGGATGCGGGAAGGCGGCGTATTGGTTCAATGCTTGGTCATAAATGGCTTCAGTATCCACATTGAACAAAGGGAAGTTGGAAGGCGGGACGCCTTTCTCAACAAACCCTAGACCAAGCATGAAGCCGGCCTTTTCCCCATCATCATGAGAAGCGTTGAGGGCTGCGGTCATAGCATCATCGTAAGAGGTCTCTGAAAAGACCCGACGCACAACCTACAAAGAAAACACAAGTATTAGAACCTTTTCTTACAAAAGAAATGCGTGAAGATAAATCTAAACATACCTGAGGCAACGCTTCTCGAAGAAGCCATCGGAGGGCAGCTTGAGCTTCGGTATGGGCGCGTTCGGCTTCGCTCTTGTTAAGGTTGGCAAGTAAAACTTCCTTAGCGGCAGCCTCTTCGACGCCCTTAAGCTTCCGCTGGGTCTGGTCAAGCACCCCCCTTTGGTCCAGGATTTCCTGGAGTTTCTTGGCATCTTCCATTGCCAAGGCATCATGAGCGCGTTGGAGAGCCTCTAATTTGGCCTTGAGCTCCTCATTCTCCACACGCAAAGGGTCAGCAACGGCTTCAGCCTTGGCAGCCCTCTCGGTTGAGTTTCGCGCAGTCTCCCTGGCCAGCCGAAGCTGTTCATTCACAGCTTGGGCAGCCTTGGAGCGGGCCTCGAGTCGCGCCTGAACTTCAACCTCGAGGGCCTTGAAGGCCTTCTCCTTGTCGGCGGCAGCTGCCGCCAGCTGTTGGTTCTCCTCCCGAAGAGCACGCGCCTCAGATATGTCCTTAGCGTGAGCTGCTTTCAACTTGTCGTTTTCACGACAAAGCAGCTCGACGCGCGGCTGCATCCGGGCCTGGAGAACCCGAAGCTCATTAGTTAGCCTACCCTCCTGGTAGCTAACCATGGCTTCCCCCAACGCGCCCGGAGGAGCAGCGTGGCGAGCCCAGTCCACGCACTCCACGGGTGTGCGAAGGGTTGTTCCTCGGCGTATGTTCCATCGAGGAACATACACTTCATTGGAATCCGACACTGCAAAAGAAACAAAAGCAGTAAGGAAAAGATGATGAAAAACATAAGGGAAAAAGAAAGGAACCCTACGCACCTGTAGGGTCAATGACAGGCCGATAGCCGCCAAACCCATCACCTGAACCTAAAGGAAATCCATCCAACAGGTCAGGCAGACGGGAAGGTGGCAAAGATCGGCGTGAAGCCCTGCGCGTACCTGATGGTCCGGCCATCGGTGCCGGTGGCGCGGGCATGGTGGCAGCCGCCGTGGTCGCCGTCGTTGTCTCCGCCACGGTCGCCGCCTCCTTAAAAGCAGCAGTAACCGCCGGTTCCGTGAAGGATGCTGTAAAAATCGCACTCACGGCCGGCGGTGACATCATCTCGGCCGGAACACTTGGCTCGACGGAACGAGCAACTGGACCAGCGGATGCAGGCGCAGGCGACTGGGTCGACGCCTCAGGAAGGCTGACCGAGCCTACCGTCATTGGCGAGGTACTCCCCTGCGTTTCACCCAGGATTGCGTCAACATCCACGCCTGCACAAAGAAGAAAGTGTTAAAAGAAAATTATGAAGTGACAAATCTACAAAGGCATTATGATTATACTTACGGGTTTTCTTGACCCTGAACGTACGGACGGGCGGGGAGGAACCCGATGGAGCCGGCCTCTTGGTACCGGTCACCGTCGTCTTCGTTGGTTCTCCGGAGGTAACGGTCGTAACCTCCGGAGCAGTGGTCTTCTCACCACCGGGCTTCCCCGCCACCTCTTCACTATCTGACTCCGTGTCAGATAGAACCACTGGATCAGCTGTGGCCTTCTCCTTCCCCTTCACGCCGGCAGCAGTCTTCTTCTTCCGCACAAGGGGAGGACCATCTGCGGATTCCTCAGAAGACAGGACGTAAGGATTTTCAGCAACGGGTACAGCATTGAGGGGTTCAGGATAGAATATCTCCTTACCTGGCCGCCGGTGGCTCAGGAACTCTTGGCCCGGCGGATAGACCTCCACAAACCTATCCGCCGTTTGCTCCAGGATGGGCAACTCATTGTCATCCAGAGCACGAGTGCCCACCCGCACAGGACTGTCAGCTTCCCGCGGGAACAGGAGCGACTCCAAATTATTCCCCTCTGAGAAAAAGAAACAGTTAGAAAATTAACTAATATCAGCAAGAAAGACAAGACATACCATAAGGAATAGAGTTCAAACCATATTCAAGAAGGATGGGAAACCGGGACGCATCCTTCCATACCCGGCTCATCCCCAGCAGCACCATCCCGGACTCCGCAAACCGGTAAACCGGAGATTGGACCCGGGATATCTTCGCGAACCATTCCGCCTCCTGGTAGCTGGAAGCGTGAAGGCTCGGAAGCGCTTGACCCTTCTTGAACTTCATAGCAATGGGGATGGCGCGGGCAGAGATGTAGAAGAACTCCCGCTTCCACGATCGGAGACTGCGCTCGGTCACGCAGATCTTCAAACCCTTAATACGGGTTGTTAGGGTGTACCACCCCTGGACGCACCTCCAAGTATAGAAGGTCATCAGGTGGTCCACGTAGGGCTCAATACCCAGAATCCGGCACACCCACTCGAAGTGCCGGACCTTGGCAATCGCCATCGGATGCACCTCGGTCAGGTGCACACCGTGCCTCTCCAGGACACGATACATAAACTTTGTCAATGGAAACCTAAGGTTCCCATAAACAAAGAATGCAGCATACACCCCGATCTTGCCACTGGGGGCATCGTACACAGTCTGGTGGGATTCAGGAAACTCAGGCTCGAGAGACTCGAGCATGAACTTCCTGACTATGTACTGGTACTGATCGAGAGGTAGAGCACACTGGCACTCGCCAGCAGTACTCCTATCGTCGGCTACAGCTTCAGCATCATGAGAAGACATTTTTGCAGAAAGAAGAGTGATTTCGGGAAAATGCCTGCCTGAAAAAGGGGAGTATTTGCCGGAAATCACTAAGAAGAAGAAGAAGAGAGGTGAAAGTGTGGATTACAAAGGGGCCTCTCCCACTTTATATACTAATCGCAATTAATGCGGTGAATTTAATGCGGAGGAGAGAGAAATCGAAGGTGCAATAAAACTATGACACGTGGCAAAAGGCAGGCTGGCAACAGCTGTTGACAGGACGCGTGCCAGTAATTTCGCGGCCACGCGCCCGAAAAATCGTGCCCACGCGCCAGGAAAAGCGTCTGGAATGACCATGTTCTGTCACGTCACCATAACTTCCTGCACGTCCTGACAGTCAGAAGAAACCGTCGCACGACGTTTCAGAGGTTTGGACTGTTCTTATCTTTCCACCAACTCTTCGAATTTCAAAATTCAAAATTTAAAAAATATTAAAAAGTAAGCGGGAAAATACCCCTTACCCCTTGGCAAACAAGTAACCGTTAGACGGATGCGGGTACAGTGTAAAGGCAAAACCCTTCACATACCTAGCACCCGTAGGGAATTGAAGCCAAGTAAACCTTGGCGAACAAGTAACCGTTAGACGGATGCGGGTACAGTGTAAAGGCAAAACCCTTCACATACCTAGCACCCGCAGGGAATTGAAGCCAAATATTCCTCGGCAACCAACTATAAGACAGGCGCGGGTACAGTGTAAAGGCAAAACCCTTCACGTACCTAGCACCTGCAGGGAATTGACGCTAGGAATACCTTGGAAGTAAAGTAACCGTAAGACGAGCGCTGGTACAGTGTTAAGGCAAAACCCTTCACATACCTAGCGCTCCGCTGGGAATTGAAACCAGGATCTTCTGGGCAATGCTTGCGGAAACGGAAATAACATCCCCGCATAGCGGGAACGTTGAGAACTACGTTGTTTGAAGCTCCAGGATGGAATTGGTGGTTTTAACATAATTGATCACTATGTTCAAAACTACCAAAACCTCATGGAGAATCCACACAACTGGGACTCAATGCTCCTGACTTGCGAGGAGATTACAGACCTACCCGCATCATACCCAAAGACCAAGCAGGAAACTCGGGCATTTCTGCAAGTGACAAGGACTTCCCATGGAAAACCTTACAAAACCCTTTTCAAAACCCTTTGCTTAAGTCCAAAAGTTCACCTCACTTTATTAAACACGCATGAGAAGAACATTGGACTGGGGGGACTTGAAGAGGTAGGTCCCAGCAGAGCCCAGTTGGACCCGCAAGACTCACCTTAAACAGGGACGTCTGCGCAGAGACCAACTGGATCCGCAGGACCAACCATGCTCAGAGACGTGACGTCCTTACGCGCAGTATGCAAGCTGGTCCCGCAGGAAATGCCTCCCATGGTGAAGGACTCCGCCTGTTCCCGCAGCCTCGGATACAAGCCATGAGGGAAGGCCACCCGCGCAGCATGGCTACACGCACTAGGTACTTAGCTCTCGATCATTCAGTGTCACCTGAAGGAATGAGCAAAGCCGGGAGCAATCCCGCACAGAGGCGGGAGGGGGAATACTCCCGCCCAAATAAGCCAGTCTATACTGAAGGACCTTTCACTGTACCTGACGAGGTATGGGCGAAAGATCTGATCAGGGATACGACAGCTCACTGATACAGTATGGCGAGCAGCATGCTCCTGTACTGTATCACTATTAAGCCGCTGCCTACTCACCAACTACTGTCATACCACGTGCGTAGCCGGCAGTTGGTGGAAAGGGAATAGTATACAGCAGGCCTGGTCGCTATCAGCCGCTGCCTACCCACCAACTACCAGCAGGGCACGTGCGTAGGCTACTGTTGATGAACAGGAACACTGTTGCAGCCGGCCATACCTCCTTGGAAACCTACCTACGGCTATAAATACCCCAAATGGTATGATCATCTAGGGACATCATATCTTACTACATTATCATCATATTATACCTGATATCTGCTCTAGCAATCTCTTAATATACTTTTATATTTAAAGAGCAATCTAGTCTGATTCTCACGCCGGAGGGTGGTCACAAGGAGGAACCCCCCCTTCTCAGTGACGAGCTCACGGTGTCTGTTTTGCAGGTTATCAGAAGAGCCATCTTCAAAGGGTCTAACCCCTCGTGGGAAACAGCTATCCAACCCCCAGGTTACCAGTAATCTGCCCGGGGTCCGGTTAGTGTTTCTTCAATATCTTATTATTTTGTGTTTTCCAAATTAACCAACAAGTTACAAATAAAATTGCTTGAGTCATCGGTCATCACCTCACTCACCACCCTCTCATTGTGTTGGCATGAAAGTTTACCTATGTGGCGTGTTTTGTTTTGTTTTGTTTTGTTTTCTCACATTTCAAATTTACCACAATAGATGCCTTTTCTCTCTTTCTTACACGTAATTCCACGTCACGTCCAGTTAAAATAAAGGGCTGGCACTAGTTAAAAAAACTGAATATGATTTACACGTCAATCTTATTTTATACATAACACAAAAAGTATTGTCTGTTATATCACGTGTTCTTAATAGTTTACTTTTATTCATAAAGGTAACCTTATCATTGACTAATAACTGCCCTTTAACTAACACATTGCTTTGACGACATGATCATATATATATATGCCCAACAAACTTCAAACTTGTTGCTTGTGACACAACATGCTCTAAATCATTCGTCTCTACCAGCTTTTAATTTAATTTTATATTTTATAATAATAGTACATATAATAACACAACAAACATGTTACCGTATTGCACGTACATATATTACCTGTTTCTATCATTTTAATTACTTCTCACCTGACTTTTTTCCCTATCGGGCTATCCCTATATTTTTATATTAATGGTGCCAAATATTGTGACCCATCAGGAAAAGAAAATTGTTGATTCAAAGTCTCAAAATGAAAATTGTTATGATATTAATAATGTAGGTGTCAAATATAATTGTTGTATAGTAAGGACGTGCTTGTGCAATTATTAACATTTTGTATTTAAGGAACGATCAAGGAGAATACAAGATATAGATGATTACGTGCAGAATGATAATAATTGCATAAGCACCTTCTATATACAACAATTATATTTGGACCCCTACGTTATAAAATCGTAACAATAAAGTATTTGTATAAGGGAGCGTTACCAAAATTAATTAACTAGTAGTTATAAACGTAATAGCTATATCATTAATCGGAGGAGGTCCACACTCCACAAACCTCCACATCATCTATGCCCGATGAAAGTTTGATTGTTCATTGATTAAAGACAGATAAAATTTTATAATATATTTTATATTATATAAACTTTTTTTTTGAACGACTATTTATTATAAACAAGGTTTAAGACCAAACCTACAAACAGAAAAAACAATGGGACCAGAACTTTATAACAAAAAGGGGGAAAAAACATAGTTACAACACAAATTGATGATTCAATCTAGCACCTAGCCATAACATGACATCCTCCTTTATTAATTCTCTCCCGAATTTATAGAAACTTAAAAGTAATAATCGTGAAAAATTGTATTTCTTACAATGAAAATAATTTAATCTTCCCGTGAAATCACGCTTAGGAATTGTGAGAGTGGGGGTCATAACTAGGAGTGATGTAGATGGTATGTCATATATGCATGTGAATGTAAACACAAGTATCGATTGGCATGATATGGCATGCACTTGTAGTAATCAGCCTATTGCCATGCATGACAATTTTCCATGCAGTTTACATATATTCACTATTTGTTTCTCTACAAAATGCTTCTTGTTTTATTATTGGCCACTTATTATAATATAATATAACTATGTTAAAAACACAGAGGAAAATCATGAAGTCGAATCTAATAGTATAAGAGCATTCACATCCCATTTCATATATTTTCTCTATAATTTAGCTAAAAAACATCATTTCATAATTTTATCTATTATTTTTTAAAATTCTTCCATATTCTATTCCCTATTCATATCCATAAATTAATTATTTATTATTTTTTCTCTTTTGTCTTATTATATAGTAAATGGTGATTGGTAGATATGTGATATATTATATGGTGTGAATCAAAAATGAGTCCCTATATTTAGAAATTTACTTTAGTTGCCATATAACTCATCCATATAATAGAGAATGGATTGGAGAGGTGATTTTGATGGTTTTCTTAAAATTTACCCTAAATAATATGGGTTTGACAACTTTAGAGAATGGATTGAGAATGCTCTAAGGGTGGTGAGAGTCATCCCACATTCTATATCGCTTTTTCATCCCTAGACTCTTTGTTATCGTCCCACAACCATCCTAATTTATCTTTCAACCATTTTATTTTATTAATTTAATTATATTAACTAATATAAACTATCTTAAAATTAAAAAAACATAAATATAAAATAAATTAAAGTAACCTTAAAATAACAATCTGTAAAAGTAAAATCACAACTAAAAAATATTAAGGGTATTTTTGGCAAAACTAGTTGGTAGCTGCAGCTAGAAGCTGCTGGCTGGTGGCTGGAAGCTGTAGCTGGTAGCTGTATCTTTTATAAATATTTAGGTGTTTGGCAGAGTAGCTGGAGCTTTTAATAAAACTAGTTGCGCGGTGCACAGTTCTAATCCCAAACCTATTCTGACTTGACCATTTTCGACTCAAAACTGTACCAACACGTACTGAACTAAATTAGCCCTTTTGCATCAACTCGTTCCGACCCTAAGTTGGTTTTACACATGACATGGGCTTGCCTGACTCGACTGTTGTTTATCGTAACAATTAATCACATAATATGCTAATTTTTTAAAGGTAAAGATGTATAACAATATGATACTCAAATTAAAGAGAATAAAATGCGCGTTTTATGATGCAATTTGTTTAAATAAATATTATCGTGTGAAAAATTTATGGTCTTTTAAAAAGTCATAGGGGTAGTTTGTTTTAAATAAGGGTTAATTATGAAATTATTATATAAATTAACAAAAAGTGATGAAAATTCAAGTACCAAAATTGTAAAATTTGAAATGCCAAAAGCTTGTATCATTTTCTAAACGCCACTTTTAGCTTAAAGTTTTTTCTCATAACCTAAAAGCTTCAAGCTACTCTAACCAAACAAGACTTTTCAATAAATATGAGCTTTTTTTATAAAAGCTTGTAGCTTAAAGCTCCTAGAAACTCCTAAAAGCTCATTTCCAAATATACCCTAAATATATAACTTTAAAATGCTAAATTAACAAAACATAAATTTAATCTTGGACTTCGGATACGCCGGATTGGAGTCGTGATCATGAGCGGGACTTCGGATACGCCGGATTGAAGGTACCCAAAAGGCTAGAAGAGTGTTTGTCTTTTAGAGATCTGAATGAAAAGGTCCATACACTACTACACGTACACAGGACAGGACTCTCTTCCCCTCCATATCTTCAATTCACAGATATATACATTGCAGAAGACAAATCAATATCTCACTGTCATTTTTGGACCTCTGTACATTCGTTTTTTATGGGGACACTTTGCTAAATAATGACAACTCACACATGTATAATTCACATGTATGCATAGCTACTATAAAATACAGTATTATAACATATGTTATATTACATGAAATACATTCTTGGTTACAAATGAGGCCTTTCTATAGGACCACTCCCTATAATTGGTTGGTTCAGTCCTTAAAACAGTTAAAAATCACCTTAAATAGCTAGATCAGTGAGTTTAAATTTTAAAAGGAGATTATAAGTTGACCTTGTGAACCAAGATGCATGGAAATTATTACTCGAGGCCCACTCGCTAAAATCTGAATCGAGAGGAATTTAAATGAGCCGGAAACAAGCTAGAGTTTCACATAACAAAGCTCACAAGTCTCGTCATTATGTTGTTTATACATATTTAATTTAATTTATCTAATTATTAATGGGATATAAAAATTAGGGATTCCCAAATTGTTCATTTGAGACACATTTTGTCCATTTGACTAGTCACCTCCCAATAATGTCCACTAAAAATTAGGCGATCAAACTGGTTTCTAATCATCACCCGACTAGATTAATTTAATTAAACTAGTAAATGTCATGTAAATGTAGCTAATAACTTGTATGTTTAAGCACTTGAATCAATTTCTTATATTATGTGATTTTCTTTATTTATGTCTGTATAATAGTTTATTTATGCATGTATAATATTGACTTACAACAATCCCGAAGTCGATGCTCAGGGATCAAGAGGCATATATGCGAGAATGTGGAAGGAACCGAGGCATTGGAGGCGAGGGATTTGGAGGCATGGGATCATGTGATGATGCAAGTGGAGTGGGAGGCGACACAACAAGAGTTTTAAGTGTTGCTCCGAATGACACTAGAAGAATTGTTTCACAAACAACAACCTTGAACGCCACCATCCCATGATGATCTCGCTATACATATGGATTATGCCCTTTAAATTAGTTATAACATAATTTGTAAATAATATATAAAATAAGGTAACTTTTTTACTTGCAAAAGTACTTTTTATGATTTAGAACATGTACTATTTACATATTTATGACAAAAGATGCCAAATTTCTGTTGGCAAACATACAATGATCTAAGTTTTGAATCACCTTACATATTTGTTTGTGATAAATTTCATCAATGATCTCTCAACAAACTATAAGCCATATGTTTTATTGGGTAATTCTAAGTTTTGAATTTAAAGGAATCTTACAAATAAACGTATATATATGTTGACAGACGGTTCACAAGTAAGGAACGTGCAATTGAAGATGCATGAAGAATGTTACGTTTTTGGAGGTTTTTGTGTTGGGTTGGATTGGCGCATAGTAGGGTCTCTGTCGCTACAGGAAATAAGATTTGTGTTTATTTAAAACTTGAGGCTTTGTCTTTGGGTCCACTCGTTTTGTAATTTGTCTTAGTCACTGGAGGTTGCTTTTGAAGACTCAACTTCATTGACTGACATGCATAAATTCCAATGTGTTTATTGCAAGTTTATCTTAAACTGTAATTTAAAAATTATATATATTAAACTTATCTTTTTTACTTTAATTTTACATACACTCTTTATTAAAGTTGATAATAAATTTCTTGTCATTTTTTGTTTTGTTTGTTAAAAATATCAATTTGCTTAATACCTTTAATAAAAAAGTTCAACGTATAATAAGATTATTTACATTAATTATCAAAACAATTTTATTTAATAGAATTTAACAGATCATAAATTTTACATTTTTATATAAAAATAAAATGACTAAATATTAACTTATTTAACAATTATATTAACACGTGTTATTAAAGTATTAGAAAATAATTTAAAGCACCACTTTAACTAGAAAATAAAAACGGGACCAAGTTGTCAGCCCAAAGTGGATTTCTAGTGCATGTTTTCTTTTGAAATCAAATAATATATAAAGGATGACGGGTGTGAAATAATATCAACAAATTTATAGGTTAATTTCAGATAGCACCTGAGAATACTGGTGGCTAAATAGACTGTATATATGTCAATCCAATGGGTTAACCTCTTTGACCCATTCATTTAATGAATCTAAAACCAAAAGTGTTCTTGTAATATCTTAAAGTATTTAGGTACTTTTTTTTCCGATTTTAAGGTAATTATGTATTGTTTTTTTCTAGCCTATTGGGTTTAGTTTGGGATTGGGCTTTTATATAGGCTGGTTGGTTTAAAATGGCTTAATTTTGGTTTACTTAGAGGTGGGCTTTAAAATTTAACATGGGCTTATATACAAAGAGTTGGGTTTTGTCTATTTACTTTTTGGTGGAAGTGTATAATTGCTCGCGCACCAGCAATGCGTTCATCGCGCAATTACAATAAGGCATATGCGCATCAATTATCCTGCTAAGACTATGCCCGATGAAGTTCAAGAGTGATCAACAAACCCAAACGTTTAAACGCAACAAACAATTCAGTTATCAAATATTTGGTCTGTATCACTAGATTGGATTGATGTCAAACAAATTACAAGTACATCATAATAAAATAATTTTAACCCACCAAGAATTTATGTCAAACATGTCACGATATAAAAACCACATAACCCGAATTTTCACCTTTTAAAACTTAAAGCTCAAATATGCGAACGGGATCAAACCATCAGTATCGTACGAGTACATAATAAGTAACGTTCAACTACCGATTTTTTCTGTCCGATACCGGTATCATTAAAAATATTGAAATCACATAACCCAAATTTTCACCTTTTAAAACTTAAAGCTCAAATATGTGAACGGGATCAAACCATCGGTATCGTACGAGTACATAATAACTAAAGTTCAACTACCGATTTTTTCAGTCTAATACTGGTATCATCAAAAATACTGAAACCACATAACCCAAATTTTCACCTTTTAAAACTTAAAGCTCAAATATGTGAACAGATCAAACCATCTGTATCGTACGAATACACAATAAATAACGTTCAACTATTATTTTTTCGGTTCAATACTGGTATCATTAAAAATACTGAAACCGAAAACATAAAAAATGAATAATGGTCCCACCTATATCGGTTTTGTTCTTGTTTGCGAATTCGTTAAAAATTTAAAATCCCTAGCATACACCATACATGTAATTAACTTTTCTTCGTTGCTAGTATTTTCCCCAAATTTTGAAACCCTAATCGCTCCAATTGCAAAGCTTCATTCAGGTAATCACGTAATAATCTATCAATCAAATTCTTGAATATTCGACAAATCATATGAATTAACGTGTTTATATGTTTCTTTATAGTTAATTCACTTGTTATTTTTTGTATTGTTGCATATAATTTATTAACCAAATTTAGATCTATATTGACTTTCCGGGTCAAACTCCTCATGCTTATTATCCAGTATTTATATAAACTAGGTTTGTACCCGGTGCATTGTCGTGCATTCTGTTGGTATCGGTTAAGTTAGTTGCCATACCGACACTAGATTGAAATTAATTAATATATCAACGGAAAACAGCAGCGACACTCTAGTATCACTTATAATAAAATAATATGAGATTAAAAAAACAAATACAACTTATGATAAAAGTGACACGAAGTCGCTCAGCTTCGTTACGGTAAAGGCAATAATCCGGAAAATTATAATAGTAAATGCCCAGAATATTTGTATAGCTATGATACAAAGAAATAACATATATCAAACAACCTTTATTCGCTTGGAAAACCCGTGTGTTGCGGCGCGAGTCAACACGAATTGGGTCGGTTTGGGTTACGTTTGTTACAGTATCGAAGGTAAGAAACATAAAACAGAAAAACAATTATGTTTAAAGCAAAAAAAGTTAATGTTGAATGATGTGGCACGGGCTGGTGCCGTCACGTGGCCCAATGAGGCTTTGCGGCAACAAGGACCCATATTTTTAATATATAGTTAATTAATATTTAATAAATGTTAAGTTGTCATGGTTTGTTTGAAATTTTAGGTTCATTAATGGATCAAGATGCTGCCCGAACCGCAAAGGAGTCACTCGAGTTAGTTTTTCAAATGTCTAATATTCTTGACATGGGGTTAGACCGCCACACGCTTTCTGTGCTCATTGCTCTTTGTGACCTTGGTTTTAACCCGGAGGCACTTGCTGCAGTGGTCAAGGAGTTCCGGAGGGACCCGCCATTGACCGCCTCAACACCGTCAAGTAATTGATGGTTATGTTAAGATTATGTATATCTTATGTTGTTTTGGGATTCCAGTTTAATGTGTTGTGGTTATTCATGTTTTGTTGTTAACATGCTAACACATTGAAATGAATTTTATTCAAACATTGTGTATGCCTGTAACGGGCCAGAAGTCCAGAACGGGTCGGGTCAAAACAACTCGTTTAAAATTTGGGCTTTGGGTCAAAACAACTTGTTTTAAAAGTGGCCATTATGGTTGGGTCAAAACAACTTGGTTTAAAATGTGCTCATCTTGGTTTGGGTCACAGAAACTCGTTTTAAATGTTGATAATTTTGGTTCGATGTTTGCGTCAAAACAACTTGTTGTAAAAATGGTCATTTTGGTTTGGGCCATTACGGGTTAGGGTCAAAGCAACTCGTATTAAAAATTGGTCATTTTGGTTCAGGTAGTTTTAAAAATGGTCATTTTGGTTCGGGCTAGAATGGGTTCGGGCCAAAGCAACTCGTTTAAAAGTTAGTTATCTTGGTTTGAGTCAAAAAACTTGTTTTAAAATAATGGCCATTTTAGTTTAGGCCGGAATGGGTTTCGGTCAAAGCAACTCGTTTTAAAAATTAGTGATCTTGGTGTGTTAAACGACTACTTTTTTTTAAAATGGCTCTTTTACTTCTCAGGCCAGAGCAGCTTTGGTCAAAGCAACTTGTTTCAAAATGTAGTCATTTTGGTTTGGGTCAAAACAACTCGCTTAAAATAAACAACCATATTGGTTCGGGCCTAACGGGTTTTGACAAAAATGATTCTACATTCTTTTTTTGATAATTAATAAAATTTCATGTAAGTTTCAAATTTTATTATTCTTATTATCCAATTCTTTATATTAGTTTTTTAATAATCTCTCTCTTTTTTCCTATTCATATTGATCTTCTAACTATTTTAATTATCCAAATAATTTAATACATATTTTTGTAATTATCCGAATTACTAATAAATTCATAATAACTAATACACATAATAAATAAATTTGTGTTTACTTACAAATACAACCAACAAAATATATATTATATCTACGAATTCAAATATATGCCTACACAATTCCCTAATTTCCAACACAAAATATATGTGGTCCTACACTAAAAGCACAAACAAATTGTGAAAATGAAAGTTACGTGTTAGTGAAAAGCACAAACAAATGGTGAAAATAAAAGTTACATAGTGAAAAGCACAAATAAATGATGAGCTAACAATCTATGTAGGCAAATATGAGTTATATATTGATGAAAATGAAAGGAACTACCAATATGTGTAGGCAAATTTGTAAACCTACACGTTACAATCTATGTGGACAATTTGTAATAACACCTGCAAGATATTTGTATAATTTTACACAAAAAGTTATAAACTACTCCTTTTATTTTACACAAAACTAAAAACATGCTAATAACCTACAGTTGTAACATTTCCATATACACATTCATAATGCCACCAACACTACATGAATTTGTGTAGGCAATACATGAATTTGGTATTTATGCATTGACGAATTATTAATGAATGTATTATGGTATTTGCAATTAATATGATATTTGATTAACAATACTTTTGATTAAGAAAACAAATTATAATAGACAAAATCTAAAAAAATTAATTTGTAATTTAAATTATTTAGTAATAAATACCAATTAAATGTCATTAATAAATCATTTTAACTTTAAAAAGGTTACAAGACCAAATCGACTATCATTTTCATTAATATATTGGTCAATTAATTTTTTTCTAAATACACGTTTGCCATTTTTCTATTTTGGATCACTAATTACACTTAATCAAAGGGTTGAGGTCCATTTTTCGTATTATCGTACTAATATCACTTCTTGAGTGAAACATCCTCTACATACACACATACATATATATATACATATACATATATATGTATATATAAATATTGTTTAATAGGAGCTCGTGCGATTCTTACGACTCAAGTGAGTTCTCTTGTCCATATATATAGTGTTAGACTAAAATACAAATTGTTTTTAACATGAGAAGGATAAGAAGCATTATATATAGTAATATTCTAACACTATAGTAATTATATTACGTTCAAGTTTTGAACTAGCGTAATACAAATTACTCTATTTCATTTTGTTGTAGTGTAATGTTATTAAGTTGGTGATACGCATCTGTGTAGTACTTAAATGTGCTTGATGATATGTTAATACACATAAAAAAATATTTATTACAACCAGATGTTTGTTTAATTAATGTTAATACGTGTATATATATAACGACTTGTAACATGATCAATTCCGATACAACTTGGATAAACCATCACTTAAGATTTATGTAAAATCTTGAGTGATTTCAAACATCTTGTGAGTTGTGATCATGACCACTCTCTCTAAAACCAACAGAAATGACACTTTAACCGATCAACATATCATCCCTCTCGACTTTAACTCGATAAACAAGGTCCCAGACTCACATTTGTGGTCTCAGTTAGACGAGCCGGTTGACAATATTCAAACCCATGACCTTAAAGATTCACCAATTCCTGTTATTGATCTCGGTAGTCCAAATGCAAAAAGTTTTATAGCTAACGCGTGTGAAAAATGGGGCATTTTCCAGGTTATTAACCACGGTGTACCCTTTGAGTTGGTCAAGAAGGTCGAGTCTGAGTCACAAAAGCTTTTTGCTCTTCCGACTCATGAAAAGTGTAAGGTTTTGAGATCTGTCGAAAAAGCGAGCGGGTATGGTACGATTCCAGTATCAACATACTTTGATAAGTGCATGTGGCAAGAAGGGTTCACCATATGGGGTTCTTGCGTTGATGATGCTAAGATCCTTTGGCCACATGAATATCAAATATTTTGGTAAGATTGAAAATTTTCTTTAACAAATAATTATATAGGTCGTTAACCATTCCTGATTTTTTAAAATGATTTAAACTAGTTGTTTTTCATTCGTTAATTTTATAAAGAAGTTAATGAAAAACTAAAATTTAATGGACTTTTGGATATTAATAACTCCTTAAAGAGGGAATTAATACAGAACTCGCGAAAACTTGATGATTTAAAAAAAATATGTCTTTTTATTATATGGTTACCTTTCATAATAAAAAGAAAAAAAAAACAAAAAAGAAAGAAGAAAGTTGATCGCGATATTTGACATATTTACATATATGTAATATCGTGATTGGCAATTTTTTTATAATTTCAGTAAAAAATAATAACATATAAGAATGATTAAAGAAAATTGTTTAAGTTAACTTTTTATGAGTTTTTTTAGTTCTCTCTATTAGATAAGTTATCTCTTGAGTCCCTATATTATTTGTTGTGGGTGAGCTATTAATGTTGTTTTTGAGTTTTGGATATAAATGAACACCGGTTTTAAAACTTTGTTACATCTAATTATATTTTTGAATCGCTTAATAGAATACATTTAATTTTTTTTTAAACAACAACTCACACTCTCTCTAAATCTATATCTAAAATACATCTTTATGCCAATAAGGGGACTCAAACCCTTAACCCGTATAAAGACAAAACTTTATTCCATATTTTGGCCTTGTGTAATTGAATCCCCCGTATTACAGGGGTTGTTTTATATTATTTGTTTATAATATTTATCTATTTTTTGAATTTTTGTTTTTTTTATTGTATGAAAGTTAATAATGGCTGTTTACATTACTCGTTTTTAATATTTATATACTTTTTGGGTTTAATTTTATTTATTGTAATGAAATTTATAATATACTTTGAGTTTGATGATAAAAAGGTTTCACAAATAACTAAGATGTTATAACCCGGTTTAACAGTTATCTGGGTTTGGTAAGACCTAAGACCCGCGTATTTTTTACTATAAAATTATTTTTTAATTATAAATAATATTTTTAAAAAAATCATATAATAGTTTTTAGTATATCCTATTTTATAGGATTTTCACATCAATAATTTGGTAAGAATAATTTTTAGTTTAATGAGATGTTATAACCCGTTTAAGGAATATCTGGGTTTGGTAAGACCCATACCTGTGAATTCGGGTCGGATGCATGAGAAACCTCCATTTAAAAATCAAGCAAATCTGGTGACTTCAAAAAAAGGGGGAGCGACCACATCGCGACACCTAGGATTTTTGGGTTTTCGTTTATATATATTATAGATATATTTATTTTTCATAAAGGATAATGTATATAATAAGCAGGTTAAAAGAAATTAATCAATTTTGTTAAAATAGCAATAGTCATTAACATTGAACCTAATTTGTTTGTTTTTATTATATGATGCTACTATATAACATCGATCAGCATCAGCCATACTTGACATGTAAACACACCAAATATTGCACTCAGTACTTTTTCATTATTTGTTCTTTTTGTTTTTGTGTACATGTGTATGTTATTTACATAACTAATGTGTTTTTGTAAATCCTTGATGAATATTATTGTAGTGACACAATGGATGCTTACCAAGAGCAAATGAAACTACTAACCCACAAACTCTTGCTTATAATCCTTGAAACATTAGACGTCACAGAAGAAGAGTTTAATTGGGTTCTTTCAACTAATGACTCCTATGGTCTTTTTCATCTAAACTCATACCCGCCTTGCCCTAACCCTAGTCAAGCCCTCGGTCTCGCACCTCACACAGATTCCCTCCTCTTTACCATTCTCGGTCAAAATGGCATTAGCGGGTTAGAGGTTTTTGTTGAAGGGTTAGGGTGGAGTCGTGTGCAACCCGTAGAGGGTGCATTTGTGGTGAATGTAGGTGACCTCTTGCACATATTCTCTAATGCAAAGTTTCCTCCTGCCATGCATCGAGCCATAGTGAACCAATCCAAACAACGGATTTCGATTGCCTACTTTCATGGACCTCCGGTTGAGACTATGGTGGCTCCTTCGTCCAACTTTGAGAAGCCTTGTTTTAAATCTATGATGGTGAAAGAGTACTTAAGCTTGAAAGCTAGCCACTTGTATGAGGCCTTATCGATGGTTCGAGCATAAATGTCTTCTTCGTTTGTAGGGTTTCCGTGTGTTGAAATTAAGTTAAGTCTTTGTATTTGTTTGCTATGATGTGAAACACAGAAGTTGCAAGAGGAATAAATGTTTTTTTTTATAATTTCAAATTAACTGTTTATATCGTTTGCCCCCGGTAAATCTACTAATTCACTAACTTTTAATTTTCAGTTTCTAGCTTCCAAAGATAATAAGATTATATTAAATTAGTAAGAATTTGTGAATCCTAAATCCCAACTTGTAACTGTCAACAAACTTTACCCATGAACCAACCCCATACCCGATGCATATTAGGTCACGTATAAGACACAATGTTACAATAGGGTGCCGGCATTACCAATACCCGTCTCAGTATCATCCTTTCCCAATCATATAATGAGCCCAGGAGCCGTTTTGTCCAACTCCAGATACAGTATCTTCAAAAGATGGTTAGCCATATTTACAAAAAAGACTATAATGCATTATGATCATTTTGATCGCCTTGTAATCATACTTTCGTTTTTGTCATCACTGATAATCTAATTAGATCATTTTAAATATGTAAACGAAATTTTTATGCGAAAACATTTCATAATAAACACATTACCGAAGAAATCCAACTATTATTACATGTTTGAAAAACAAAGAAACTAAACGAGATTAGAAACAAGATCATACAAAGTTTTTATTTCAATGCATGTCATCTGCCACTTGAGAACTCCTTATACCCCAAAAAGAACGCGGTTTTAGTTTCTTGTTTGTAGCCGTGAAAAGCCACCCCATTTGATATTCACACGTTCCACAATATGCTACCGTCCATGCATATCTGTACACAAGCAAACAGACATTTTTAAGAAATAATCGTTGCATCGGCGGTAATCTCAACCCATATAGTTATTACTAGGGCCGGATTATGTTTCATCTCTAACGGGTATGAGTACACGTTCAGATTGATATATCGGTCAACTTGTTTTGACACGTTACCCAATCCTTAAATTTGCCGCCTATACTCGGGCGTTTACTACTCGAGTAAAGTTTATTGTAGGCTTGCAATGAATTGACCGTTCGGCTGGAAGTTCGTTTATGTTCGTTTATATAATTATCGAACATACATGAAAAACTTTTAGTTCACTTAGTTAAACAAATGAACATGAACATATATCTCCTTCATTCATTTATGTTCACTAACGTTCGCTTTTGTTCGTTCATTCACATTTGTTTATGTTCATTTGTTTACTTCGTTTATGTGCGTTCGTTTACGTTTTAACACATTTTTTCATTTATGTACTCTTTTAAATTGTTGGGTCCATAAAAGTTAGGCTAGTTTTATAAAAAAATAATATGTAGCCAATTACTATTTAGTCTAGTTTTATTAATTTTGAGGCCCGACAGATTGATATTCACATTTAATTTAATTGGTATTTGCTCATTTATGTTCATACATTCGCGTTCATTCATTTATACTATTAACGAATGAACATAAACGAGCATGAACACACTCATTTTCTTAATGAGAGAACACGAACAAGAAAACCCTGTTCGTTTAACTGTTCATGTCCGATCGTGTGTTCGATTAAAGTTAAGCGAACGAACACGAACATGAACACGCCCTGTTCGTGTTTGTTCGGTTCGTTTACTAGCCTAGTTTATATAAAAATTAAATAGAATCATACCCGGGAAACCAACTATACTCTTCTGTGGGTACCCCAATAAGTGCTAATCCACTCGCTTTAAGAAGAGTCATTATTTCATGCACGTAGCCACTCGGGTTCACATACGCACCAAGCGGTCCATCAGTCGACATCACCAACATATCACTACGGTTTGCAATCAACGTCTGCCAAATAAAAAAAGAAGATATCATTATCATTTAGTTCGTTTACGCGATTAAAAGTTAGCACGTATACTTATATGCTCTTTTTGAATTAAAATATATACACAGACACATATAAGATATAATCAAATGTGCAAATAAATACCTGGCAACTTCTACATTTTATTTGGTCAAAATTCTCGAGCAACTCGATTTCACGACGTAGCCGATAAGAAATCCCATCAATCTCCAAAAGCTCTTGCCGTGTAGATTCTGACACGGGAATCTTACTCGCAACATGAAACGAAAGAAGACCGGGATTTCTCACGAGGGCATCCATGCTAGGTGTCCCAACTATTTTTTTCCACATGTCTGCAAACAAACAAAATAATGTCACAAAATAATTTTTCACATTTACCCACTTCTACCAATCAATAATAATTTTCTTAAAATATCAGATTTGTGCCCTTAAGTGTTTAACCATGTTATTTATTTAAAAAGTTATGTTATTTTTTAGAACTACTAATCTTGGTTTGTTTAGATATACTTCAATGACCATTACTTTAAAGATGATCTATAAGAGAGTTCGGTACTTCAAATTCGTTTAAATACATTATTTCAGAGTTCGTACAGATAAAATCTTTAAATAAATACTATTACTAAACTGTATAAAACACAAACATGCTCCATTCGTGTTCATTTGGGTCATGTACAAGAAGATGAACAGATGAAAGTACCTGATAACCTTTGAGCAAGACTATACGAGTCATACATCTGGTAAACCCAATAAGGCCAAAACGCTCTCGGGCACTCCCTTCGACCAGGTATCAAGTCCCGTTTTGTCCTTAACCTCTCCACATTGCTTTTGTTATTTCTAAAAGGTAATATAGGTTGGGGTTCACCCATGGGACTATCATCGTCACTACTTGTTGACTCGCCAAACAAATTAGAACGAGAAGATTTGATTGCAGAGGTATGCAATCTTCGTTCGGTTAACGATAACTCGTTTACAAAACTATCATCAGAATCATAATCATCATTTCCATGAACTAGTAGTTTTGAATGAGAAACATTGGTTCCAGATAAGTTTCTTAACGGTGTTAATTTTCCAAATGCGTCTCGTGGTGTCCTTAATGGTAAATCTTCTTGGATTATTTGAATCTCACCACATGGCTGGAAAAAAGTAGAAAAAGTATTAATTAATTATTACGTAATTAATTAATTAGATATACTTTGTGTTATTGATAACATACTGCTCCTTCAAGCTCCATCCATCGGCGTTTTAAACGAAACCGTTGTTGACCACGAGTAACTACGTTTATTGAACCGTCCTCCAACCGGCGATATTGTCGAATCTGAATTCATCAAAAACCGTAAAAGTTACAAGACCAATTCTCGAAAAAGTTGATGTAAGGTAATTTCATTAACTGGTCAATATGATGGCGTGTGAGGTGACTTTTGATCGTACTGACTTACTTTTCTAACGTGGCGCCTAGGCTTGTAAAAGAACCAAGCATTTAGCGAACCATTAGGAGGAAATTCGTTATTTAATAAACGAATGAATATAATTTTTTTTTTGTTCATTTAGTTATAAGAGTGATCATGAATGTGTCTTGTTTGTTCGTTTATGTTTCTTTGTTTCTTTATGTTCATTTAGGTTCGTTCATATACTCAGTAAAATATTTTAGACTCACAACAATCTAGACTAGTTTTAAAATTTTTAACTGGTGTTCGCTCGTTTAAGTTTGTTCGTCTATTTTAAGTTATCTTCTTTCATTTAAGGTCGTAAACTGTTCATTTATACTATTAACAAACGAACATAAATGAACACGAACACACTCATTTTCTTAACGAACAAACATGGACAAGAAAACCTCATTCGTTTAACTGTTCATGTCTAATCGTTTGTTTGGTTAAAGATAAACGAACGAACACGAACATGCCCTGTTCATGTTACTTTTCAATGCAAATTAGTCAACTATTAAAGCATGAATTATGACTACACCTCAGCCGTTGTTCCCGTTGTTGCAAATTTAATTCTCCCAGTGTCACCATCTCTATAAACACGAACCTTGAAAAATAATAATAATCAATAAAGAAACAGAACTTTTAACAGTTCAAAAAATGTTTAATATAAAAAATTTTAACATACCACTCCTATGGTAGAAGGAGCCTCAACTTGTGTCAATGCTCTGTCTACAGCGGCTATAAAACTAGGTTGAATTAGTCTTAGTGGAAGAGTTGCTTCGGGAAACAAAACGACACCTGAATTTTAAATAACAAAAATAATCCATAAGTTGAAAATAAACCAGAAGCACATTAACATGAAAAAGATGTTTACCTTCAAGATAAAATAATGGTACGTGCAATATGACACCACCATCCAAGAAAGCAAGCCTGTTATGAGTATCCTCAACCTCTGATATATTGGAAATTTTTATGCAATTAATTTTATAATCAATTAGGCTTCTTTAATATAATGAGGAAGAATGAAAAGACTGATATATGAGATGCTTACCACCAAGATAAGAATGCATGGAAGCCAAAGATGTATTAAATGTAAAACCGCTAGATGCAGAGAAGCTCCACCAAATGCACGCTCACTGAAACAGATAAAGTAATATTAAACTGCTACAAATTATCGTTCACATGATATTTACTATGTCATGAAGCAGCCAAAGGTGTTAAATTTGAATAGATTTGAAAAGAAAAGTAAAGAAAATATTTGTAGAACATTAAAAGATCATATGAAAGCTTCTAAATGACACACATTACATTATCCAAGTTTAGCAATAGTGAGATTCAGAAAAAGTTGGAATTGTTTTTCAATAGAATCTATACAAAACAGAGAGCCAGAATATTGGGAAGAAATATTGATATATAACTAAAAGCCTAAAAAATGATCACCAACATTGGCTCGTTATTCTACATATTTTGAGATGCAGAGTATTTAAGTAGTGCATATCATACTTTTGAGGATAGCATAATACCACTTTAAACCATATTACTTTATTCGTATCTCGTCTTCAAAATTCAAATAACTCATTATTTTCAGTAATTTTACAAGTGTACTGTCTACATGCTACTAAAGCTTAATAACTACATAATAGAGAAGTTTCATATGCCAGAAAGAAATTTCAATCCTTAATCAACAAAAATAATCGTAGCCTTTAACATTTGAACACATAAATCAGACAGCTTATCCCTTTTCATTTTACTGCCAGTCATACACTAACGATTATAAAAGAGTTCCTTCAAATACAACATCTATCAACTACTTGACAAATTAACCAAATATAGACTATATTACACTTATTTAAGCTAAATGAGGTGAAACTCGTGTACGTATCTGATGCAGTATGCAATCACGAAGGTTCAAATAAACACAAGAACAAGCTGGGTAAATTCTTATTCAGAAAAATACGTAACAAAAACTGTCTTTAAAAACAGAAAACATAGGTATTTAAAGCCTAAACCTAGCCAAGACTTTAGGCAATAAACATGGAAAAGGAAACTGAATCAAACACAAATTCTTAAACAATTTATAACAAAAAATACTAGAAAAAAACACTCCAGCTTGTCATCCAAGAAGTCGACCAAATTGGCTCAACTTGGGCCTTCGATGGGGCCCATCAGCGGGTCAGAACAGCAGGTAATTGGGCCAAGGCCTGGGTCAACCCTGACGCCATCATCCTCCCCCTCTTCAGAAGGACTCGTCCTCGAGTCAAAGGGGTCATCCAGCTCCGGGCCTGGTAACAGATCAGCGACATTGAAAGTGGCAGACACATTATAATGACCAGGCAAATCAATCTTATATGCGTTGTCATTAATACGTTCCAAAACCTTAAAAGGTACATCAGCACGGGGTTGTAGTTTGCTCGCTTTTCCACCCGGAAAACGGTCCTTGCTAAGGTGTACCCACACAAGATCACCTGGTTGAAATACTAATTTCTTCCTCTTGACATTAGCTCTCCTTTGATACACGATATTGTTATTGGCAATCTTGTCGCGAACCTGTTCATGCATAAGCTTAATTTGGGCAGCCCGATCCGCACCTTCTGCACTATAGTGAGTAACCGCAGGAAGAGGAGCAAGATCCAATGGTGTAAATGGGTTGCGACCGTACACAATCATAAAAGGACTCATACCCTTAGAACGATGTGAAGAGCGGTTATAAGCAAACTCTGCCTGAGGCAAAACAAGGTCCCACTGTTTGGGATTAGCACCGACCAAACTACGCAATAAGTTCCCCAGGCTCCTATTCGTAACCTCGGTTTGACCATCACTCTGGGGGTGGTGCTCCTATTCGTAACCTCGGTTTGACCATCACTCTGGGGGTGGTGAGCACTACTAAAATTAAGACGGGAACCCAATTTCCTCCATAAAGTCCGCCAAAAATGCCCGACAAACTTGACATCCCGATCCGATGTCAATGTCTTAGGAATCCCATGTAAGCGTACAATTTCCTCGAAATACAAACGGACGATGTGACTTGCATCATAAGTTTTGGCACATGGAACAAAATGGGTCATCTTAGAGAAACGATCGACCACTACCATAACAGAATCTTTCTTGCGTTGTGTTAGTGGGAGACCTACAACAAAGTCAAGGCTGACATCTTCCCATGGACCATCGGGAACTGGTAGTGGTGTGTAAAGACCCGCATTCGTGTGATTAGTTTTTGCAATATGGCACGTGCGACACCTATCAACAATGTGAGCAACATCAACACTCATCTTTGGCCAAACAAATCGTTCTTTAACCAACTTGAGAGTTTTATCTCGTCCAAAGTGACTTGCTAATGCGCCTTGGTGACCTTCAAGAATAATGGCATCACGTAACGCACACTTAGGAACACACAATCGCACTCCTTTAAACAAGAACCCATCCTGTAGAGAATAACCATCCGTTGGTGCGACTCGACAAGCCCCCCATATCGTTGCAAGTCGGGATCATCGGGATACAAAGTACAAAAGTTATCGAACCACTCCACTCGCACTTGAAGTGAGGTAAGAAGAGCCCGCCGCCTACTCAAGGCATCAACAACAGTATTGGTAGCCCCGGATTTGTGCCGAATGACGAAGGAGTATTCTTGTAAAAACTCAACCCATTTAGCATGACGGGGGTTGAGCTTAAGTTGCCCTTGAATAAACCGAAGGGCTTGGTGATCGGAGAAGAGAATAAATTCCGTGTGGAGCAAGTAGTGACGCCAATATTCCAAACTGCGTATGATGGCGTAAAACTCTTTGTCATATGTACTAAATTTCTGCTTGGCCTCACTAAGCTTTTAACTGAAAAAGGCTATGGGACGGCCCTCCTGACTAAGGACGCCACCGATGCTAGAGCCTGATGCATCGCATTCCACCTGAAAAGTTTTCTGAAAATTAGGAAGTGCTAGAACAGGAGCTTGAGTAACACATCGCTTGAGTTCCTCGAAAGCTTTTGAGGTTGCGGGATTCCAACGAAAGGAATTTCCTTTTAAGCAATCAGTAATAGGACCCACAATCGAACTGAAATTTCGGATGAATCGGCGGTAGAAGGACGCCAACCCATGGAAACTCCGAACCTCATGTAGTGTGGATGGTGTGGGCCAAGTCAGGATTGCTTCGATCTTAGATTCATCCATCCGAATGCCATTACCTGAAACAAGATAACCCAAAAACAAAACTTCGGGTGACAAGAAACAACATTTCTCACGGTTAGCATAAAGTTTCTGCTCTCGTAGGATAAAAAAAAACTGCCGGAGATGGTGTAGGTGTTGTTGCAGATTGGTACTAAAGACCAAGATGTCATCAAAGTAGACGACTACGCATCGACCAATCAACGGTTTAAAGATATGATTCATAAGGCGCATGAACGTGCTTGGGGCGTTTGAGAGACCAAAAGGCATCACCATCCACTCATACAACCCATCCCGCGTTTTGAAAGCGGTCTTCCATCCATCCCCGGGTCGTAGCCGTATCCGATGATATCCTCTGCGCAGGTCAATTTTTGAGAACACCGCGGACCCATGTAATTGATCGAGGAGGTCGTCAAAACGTGGTATGGGGAATCTGTACTTAATGGTTATTTTATTGACCGCTCGGCTATCAACACACATCCGGTACGTTCCATTGGCCTTGGGGACCAGAAGGGCCGGGACTGCACAAGGGCTCATACTCTCACGGATTAGCCCTTTATCAAGAAGTTCACTAACCTGCCGATGTAACTCTTCGTATTCTTTTGGGTTCATACGGTAGGCAGGCTTGTTAGGAATGACCGAACCAGGTACAAGGTCGATACAGTGCTGGATTTCCCGGACCAGCGGTAAACCCGCAGGAATTTCTGCTGGAAACACATCAAGGAATTCGTTAAGTAGGGGTTGTAACTCAGCTGGCGACGTAGGGGCTGTTGGGTTTGTTTCAGCTATCACTACAGCAAACATAATCGGTGAGTCCGTGTGCCGAGTAAAGTCCAAGAATGCAGACTTAGTAAGAACAGGTGCCTCGGTTTCGGTTGCGCGGGTGTCAAGGGGGGCTAAAGTCATGTTCACGCCATCTTTTTTGAACGAATAAGTATTTTGAAACCCGTCATGTTGGGTCCGTCGATCATATTGCCAGGGCCGTCCCAACAAGATATGGCATGCATCCATGGGGATTACTTCGCACCACACCTCGTCAGAATACCGGCTTCCGATGCTAAATTGGACTAAGCACCTCTGTGTTACCTTTACTACATTACCCTTTTTGATCCATGTAAGTTGATAGGGATCGGGATGGGATTCGGGTTTTAAGCCAAGTTTTTCGACCATGGTTGTGGAGACCATATTTTCGCAGCTACCACCATCAATAATAATTGTGCAGATTTTACCTTTCGCCGTGCATTGAGTGCGGAAGATGTTATTGCGAAGCCAAAGGGTATCGTCAACGGTCCGGTTTGGTGCCGTGTTGAGTAGCCGTTGAACCACTAGGAACTCACCCTTATCCGGGTAAACAACTTCAGCCTGTTCATCTTTTGTTTGATCATCTTCGGTGTCGTAAACAGGAGGGAATTCTTCAGTGAGCGTAACTAGTTGGGTGTTAGCGCAGTCTCGAGCAAAATGCCCGAGTCCCCCACATTTGAAATATGTAGGTGCCCGAGAAGCCCCGGAAGGGGCAACGGATGAACCCTCGGTCTTGGGAGCGGTAAACCGTGACGTCGGGTTGTTCGAGGCAGCCCGGGATGCCTCGGGTTTAAACGGGGTTCGGGATGCTTTAGGTCTAACGGAGGTAGTCCGGGCAAGTGGGAGTTTGTTTTTGGCCTTAAGTTGTTTTTCCACCTTTAAGGCTAACTGACAGACATCATCATTCATCAAAAGTCCAATAGGGTTGTAATTGAACTACATCAGCGATTTCGGGTCGTAGGACTCCAAAGAAACGGGCAATGACTTGTTCTTCTTCCTCTTCGGCGCCACAACGCATTCTCAACCTGTCAAACTCAGCAATTATGTCGTCAACGGTTGATGACCGTTGGGAGAGACGATGATAATCCAAGAAGGCTTCTTGGCGATAGTTAGGAGGTAAAAAATTTTCACGTAATAGTTTCCGCTTCTTTTCCCAAGTAGTAACCTTAGACCGCCCTTCTTGAGCCCCTTTTTTTTCACGTGCTCCCACCACAACGAAGCATACTTACGTAGTTTAATAGCCACAATTTTAACTTTGTACCTGTCAGGAATATCGCGGAGGTCAAAAATTCTTTCAACCGTATGAAGCCAGTCCAGAAACTCGTCAGGTTGGATTTTACCATCAAACTCGGGAATCTCGATCTTGATTCCTAAGTTTCGAAGAGGGTCTGGTTGGTCTCGGGGTTCGTGTCGCCCGAATGAGTTCTCCCCATCCTGCGCGAAAGGGTTGTGAGGTCCGTACCCGCCATCCCAGATGTTCGGGTCGGTCTCGGTTTCTTCATCAAAACAAGGCTCGTTCTGCAACTCGAAATCCCGGATCCGCTGTTGTAGACGTGCAATCTCGTCGTCACGTGGGTCGCATCGAAAGTCTTCGTTGCCTCGGTCGGCGAATCTACGAGCCTGTCGATGAGCGCGTCTTCCACGTCCGTCCATGGTTGATCTCCGTGCTCTGATACCAACTGATGCAGTATGCAATCACGAAGGTTCAAATAAACACAAGAACAAGCTGGGTAAATTCTTATTCAGAAAAATACGTAACAAAAACTGTCTTTAAAAACAGAAAACATAGGTATTTAAAGCCTAAACCTAGCCAAGACTTTAGGCAATAAACATGGAAAAGGAAACTGAATCAAACACAAATTCTTAAACAATTTATAATAAAAAATACTAGAAAAAAACACTCCAGCTTGTTATCCAAGTTGTCGACCAAATTGGCTCAACTTGGGCCTTCGATGGGGCACATCAGCGGGTCAGAACAGCAGGTAATTGGGCCAAGGCCTGGGTCAACCCTGACGCCATCAGTATCTGCATCCTCTTTATTTTTCCATCTTTACTTCAATATTTAGGGTTTAAAACCTGATACATGTTAGTAAAATTCTTGTATTCATACATCATATCTACACATTTTAGCTAGTTAGCAAGGGCTGTAAATACACAGAACGTTAGGCAAACTATTCCTGAATGTTCGACGAGATGTTCGGTTAATAAATGAACAAACATAAACAAGAAATTTTGTTCGATTAACTAAATGAACAAACACAAACAGAGAACATGCTCGTTCAACTGTGTTGGTTTACGTCCGTTTTATGTTTTTTGACACTAACCATTCTTGGTTAGCCAAATCAAACAAAACATTGTTTCTGTTCATTTGTGTACATGAACCATTCACGAACAAGTTCATTTCCTTAATGAACGAACACGGACAAGTGATTCCGTTAAGTTAGATGTTCACGAACCGTTCGCTCGTCCAATAAAACCATAACGAACAAACACGAACAAGTCTTTGTACGATTCGGTTCAGTTTGTCTACAACCTTAACGCCTGAAGAACTCGTCCGGTGTAATAATACTTGTTCGAATTAGAGTAATCCTTCCACAAACCAACAACAGTAATATTTTTATCACAAATAACCCTACATCAAACCGTACCAGACCTCAACACATTATCGGACTCAATTCGAAACCCTAAGCCCTAATTCCAAACAAATTACACAACAAAAGGAACATAAAACCAATTCAATTGTATAATAAACTAAAAACGGCATAATAATAATAATAATAATAATACTCGATTTGTTCGTCATCGGAGGATTGGTGACCGTGTTCGACTTCTTCGATCTCCAATTCTTCGTCATCGAGCTGACGAATTTGCTCGATTTGATACAGTTCTCGCTCTAGAAGCCTCTGCCTACGATCTTCTTCTTCCATTGATTTGATTTGATTTGATTTGCTGTTTGTTTGTTGTTTGTGTTGTTTAGCGTCACAAAGTGTATGTATGAATATGTATATGGATTTATGATACCCGCCAAATTTTTATAAATGTATATTGTTCCCCAAATGTGTATGTGTGTGATGAAGTTTTTGGTATGTTGATAGATTTGAGCCCTTGTTTTGCCACGTGTACTGGTGTTTACAAGATTTACTTTCTTTTATCCACTGCTCTCTCGAATTCTATGAATTATGATATCAATTATTATAATTAAAGGTAGGTGTTTTATATGATATACGTTTGATTTATGTTTTCATTATTTAGTTTTGACAACATCATATAATGATAGGAGGTCGTTAGACGAGTATGTGTGGATTTTTAAACTGGACGAGTTTTATCTCATCACACTTTCGTGTTTTCGGACGAGTGTTTACGGACGTTGCCCTTAGGTGAGGGTGTATCTCGGATCGGAATGCGAGCATATCTTGATGTAGTGAAGTTAGCAAGTAATTCATTTAAAGGATTCGTTTGGCCGTTCAAAAAGAAGATAGTGGTTTTCTATTGCACGAGCGATGTCGCCCCATTGTTCCACCTCAATTTTTACATATATGTTTTGTTTTGTTTTTTGTTTTAATTCCGATACCATAACATACGTAACCGAATCTAACCAAATTCGTGTCAATTTACCGCATTAACGCTTGGGTTTTACCAACATCCATAGGCCTGCCCGGCGCAACACGCCGGGGAAACACTAGTTATATTATAAAGATTATTAATTCCATTTTAACAAGTGTACACACACCTTTAATACTCAACTCACCTTGAAACCATAAAAGTATAAAAGAACAAGAAAAAATCCGTAGGTAATGGATCAGTTTCAATCGGATATGATGAATATGAAAAAGGTGAAAATGGATAAAAATAGAAACATAAATAATATATGGGCCGGAGATAGACCCATCACCCACGAACAGAAATTGAGTAACCAACCACACGATTAGGTCTTTTTTTCGGGCCCAAGCTACATTTATTTAAAACATTTTGATAAAACTAAATTAATAAAATAGGTTTTTGTTAAATACATTTATGAAGCCAAGCTATTTCACTTTAAAGTTTTTCATACTTGCATTGGTTACACTCCATGTCATTTTGAGAACTACAATTTGTTACTCGTATTAATCATTTTGTATTGTCATATAATTTATACTATTGATTACCATTAATTCATGTGAGTCGAAGTTGGTTCGCATTTTAATATACTTTAGGCAATTTATCAATATTAATAGAAACTGTAACGAATATTAAAAAATTGGGTGAATAAAATTAAATTTTTGTATGGTACAAATTGACATGTTCCCTAACTTCTTTTGGCCATCCCATATGCACATGTCCATGATACTTCAACCACTAATATTCATCCACATATTTCAACATTGACAAGTGATATATGTCGTTGTTACTTGAATGAGGACAATATAACAAAGATAATAAACTATTGACTATTGACTATTGAGAAATGAAAATGATCGTATCTCCGGTAAGAACTATCGGGTCGATTCTCTAAGGCAGTTATTACCTCACGAGGTCACGGTTCATTTGACACGTCAAAGTTTTCCGCTTATATTCGTAGTTGAATTAGTTAAATTCAGGTTTAAAGCAAAACCCAAATGTTTATGTGCTAACTGTTCATCCCAAAGAATACAAAACAATTACGCAAACAATGCACAACGACAAAAAATCGAAATATTGACAAATGTTGCAATGACAACGCAAAAGAAAGACATATTGGTTTTGTGACATTGACCTTTCTTTCGGTGTAATTATAATTAAAACAACTAAACAAACACTAGTACAAGCAATTGAGGGTGGTAGCATTTGTCTAGATCCAAGTTTTTATTATGGATTTAAAAATAAGATAAGAAATATGTTTACTTTATTATGCGATAGATCAAAGATCATTTAAAAGAAGACGAAATATAAAATACATATACAGTATTGAATCACCGTTTCAAGCTACGTTTTATATCAGTTGACGTGTATCCTCATTTCAATTAAAAGATCAATTGGCGCTAAATTTTTTTTTAACGGAGGACCAACGAGAGTAGAAATTTTAAAATTTGAGACCACCGGTTCTGATAAACTCAGCTAGAATTATTATTGGCCAATATTATTTAATTGTGATTATAAAAATCCAACAAGCCTACCTTTTTTAACGGCTATTATACAAATATATATGCATTAAAGACTCAATATATTTATAAAAGGAAAAGCTAATAATAGCATATTAAATTCGTTATAAATATTACACATGGGTACTCCACCTTTATGATCACTCATAAAAAACATACACAAACTAAATGGATGAGAAGTCATCAATGGCAAAATGGGAAGGCAAGGTTTCAAGCACTCTAACAAAAGCAAATGCAAATCAAATATGGCCTTTGTTCATAGACTTTTTCAACTTCCACAAATGGTTTCCCACCTTGTCCACATGCTACAGTGTCCATGGCACCAATGGCGAGGTCGGTGGCACTCGCTATTGTGTCACTTCCTCACTCCCAAATGAAGATGGTGGTCCGGACCATGTTAGTTGGTCGAAGGAGCGCTTAGTAGCCGTTGATCACGAAAATATGTTAATGAGCTATGAGATGGTTGATTGTAACATTGGGTTCAAGTCTTATCTTTCAACGATCAAGATTGTTCCTGGTGATGCCGAAGGGTTTGTGGTCGAGTGGTCGTATGTTGTTAATCCGATTGACGGGTTAACGTATGATGTTTTGCTTGAGAAGTATCAAATTGGGCTAGATCAAACTACCAAGAAAATGGAGGATGCTTTGGTTCAAAGCAATGTTTGATCCTTTTGAGGTTTGATATATTCTTAGAAGCATAAATAAATTATAAGCATGTGTTTGTTTATTAAGCTATTGATCCTTTTATAATTCAGAGTTTGCCTATATTGCATTTTGTTAGTTTAAATAAAGTATGGTGTAGTATTATTCACTTTTTTTAATTATATGTGTTAGACACCACGTATAATAAATAAATAAATGTGTGATCCAGTTTTTATAGATGTCTAAATATAAAAGATCTTTTTCAATGAACGTGTGGTGTTTATAAAATATTCATAAAATATCTTTTTTATTGAACGTGTCATGTTTATGTGTAGTATTGTGTTTGAATGCTTTTTAAACGAGTAATATTATGACAACAGTAATAATCACATAATTTCCCTTCATATATTGTATTGAACACGGTTGCATATAAGAATCGTTAAAAAAAATTTAAGCCCAAGAAAAAAATCGGGTCATAAATAAAAGTGCTTATTCCTATTAGATATAAACAATTAATGTTTCAAACCCGGCTTATTGTGCCAAAAAAAATATTTATGAAAATGGAATTAAAGAAATTAAGTAATTGGATTTAAATATTAAAATTTTACAAATTTTATTTTCACATATCAATATTTTTTAAAAAAAAATAAAATCAGGCCTAACTAGTCAATCGGGCAAGGAGCCATCACCGTCCCTGCCAATCCGCCACCCCTCAAAGCCGCCTCTGCCTTTGAACATGATGTACAACACAATTAGGCTATACATAACGGGGCGGCAAATTGGGTGACAAGTGGGGTTTTGGGGCGAGAACGCCGCCCCAGGGCTACAAAAGGGCGAAATGTAGGGGGGCGACAAATTCTTATCGGGGTGTGTGTTTGATATATATATTATTATAATAATATGTTGTGTGTGTGATATAGCTATAACATCACTACACCCCTAAAATAACCCCTCTTTGCTGACCGGACGTCACGTGACACAAATCGTCTCATTTTATAACCCCTCCACTACACGTAGCCTTATAACTCATATACGCGTGTGTAGGTGTGTCATGTGATTAGTGATCCTCAAAACAAAATTATGTGTTGGAAATTAAAGGTTGGTGTTTTAGTGTCGTGGAGGCTTAAGAGTTATTGATGGTCCGTGTGGGGTAAGGTGAAGAATGGTGGTGGGTTATGAGTCAAACTTAATATAATGGAAACAATAATAAAATAAAAGGAAACCATTACCGTTAACCAGTGACACGAGTCAAGGTTATATAACCTCATCCAACCATGTGAGGTTTATATGAAAATAATGAAAAATCATGTATACTTTATATTGAGGTGCATAAGTATTTAGCAACACCTTTTAGAAATTCGTGTGAATTCTATTTAGGTGATAGAACCTTGTTTAAATATTTAACATATAGGATGTTAATCCGGTGGCATTTAGTGAATTTTCGTCAATTAAGTGATAGAGAGTTAAAACTTCATTATATATATTTACGTGGATTTTCTTCAATCAAGTTGTGAGAGTTCAAACTTTATTAGACTATATTGTGTTGAGGCGCGCCACTCCCTGCCACCTCACCACCTTTTAAGCTACAAATAAATGCAAACTAATTAATAAAATATTTTGTAGATAATAAACGAGAAGCAAACTCAAACTTTTAAAACTATACACGGGCAATCAAATTGGCACTGCAACATTACAATTGTAATTTTGCGGTGCCAAAATATTATTCGGTTTTGTCGTCTATTTACATTTTCTTTATTTTTTGTTAGATAATTAAGAATATAACTTGTTTCTATTGCTTCCAGACCACAAATGATCTTTAGCATAAAAGCATATTTTGTAGACAAATATTCGATCTCATCTATCCATCCTCAATTTTTGTTCTTGATTTACAATTTCAAGAATATATCCGGATTAAATGCAATTTTTGTAACCTCTAGGTATAACTCATGCTACTCTATTTCTTAAACTTTCAACAAACAAACTAGCAAGCCACGTTTTTTTTTTCCAGTCACAAAATGTATTTTAACAATTATTTCATTATATATATGGTCAAATTTCATCAGATTTAATTTAAATTAATCGGCACATATGGTTAGACTCTTAGTCTTGACTTTAGCAGAGTCATAGTGTCATTTTCATGGTGTGACCTCTTTAATTCCACAACCATTCGATTTATCTTGCGTACATTAAAGTTTAAACATAACAATCATGTTATTGGCCCTAGTGAATTTATTTCTCATAAGTACTTCATACATAGGCATTATATATCCGTAAATATTCATCCGAATTTGATCAAAGCAGATAATCTGTTTTTATGATTTAGTTGTAGAAATTTTATAAATATATGTCAAATTTGAATTTGCCGGAGGAATGGAGATGATCATGTCAACCAGTGACCTGTCAGTAATCCAAATGATTGTTAAAAAAATATCAAAAGTCCGCTAGCTACAATTTTCAATATACTCCACAAATATATATGCGCATTTCTCTCCCTATATCTCTCACTTTGTCTCTCACATGGCTAAAGAAACCAAGAATCCAAAATGGGAAGGCAAAACAACAGCAGAACTCAAAACCACCAAAGCAGACCAAGTATGGCCTCTACTTGAAGACTTTTGCAACCTCCATAAGTGGCTTCCAACTCTAGACACATGCCACTATGTTCAAGGAGTCCATGGTCAACCTGGTCTAGTAAGATATTGTGCCACCATCATAAAAGCATCATCAACACCTTCTAACGACGACGTCGTTAAGTGGTGTCATGAGAAGTTGGTGTCACTAGATCCTGTCCAACGGTGTTTGAAGTATGAGACTGGAGAGAATAACCTAGGCTTTACTGGTTATTATGCAGAGATGAAAGTGGTTGAGATGGATGGTGGTTGCATGGTGGAGTGGCGGTTCGTAGCGGACCCGGTGGAAGGAATGGGATTGGAGGATTTTTTGGGTTATTTGGAATCATCTTTAAAAGCTATGGCTTAGAGGATGGAGAAGGAGCTTCAAGGTGGTACTTGTTGAAAGCCAATATTCATTTGCTTGAAAATACAAAATATAAATAAATAATTGTATTGCCTTTTTCTTTCTATATTATTGGCGTGTAAGACTCACTTTATGCTTGCTTGTTTAAAAGTGGTTTTGGGCATCTTATCCTTTTTAATCAAATTATGATTAGAATATTAAATAACCAGCAGCATTCGATAGGGTGATGCGGCAAGAGTCCAGTTTCGGTCTGTGTCGGTTCAGTTTTAAGTTCATTTTGGTACTGGCACGGTACTGACATTTTGTGAACCAGACGTCCAAGAAGTTACCGAATACTTAAAAGCTTGTATAAATATACAATTGATATCAAACACCAAAAGAATAAAATCCAAATTCAGACACATACATTCTTTTCAACAAATCATTAAAACGAACAACTAATCGTTCACTTATTAACAACGATGAAAACTTAATTTCCTCACCATCCAATCAATAATATCCTGTCCAATTTCTTCACGCTCGGGTTCAAACAAAAGATCATGCAAGAACCCTTCGTACAGCTTTAAGTGCTTGTACTTTGAAGCCGCCTGGTTGAACAAATCTTGTGAACCAAGCGGATCAGTTACCTTATCAGCACTTCCATGAAGCACAAAAAAGGGTACCGTCACATACTTAAAGTTACGGGCCAAGTGAGACGAAATTCTAAGAATTTCATGGCCCGTTCGGATTCTCATGGGCCCGGTGTAAACTAAGGGGTCCGTGTATTTCGCTATCATAGCTGCCGGGTCTCTAGAAACAGGAATACCACGTTTGTTGGCGCCTTTGAATTGGTATTTCGGGGCCACTAGTGAAAATAATGGAGCTACCGCCTATGAAAAGAATAAAGAAAATATGATTTATTATTCTAGCACGAATTTTTTAAAACTATTCAGAACATGTAACCAGAGAACTCACAGGACCCGTCAATGCCCTGCTAACCATGAGACTAGGGTTGTAAACGAACCAAGCGTTCAGTGAACCGTGTGGCGGGAGGTTTGTTTATGTTCGTTTATTTAATAAACGAACGGACATGAACACATCTCTCGTTCGTTCATTTATGTTTGTGAACAAATGGTGTGAAGTTCGTTTATTTAATGAACGAACAAACATAAACACGTCTCGTTCATTCATTCATTCATTCATTCATTTATGCTTGTGAACAAACTGTGAGAAGTTCGTTTGTTTAATTAACGAACGAAAATGAACACATGTCTCATTCATTCATTTAAGGTTGTACATTTATGCTTGTAAGTTTACATTTGTTTAGGTTAATTTGTTTACATTCGTTAATATGTATTTAAGTTTTTAGATCGCTACAATTTAGGCGTAATATCGTGCGATGGAAAGTTTGTTAATGTTCGTTTAGTTAGATAAACAAACAAACATGAAAACATGTCTCGTTCGTTCATATATGTTCATTTAAGTCTGTTCGTTTGAGTTCATGTATGTTCATAAGTTTACGTTTGTCTAGGCTCGTTCGTTTATGTTCGTTAATACTTATTTAGATTTCTTAGACCGATTACAATTTGGGCATTATATCTTGATGTTTTATGAGAAAAATTCATTATTTTACAACTATTGATGATTAATTCTCTCAAATTTTCAGTCAACAGAATCTGTTAAACTAATTCTCTCTCTCGAGAAAAAAAAACTAGATGTTTGTCGCTATTTTAGAGAATTTTGGTAGTTGGTTGCTAGTTTAATAATTGAGGCATAAATGCATAATATCTTAATACTTTATGAGAAAATCCATTATTTTACTACTCTTGTCCAATAATTGCATTTTTTTAATCACTTGTGAAAAGCATGTAACACGAGATGAAGAAAAGGTTACTTACCCCAACTATGGGATGTGAAGGAGAAACACGCAGCGCGGGTGAAGTGAGTATAATTCCCTCTAGCATTTCTTCAATGTAAGGATAGCTAGCAGCCTAATTGGTTAAACTAAAGTTAAACTTTGACCTTCATAAGCAAAACTTTTAAGTATAGTAATTACCTTTAAAACCACAGCTCCCCCAGTCGAGTGCCCATAAAGAAAGCACGGTGTTCCCGGGTGATCTGACTTAACCTTCTCCAATAAAGATCCCTAACAAGCAGAAGGATAAATGAATGAATCAAAACATGTGTACAAAGAATATACAGACAAGTGTATGTATATGTATATTATGAAGGTAAGTAAGAAGAACTTGGCTTACAGTATCTGCTACAACATGATCAAGTGAAGGCACGTATCCATGCAATCCATCACTACCTCCATGACCTATAATATGAACAAACTTTTTTTTTAAATTGTCGCGACCGAGTAACAAAAATATATCACAACATACCTACCTATCCAGTCCATTGCATAAACCCCAAAGTTATGAGAATTAAGTTGCCTTGCAAAATCAGCATATCTCCCACTGTAAATATTCATCACATGACCAATTATGCATACGATTGTACTTTACTATATGTTCACATAATAGTTCAGTGTTGAAATAAGGGATCACTTACCTATGCTCGTTCAGTCCGTGAATGATGATCAAGATGCCCCTGGAAATAAAAAATTAAGTAAATTACAGATTAGAAAATACTGAAATGGTAAAAACCGTAAACCATTCATTTCATCGATAAGAAAGAGAAATTGACAAATACTGTATTTCACTAATTCCTAACTTAATTTTATAATTGTCATGTTCTAAATTCTACTAATTTACAATTCCAGAAATTTGTTATTATAGAGGATATGGCTCGAAGGCAGAGTTCATAACAATCTTGAAGACAAGAAACTAGGTTCAAACCGCACAATTGAAAACAAGATAACCTTTTAAAAAAATGAAATATCTCAAAATCAAACAACTAAATGAAAAATCCTGTAGTTATGTGGTGTCGTGGCGATCACAAACACAGATTCAAGTACAGAACTGAGCTTATACATATCTTAATGAACAAAACTTTCTCCAAACTAAAGCAAACAAAGATCAACAATGAGGATTAAGTAAACGTGCACCTCAGACACTTGAACTATAATGAATTGCCTTCTAAACTTTAAAATTAATAACCGATCTATAAGCTTTGGTGTACGATTTTGTAATTACACGGTGCTTAGAGAAACTACTGCAACACTTCCTATAAAACCTAATCAAAACTTATAATCCTTCTATGTCATACTATCTCACAATCCAATCACTAACTTAAGTCAATTAATTAACATCTATAAAGCTTCATATTATCAACTGAACTTGTCAAAAACTCAAAATCATCCAACATAATCAACTGTAGACATATTATCAACATATATCAATCAATAATCACATAACCTAAACCTTCCGTAACAAAATTCGCACCAATTCCATTACAATTACAATAATTAGGTCAAATAACGAAATTCACCTAATCTCATCAGACACCGGAATCCAGGACCGGCAAAACAACGCGTTACGTCCAGTACCGTACAACAAAAACGTGCCGACGTGGCACCTGCTATCGTCAACGGATGACGTGAGCATGGGAACATCCTGAGCGAGAGCTCTTCGTCTAATCACATCCTCTTCGATTTCTCTCCGTCTGAACGGAGACTTGCGTTTGGATGATGGAGATGACGGCGGAGACGGAAGGTGGTGACGGCGGAGACGGAAATGGAGGATGAGAGGGAGGAAGAGTGATTGGAGGAAGATGAGAAAGCGGCGGATGGTGGCGGAGGAGAAGAGTGATCGGAAGACCGGGATGATACGGCCGCTGGCGCCGGAGGTTAGTTCTTGTAATGGTGGTTGTCGGTCCATGTGGTTACGGTTGCGGTCAGATGTGTTTGGAATTGGAATTAGAATTGGAATGGAAGAAGAAGAAAGAAGAAATCAATGGGGGTGGTTATTGTTGTTGGAATTGGAACGCGGAGAGGGGTACGAATGGAATTAGATTCAACTTTAACAAATTTATTATTATTATTATTATTATTATTATATTAGACTAAATGTAGTGGGTAACAAAAATGAGCGAAATTGGGCGACAACACCGCCCCAAGGGCGACAAAAGGGGCGAAATTGGGTTAGGCGAGATGTTTTTGTCGTCGGCTTGCTTGTGGGAAATATTATTATTATTATATTAATATGTGTGTGTGATATATATATATATGTATATATATAAGAGATGGTTCAATAGAGAAATGATATTATTGCAAGAAATGTAAGAAATGAATATGGACTACTAGTTTTATTTTAAGTTTTAATTGGTTAAAGCTAGATAAAGAAATTATTAACTATTCTATTTCTTCAATTAATATAACTAATAAACCATAATACTTATTTATTTAATTAATATAACTAATTAAATTATTATAATTAGAAAATATTAAAAACTCATTTATTTTTATAACTTACTTTTTGTTTCTTGAATTTTTATCCTACACAAGTATAATTTATTTATACATTAAAATTTCTTTCTATCCAAAACTAATTTCTTTCAACTCAATATATTAATATTTATCAACACATACTTACATTATGATGAATAATACCAAAAAAACAATTTTACATGTGTTTGCATTAGATACAACAAAAAACATACAACCTACAAAAAAACGTATAATCTACCCTTGTTTTAAAAACAAGACAACATATAACCTACACACGAAAAACATTTAACCTACACAAAAAAATCATCATCAATAAAATACACACGCACACGAAAACATATAACATACACACAAAAAACATATAACCTACACACGAAAATTATATCTTACACAAATACAATTTATTCATACATTAATTTCTTTTAAAAACCAATTTCTTCAAATTCAACATATCAATATCCATCAACACGTAGTTACATTTTGATGAATACTACAAAAAAACTATCTTACACATCGTTGCATTAAATGTCAATAAAAAATATACAACCTACACAAAAACATATAACCTACGCTTGTTCTAAGAATAAGAAAACATATAGCTTACATACGAAAAACATATGACCTACGCATGTGTAGGGTATGTGTATCTTTGTGCAGTTTATATAATTGTTGATGTTGAATTACATATGTAAGTTATATGCTTTTTGTATGTTGTACGTTTTTATTGCTCAAAACAAATATAGGTTATATAACTTTGTGTATGTTGTATATTTATTAAACTTAAATACGTTGATATATGCTAATATATTGAGTGGAAATTATTTTTTTAATATAAAGAAATAGTATTATATGAATAAATTGTATTTATGTTGAATAAAATGAAGAATATGTAAATAAAAAATAAAACTAAAGTAGTGTTTTTATCTTTTTAATTATTATAGTTAAAATAGTTAGATATATTAATTATAGATATTTATTATGGTTATATTAGCTGTATTAATTGGAGAGAGAGAGTGTATTTATTGTTGCATTTACATCTTTTTTATTTATTTTTAAATAATTAAAACCTAAAATAAAACTAGTGACTCATATTCATTTCTCTCATTTCTTGCAATAATTTGATTTCTTTCTTGAACTTAAACCTATATATATATATATATATATATATATATATATATATGATGAATTTCATTACAAAACTCTTAAATTATTTAAGAACTTGAAAGAACCTTTGAAAACCAACGTTTTTTATAAAAAATTTTGTATGTTAATGTTAGTTGAGTGTAGCTTTATCATTTTTTATATCTATATTTACGATTACAATTTTGAAAATTAGTTTTTATACATATCTATGTTTTGTTTTACACGTATGTAAATTTGTTAGTACATAAATTTTACACATATGTAAACTTGTTATTTATATATGTAATCAAATTTTTTTATATAAAATATGATAGAACTACTCTTAAATAATGTTAGTGTATAAAAAAATTTTAAAAAATGTTTGGCTGTTTAGAGTTCCTAATAGTTCTTAACTTTTTTGGAGTTCTTAAATGATATCAACCCTATATATATATATATATATATATATATATATATATATATATTAGGTTACAACACCATTACACCCCTAAAACAAAAACTCACTCTTTGTCATATGGTGTAATTCGCCCCATTTTGTAGCCCCTCCACTACACATAGCCTTATATATATATTCTATAAACGGAACGAAATGGTCAGACGAGATCTTGTACGTCTTCGTCTAATAAGCTTTTGTTGGAAAAACGGATGGTTTATTCATAAACATTCTACCGAACGAAAATCCGTGTTCGTGTCTGTTCATTAAGGAACTATGTTTGTCTGTGTTCGTTTGTGTGCGTTCGTTAGTATTGTAAGTGGACACTAACAAACACTAATGGACAAACGGACACACATACACTAATGGACACTAATGGGCAAACAAATATAAACGACTTTAACGAACAAATAAACATGAGAAGGACCCTGAAGTTTATGATAAATACATGTATTAAACTATAGATAAGCTTAGCATTGGTAACGAAAGCATCGATCTTGAAAAGCTTCAGAATCAAAAACGGGTGTCAGTACCGAAAGTGCTCGGCATGATACAGGTAAAGATATATGATGATATCCTAAGGTAAATTGCATCTAATATACCGGTATCAGTATCGAAAGTATCAATCCTGACAATAACATGTACCATCTCATTTTATTTCCTTTCTTCACTTAAATAGAATTTGAGAACAAAGTGTAAATTAAACACTAAAAACCAAAAAGACATTACTTGAATGCATGGATGAAACAGTTTACGGTTTAAGACAAGCTTGCATGAAATCGGCTAATTCATAGAAATGAGTTGAGCCCGATCTAAGGTAAGCTTGCTTGTTAATTAGTTAACTTATTGACTAGTTATTTGTCTGGTTAAACTCAAAATGAAAGAAACAAGAGTAAACTATTTAATTTATTTTTGTTGCATTTCAAGATAATTTTAGCCATTCGGTTAATGAATCCAATTCAATTGGTTCTATCAGCGGAGCGATTAGGAGTAGATTAGATTGTCGATGGAAAAGAAAAAGAAAAAAAATTAAAAATAAAAACACAAATGCAAACTGTTATTTTATTAACATTGATTGTATTGGAATGTATAGCCACGGTCCCCATCTCATCCTTTATTCTTCATGGCTTGAACGACATATCAGAATAATAAAGAATATTTCTACAGTCTATATATATCCTTCAATTTAAACTAGTTGCTACGCTCGCTCGCTACTGCGGTAATCGACTTTAGCACACTGGGTTCGTGTTAGAGTTATACAAGTGATCTAGGTGTGAACCAGAATTAAGCTAAACAACTTGAAATCGTATATATAACAAAAAGTTATGTACGTTATTATTCGTGGGTTGATTTTGAATAAAATTTATTTGCTAGCGTAGATTAAAAACTTAATGTTGCAAAGCATGTTTGAATTTTAAAAGTGTTAAGAGTAACATAAAAACCTATTCAAAAGTTGAAAAAAATAAAATAAAAATCAAACTATATAAGTAAATAATATCAGTTATAGTTATTTTAGTTCACCAACTCAAGCCAATAAAGATTTCTATAATAAGATCTTATGATTTCCATGGTCAACATTGGATAACGTATAATCCTTGTAAATGCAAAGATAGTATAAAATATCTACATGCTTTTGCCAAACAAAATTATAAAAACACAAGACCTTGTGATGAAGATTGGGATCTTAACAACCTAATACAACATAGTTCTTTGATATATTGTGAGATTTTTAGATAACTTGTTTAACCTCTTTGGATGAGCCTACCAGAAGTGAAATTTACAAACACACATAACAAGTTAAATTTATTTTACAATTGTTAATTATTTGTTAGTTTATAATATAGGGACTGATCGAAAAGTAGTGATTTTCAAGTTTTTGAATTTTATCTTCTCATATTTGTTGATACTAGATTTATAATAAAAACTTAGCTTTATAATAAAACGATGCATTTCAAATAATAAAATAAGGAGTATTATAACATGTATCTTTTTCAGTCATATTTTCTAGAGATTTTGTGTCAATTTGTATATAAATATACTAATTATAGTCAGTTACCAAAGAAATGGACCTACATTTAAATATTATTTTTTAAAGTTTTTAGTTATATATTATTTTTATTTTTTAAATTGATCACATCAAACAGTATTGTATTTGATACATTATTTTAACTAATATATAGTATTAGTTTCACAACAAAATAATGCACTTCATTTAGTTAAAAAAAGTATTATAACATGATCATGAATTTTTTCACTCGCATTTTCTAGAGATATTGTACGTGTTAATATGCATATATATATTATACTACTTTATTATTCATACAATGATACAAACATATTAATTGTTGTCACTTGCCAAAAAAACACTAAATCTTTTGTAATTCTATTCAAGTGTTTTGTATTTTCTATTTCGTTCATGTTTTCGATCTATCGAATCAATTTATTTTTTCTCTAGCTCATGCTCAAGCTCATTTAAGTTAATTGGCTTGATTCGAGTTTAACGAAAGTAACAAGATTATAAAACTATTAAAAGATCACAAGTATCTTAGACTTGTAGAAATGAACTTCTAGTTTGAAAGAAAAAGATCACAAGTTAACAAATCTTTACCAAAATCTTTTAATAACAAACATTATAAAATGTACGTGACATTATAAGAAGAACATTCATCCAAGAACATTCACCACAAGTTTAAAGTTTCATTTCAATTCTCTATCATGTCTCAAGAAAACAAAGATCCAAAATGGGAAGGCAAATCCATTGTAGAACTCAAAAACATAAAGGCAGAACAATTATGGCCTCTCTTTGAAGACTTCTGCACCTTCCATAAGTGGATTCCAGGGCTTGACAGCGAAAAATGCCACTATGTTGAAGGAGTCTATGGTGAACCAGGTCTCATCCGGTGCAATGTCTTCACTGAACAATCTTCGGAAACTTTGTCGAATGACACCGATAAGTGGTGTACCGAGAAGCTGTTGTCCATGGATCGCATTGAACAGACTCTGAGCTATAAGATCATAGAGAACAACCTAGGATTTAGGTACTATGTTGGTACTATAAAAGTGATCGAAATTGAAGAAGGTTGCAAGATCGAGTGGTCGTTTATCGCTGATCCGGTGGAAGGAATGAGATTGGAGGATTTGGGAGGTTTTGTTGAAGGAGTCTATGGTCCATGAATCTGACCTGATCCATGACGATGTTTCCACGGATTTAGAGATGAACGAACCACGCCTTTATCTTCTTCTCCGGTTGCTTGAGATCTGCAATGGCTTTTTGGGGGTGTGGAGGTGACTGCTAAGAAATCTCAAGGATCTCTTGTTTACAGACACAAAAATATATGATGGCAGCTCTTACTGAGCATCCCCCTTAATAAGGAGGTGAAGACCTCCTTATATAGAGAGCCTCATGGCCACCATCATGGTAACCTAATGGGCCTAGCCCAGTTAGGGTTACCTCCACAAAACCCCCTCAGCCCAATAACATTGTATTAGTCCGTATAATAAAATAAGCCAAACATAATAAATTTAGGGTCGTAAAACCGGGTTTAGTACCATACCCCTACAAGCCCCCCAAGTCCAGTGTTGCTCCTAGGCGTGCAAGCGTTTAGGTGGAGCGCTGGACTTTATAAGGTGTGTTAGGACGTGAGGCGGTTTTTTCCCTTTTTTTCGGCCTTGTCTTTATTGTCTTTGAGTTTTGGGAGGTTTTCTCCATGATGGTGACATGTTGTGGTCCTTATGATAATGATGGTGCACTAGCATGAATAAGATATAGCACGCATCATAACAATAGTGGCGCGGGGCCTGATAAGAGATAGAGTGCGCGTCTCGATAATAATGTAATGTAACTTGCGCGCGAGGCAGCTTACGAGTTATAAAAATAGTTAAGCTTGCGCGTGAGGCGACTTACGAGCTATAAAATAATAAAGCTTGCGCGCGAGGCGACTTACGAGCTATAAGAATAATTAAGCTGGCGCGTGAGGCGACTTACGAGCTATAAAATAATAAAGCTTGCGCGCGAGGCGACTTACGAGCTGTAAGAATAATTAAGCTTGCGCGCGAGGCGACTTACGAGCTATAAAATAATAAAGCTTGCGCGCGAGGCGACTTACGAGCTATAAGAATAGTTAAGATTGCGCGCGAGGCGACTTACGAGCTATAAAATAATAAAGCTTGCGCGCGAGGCGACTTACGAGCTATAAGAATAATTAAGCTGGCGCGCGAGACGACTTACGAGCTATAAAATAATAAAGCTTGCGCGCGAGGCGACTTACGAGCTATAAGAATAATTAAGCTTGCGCGTGAGGCGACTTACGAGCTATAAAATAATAAAGCTGGCGCGCGAGGCGACTTACGAGCTATAAGAATAATTAAGCTGGCGCGTGAGGCGACTTACGAGCTATAAAATAATAAAGCTTGCGCGCGAGGCGACTTACGAGCTATAAGAATAATTAAGCTGGCGCGTGAGGCGACTTACGAGCTATAAAATAATAAAGCTTGCGCGCGAGGCGACTTACGAGCTATAAGAATAATTAAGCTGGCGCGTGAGGCGACTTACGAGCTATAAAATAATAAAGCTTGCGCGCGAGGCGACTTACGAGCTATAAGAATAATTAAGCTTGCGCGTGAGGCGACTTACAAGCTATAAAATAATAAAGCTTGCGCGCGAGGCGACTTACGAGCTATAAGAATAATTAAGCTGGCGCGTGACCATGTGGGATGTTATTAGGCTCCCGACCTTTAAGTTTGGCGCGTGGCCATATGGGTTTATAAGGATTCCCAACCTTTGAATATGGCGTGTAGCCGTATGGGTTTGGGGATTCCCAACCTTTTGGTTTGGCGCGCGGCCTATAGGTTTATGAGGATTCCCAACCTTTAAGTTTGGCGCGTGGCCTATGGGTTTATGAGGATTCCCAACCTTTAAGTTTGGCGCGGATGTGATATGCGTGAGCATATGCGCGAGCATACGTGATGCGTGAGCATATGCGTGAGCATACGTGATGCGTGAGCATACGTGATGCGTGAGCATATGCGTGACCATACGTGATGCGTGAGCATATGCGTGAGCATACGTGTAGGTTTTGGCTTTGTGTCTTCATGACATCCTGATTTTAAGCCTCGTCTATATTTTGTGGGTTGACCCGCCTCGCTCGATGTAAGGCGGGTGCATACCCCCTTCAAGCCCCCCAGTCTAATGTGTCTTGTCTCGCGCGAGCGAGATAAGATAGATATTAGACAAGTTTGCTTTTTCAATAGGGCCTGTTTTTTCTTTTTCTTTTCTTGCACGCGCGTTGCGCGTGATTCCATCCCTCTGGTGAAAACGAATCGTCAATGCACGTGGTTGGCTGGTGTTGGATCGCGGTGGTGCGGTGCTCGGCGCTAGCGCGCATGAGTGACTGCGCGCTGCTGCTTCATGGCGATGTATTGAATCGTGGTGGCGCATGCGTGGTGGCGATGTATTGAATCGCGGCGGCGCATGCGTGATGGCGGTACATCGAACCATGGTGGCGCATGCACGATTTCGCGCGCGTGTGCTTGTTGAATATAAGGTATGCTTACACGTTGAAATTTGAACAAGGTTGTAAGGAATTTATTAAGTACTCCTTAATAGTTGTCATATTTCAGGCTATTTTGCGATATTTTGAATATGCTGACACGTGTCTTGGCATTTCGTTATTCCTCTTTTGCGCGACGTTATCGTGCATTTATTATAGGGAATTATGAATGAGTTCTTTAGCCTTTGCGCGTCTATATTTGGCGCACCCATTATAATCCCATTCGCGGCCCCGACCTGAAACCTCAACAACTGTGTTTTGGCATGTGCTTTGCCTTAGTTGTGCTTAGGTATGTTATGGTCGAGCCGCGCAATACGCGGGATGGATGCTATGAGTAATTTGAGCTAAGGCTCATATTATTGGGCTAAGGCCCTGACGTTTTAGAGTTAAAACTCGTCAACGCGTTTGAGATTGAAGCTCGCGCATGTATGTTTTACTTCGTTTTAGTTTTAGTTTGATGTCAATATAATGTTGTCATATTGCTCAAATTAATAAAATGAAGTGTGAAACATGTATGCAAAGATCAAAATCAGGCTTGCACATGCATGGCGGCGGAGTCGTGACTCGCGGGCGAGCTTGCATGGTGGCGAAGCTTGCTCCTTGGCAGTGCGCATGCATGGCGGCGGAGCGGTGACTCGCGGGCGCGCATGTATGGCGGCGAGTCTTTTGCGCAAAACCCACATGGTGGTTTCCGCGGAGTGAAAATTCGCTGGCGCGCGTGCATGGCGGCGGGAGTCTCCGTAATCTAAATTGTAATTTTAAACCTAAAATCCAGGTCTGTAATCCAGATCTAGATCTGTAAATCAGATCTAGATAGATCTGAAGCTCGGAGCGGAGAGAATTTAAAACCATCACAGATCCGGAGGTTTGATCATCCGAATCAGGTAGTTTCTTTCTTGGATCTACAAATCCTTTTCAGCTTCATTTTTGCACAGATCTGGAAGCCTCTTTTAGATCTATGGATCTTTTTGAGCTTTAATAGAACAAGTCTTGAAGCCTCTTTCTGTAAACTTCCAGATCTGGGTTTTTCTTGGGAGAGATCTGAGGACCGAGACGAAAATCGAAGGGTAGTTCGTTGCCGTCCCACGGATGGCGCCAATGTCGAAACATGAAATGAATCTGACCTGATCCATGACGATGTTTCCACGGATTTAGAGATGAACGAACCACGCCTTTATCTTCTTCTCCGGTTGCTTGAGATCTGCAATGGCTTTTTGGGGGTGTGGAGGAATGTCGAAGCATGAAATGAATCTGACCTGATCCATGACGATGTTTCCACGGATTTAGAGATGAACGAACCACGCCTTTATCTTCTTCTCCGGTTGCTTGAGATCTGCAATGGCTTTTTGGGGGTGTGGAGGTGACTGCTAAGAAATCTCAAGGATCTCTTGTTTACAGACACAAAAATATATGATGGCAGCTCTTACTGAGCATCCCCTTAATAAGGAGGTGAAGACCTCCTTATATAGAGAGCCTCATGGCCACCATCATGGTACCCTAATGGGCCTAGCCCAGTTAGGGTTACCTCCACAAAACCCCCTCAGCCCAATAACATTGTATTAGTCCGTATAATAAAATAAGCCAAACATAATAAATTTAGGGTCGTAACACCAGGTTTAGTACCATACCCCTACAAGTAAAGAGCTCCAAACTCATGCATTTTGAAATTGGAATAACTATATGTTCATGGTGGTGAATTAATAATCCTATGTCTATCTCAACTTTTTACTAAATCATTTTAATTGGTGATTTGTTAAAGAAACATACAAGTGACTTTATATTAATTTGTAAGTTTTTTTTCCGGTCAAATATTAGTTAAGTGATGGTACGAAGTTTAGCAAGACATAATGCTTGCATTTATGTAATTGTGCCAAATGTGTTAAAGTTTGTCTTCAAGGTGGTTATTAAGGATACATTTTGTTGTATGTTCTTAAGTCAGTCGTAAAGGACATAATAAGAAAATTGTTATATTTTGTGGTAAGTTGATAGATGTTTGGAAACTAAAGTAGACAAGTAGTGGAAACTTTTTTATTTTGTTTAACAAAACCAAATGGATTTTTAGGTGGTTTTGTTTAACGTTTGAAAAACTAGGTAAGTCGCATAAGGGGCAACGACATTTAGGTCAAGGCAAGATATTCGGATAAATCGCATGGGTGGAGGTGTGCGGGGAGGGGGGGGGGGTGGGGGGGGGGGTTGCATTCATCGCTACTAGCTCAACCGACTTCAATTTTTTACAGAAATTTCAAGTCACACAAGGATCAGTTTGCCCAAATTAACTTGTTACCTAATGTGGGTTTGTATAGCCAAAACAATCCACCAACATAGGGCCTGTTAAGGCCAACCGTGTACAACATTAACATAGTTGGACCATTAGCTAGGCCCAAATTAACTTCTTGTAACCTAATGTGAGGTTTTGTTTCATAAAGTAACGTATTAAAGTAGATTAGGGACAAAAAGCCAAACAATACACCTAGTCGTCCGACATATTAACGTCGTCTTCATTTATTGTTGCTAACGAGCAGATTAAGGGATAAAACCCATGTATACATGTACATATACACGTATATATATACTTACACATTTCGTATTAAGAGGATTAATTTGAAAGCCCTAGATGAGGGAATGGGTAAGCAAATCAGTCATAAAATTGGATTAACCAATACCTGTATGATGACAATTACAACTAAAACCATGAAAAATTAGAAATTATGTCCATACTTAGTATATTTTTAAGGGAAAATTCTCAAAATGTCTCATTTTTAAAGATAGATTTCAAATATTACCTTCAAAATTCAAATTCCTTATTTGTCCCTATATTAACTTGTCTTCGGCTCTACGTTAGGAAATCGAGAAGATATGTTTCTTAACTCGCCGCCTCCCCCTCCATATTAGCTCATAACCCGTCGCTTCATCGCCATGTTAGCTCAAAACTCATCGCCTCCGCTCTATGTTAGCTCAAAACTCGTCGCCTCCACCATATGTTAGCTAAAAAAAATCTACTTTATCTTTACTAAAAACATGGATCCAAGACTTAATTAAAAAATATTTTAAATTTTAAATTTTATTGGTTTTTAAGTTCTTGTATATTGAATTTTGGATAATAATATGATTTAGAAAAGTCATGCATACCATCAAATTATTTTATGTGTACCCTTCTTAGATATATTTTTTAAATAACAAGATATATTAGATTTATTTTTTTAGCTAACATAGGGTGAAGGCGATGCGTTTTGAGCTAACATGGAGCGGAGGCGATGAGTTTTGAGCTAATATGGCGGGAAGGCGACGGGTTATGAGCTAATATGGAGGGAGGCGGTGAGTTAAGAAACATATCGTCTCTATTTCCTAACTAGGGCCGAAGACAAGTTAAAAAATAAAGAAAGAGAGTTTAAATTTTAAAAGAACATACGTAGTAGAATCTCTCTTTAAAAGTCTTTAAAAATGAACCTTTTAAAATTTTTCCCTATTTTTAATATGTATATGTATGCGTGGCACTTGTCACATTATTTATTTTTTTATTTTTAGATTCGCGCATGACACATTATTAAAATACATATTATGCATGGCATATTATTTCTGCAGGGGTTTATTAAAAGTTAATCACATCATTGAACAAGTAGCATATAAATTACTTTTCCATGCAATATCTTAATATTCGATCTCGTGGTCAGGAAAAAAAAATACTATGTATTAATTTGATAATTTACTTATTAATAATTCATTTTTATATACTATAAATAAATTTTAAGAGTAATCGTTTTTAAAACCAAAATTTTAACGCTTGCATTTTGAGAGTAATCTTTTAAAATTTTGAATTATTTAAAAAGTACGGTTATTTTTAGGTTTGTCTCACCTGACGAGTGGCCTTTTTCTTTAATCACAAATGGGGCCGTAGCACTTAGTTTGACAACATCTTTTAGATCTACCGCTGCTTGCGATGCGCGCATATAATGCATATATGTGTGAACCCTCGGGTGGACAAAAGTAAAATTGCACTAATTTTGACGTTATTTTACTAATCTCGTGAAAATAACGTTAAAAGTGGCGGAAGGTTACTCAGGCATTATGTGGTGGCGTTGATAGCCGAAAGACAAGGGTACATGCACCGATCAGCCGGTGTCCCGATGATTGAGTGTTATGTGTCTTATGTCCAAGGCTTGATGCAAAACTACTATCGAGCCAGGGGTCTCACCGAAAGCAGCCTCTCTATCCCTATGTGGTAGAGGTAAGGCTGTCTACATCTTACCCTCCTCAGACCCTATCATAACTTTGCTATTGGTGGGATATACTGAGTACGATGATGATCACTGTTTAGAAAAAAATATATTAATTGTTAATGCTAACTGCCACGAGCCGGCCATTTGTTATTTGTGATTACAAAATTAGCACTAGTTATGAAAAAATTCTTGTATATAAATTATTATGCAAGCATTCATCCAAGAATACCAACAACAAGTTTGAAGTCTAATTTCACTTCGATTCTGTCTCATGTCTCAAGAAAACAAAGATTCAAAGTGGGAAGGCAAATCCACAGCACAACTTAAAAACATCAAGGCAGAACAAATATGGCCTCTCTTTGAAGACTTCTGCACCATTCACAAATGGCTTCCAACCCTTGATGCTGAAAAATGCCACCAAGTTGAAGGCGTCTATGGTGAACCAGGTCTTGTCAGGCACGTTGTCTTAGCCGAACAATCATCGTCACTTTTGCCAAGTAACATAACAGATAGTGCACCTACCAAGTGGGCTAACGAGAAGCTGCTGTCTATAGATCCCACCCAAAGGTCTTTTAGCTATGAGATCACAGAGAACAACCTAGGATTTAGTTGTTATTTCGCAAACATTAAAGTTATCGACGTAAACGATGGTTGCAAAATTGAGTGGACTTTTATTTCTGACCCGGTGGATGGAATGAGATTAGAGGATTTGAGAGGTTATGTAGAATCAATTCTAAAAACCGTAGCGGATGGAATGGGAAATTACTTATCTTTAATGGCCAAAGAAAACAAAGATTCGAAGCATAACTAAAGAGCATCACGGTGGGATGATTTATAGGAAGTTAATCCTGAAACAAAGTTAGAAGAAAGTTGGATGGATAATGATGAAAGTTTAACTAAGTTTAGTTTCTAATACATAGTTTGAACTTTCTGGTAAGTTTAAATGTTTAAGAGTAATATAATAAGTTTATTTGTTTTGCAAGTTAAATTATTTGAGTCTTTTGTTTGGTCTTTTGTTTTGTTCCACAAAATCAAGTTGTTCCCTAATCTCTATATAATCGATAATACGAATAAAACAAAACGAAGATTTGTGAATAACTCTCACGCGTATTAATCACAAAATAGCTCAAAACATATTACAATTCTCTATTGATGAATTCACTCCAATTGTCTCTATATACTAACCAAACTGAATTGCTAGCCTAACTAACGTATTTGAACACAAATCAAATAGCTAACTAATAGGAGATACTTCAGATAGACCTACTTGTTTAATCCTAACACTCAGTCCACCCAATCTTGTTGTCTAAGTTACATTAAACCAATCCACTAACTAATCAACCCATTCTTGAATTAATCGGCCCAACCCATTTCAGCTTCAGCGAGTCGAATATTAGCCCATCGGAGACCAACATCTTCTTTGATTTTTGGGTAATTTGGAGAGCAGTGTAAACATTTCTGGACATATATAGGTGCAAAACTTGATAAATGCTATCATAAAATAATTAAATAACACTCTTTATAGTTTGATACATAATAGCAATATTCATGAACTTTATTACTCGTATATTTCAGTTTCTTAATAATTTATATTAATGTACGTTCTTTCATCCTAGAAACATAAAGAACCATCGAATCTCTTTTTATATCTCACCATCATTATACTTGTGATGCCTCTTATCTCTCTCCATCATTTTTCATGTGTTATGGTTCTTTAGGGATCTAGAAGTCATGTGAAGTAGTCATTGACTCATTTCTATGATAATAATATGTCCCTGTAATTAGAAAAAAAAGAATGCCTTATAATTTTTTTTAATTAGACTCACTGTATATGGGTAGAGCTAACTGAAGAGAGATATTACTAACCTTCTTGTGAAGACAATACTAACTGTCACTGCTAATTTCATATGGCCATAAGCATAAAATTAATGTATGATTATTGTGCCAAAACGTGTAATTCTGGCCACGCAAACCATCCCAAGACCAACAAGTGAGAGGTAAATCAGCTTCAATCAACGGTAACAATTGTCGCTTAGAATTTGATTCGAACCCACGACCTAAAGGCAAGTCTTACACCCCCTTAACTAACTGAGCTACACGAAGGGAACAATGTATGATATTATATATGATTGTAATTTCGTTTCAAAATAACTATTTTTGTTATGGAATTATTAGAAAATTAACATGAGATCTAGTTTGTAAAAATAAACAATTTTGAATATTTTGCATTAGAGACAAATACGTGACCAACTCAGTTAATCTCTTTTTTTGGCCGGCTTGGTGTTTGACAACCGGTTCCAAACCGTAAACCGGATCATAAAACCGATTTTCCAAACCGTATCTATAGACCGACTTGGTTCATTTTTAACCAAACTGATTTAGCTTGGCTTGTGTGTTTCAGACGATTTTTTTAATGGCAATTTAACGTATTCCTAATAAAATACTACACCTTTTAACACACCAAGATATCATGATCATAATAACAAATGTCCTTTTAGAGTGATCAAGACGCTACAAATGTTTTTACACCTTCTAAACAACATGGTTGCCTCAATAAGACTTCCCTCTAGAAAGGGCACGTTATTAATGATTGTAGAACTGTTGACTCACGCTTAAACCTAAAAGGGGTGGTGATCTTATGTCCACGTACTTCTAGTTTGAGTGATTGAACATAAGTCATCCACATACATTTAACAAGGGAGTAACAACTAACAACTAGTTGGTGAAATCACACACTATATAGTAAATGACCCAAGAGCCAAGTCACAACCATCACATATTCAAAAAATATTGTTCTATTCAACTCAGCTAAAGTGATCAACACAATCTTGTTATTATGGCTCCAGATAGAGATACCCTAGTGACTTCCTACAATGCTAAAAATACACCAACAAATCGTCAAAAACCATCAAGTTTATCAACCGAAACGTTACAAAGAACGGTATCAGATATCTCCTATGAGCTAAGCAAAGAAGTAGATGCTGTTGCTGACCAACCGAAGCTTCCCCCTATATCAGAAGTTGAAGTTGCAAAGTGTGAGTGTTGTGGGATGAGTGAGGAGTGTACTCCAGAGTACATTGCGCGAGTGCGTGAGAAGTTTTTAGGGAAATTAATTTGCGGGTTGTGTTCGGAGGCTGTGAAGGAAGAGATGGAGAAAAGTGGAGTGAATATTGAGGAAGCATTGAGTGAACACACAAAGGATTGTGTGAGGTTTAATCGGTTCGACAGGAGGAATCCGGTGTTGTTCCAAGCCGCGGCTATGAAGGAGATGTTGAAGAAGAGCACAAGGTTAGATGGGAGTAGGGGTAAGTCTCTTAGTCCTAGAGTTCATAAGAGAGGTTTTGGTAATGTAAACAAGGGTGGGCTTGCTAGGAGTTCAAGTTGCATTCCTTCTATTACAAGGGAAATGAATGATTGAGAGAGATGCATATGGTGAAAAAACTATGTGTAACATGCAACTTTATGTGTTTAATTTATATGTTCATGAATGCATATTAACTAATTAGGATTAACTTGTCATTTTGAAAACAAAATGCATTTATACTTTTACATGTATTTAGTCAGTTGGGTATTATGTATTTATAATCAACTATTTACATAGGAAATTACAATTTAATAACTCCAAATAATTAATCTACACAAATCATATGTTTAATTGTGATAAAAACTACATATCATGCAACCAATAACTAATATATTCTAACTAGTAACGGTGCATATATAATTTCGCATTGCTTTTTCTATTTACCATAACATAGCCCATGCTGTGAAGACCTGGATTGATAGAAACCGAGTTAATGGCCGTGGTGATTCATCTGAAAAAGGATCACCCACGACCTATATAACTTCACCCACGGAAGCTTCCATCGGTGAAGGTCGAGTTTTCTAGTAGGACTAGGAAATCTAAATAAGAGTACGACAATACAAAATCAATCGATCTATAATAAATCAAACGATACATTAAAATGTAATTTTGAAATTCTTGGTCATATCATCGCATGATTGCGAGAAGAGAAGAGTTTACATTTTAAATAATAAATAATTAGGAAAGATCAAACCGTTGAATCTCATTATTAGTGTTAACTAGTTTTGTTACGAGTATTATATAATAAATTTAATAGACTAATACACACCTTTTAATCTTACTCTTAAATCTACATCAATGGCAATCACAACATTCGAATCGTTACACTTACAATGTCAAACACCAATTTGTACACCTTTTCTATCTTTCTTGTTTAAAAAAAGAAAACATAACTGTGAAAGTAATGTCATTGTAAAGCCCAAAATGGGGTTTTATTTTATGTGGGCCTAGAAGCCCAAATAGAATAAACGAAAGAAGTATATTGCACTTGGGCCTGAATATTCTTGACTTCAGTTGTGGGCCTTGTAGCCTTGTGCTGTGAATAACGGCATAACGCTCGTCATTCTTACGCTCCTCAGTCATAGATTCATAGACAAAAATAACGTTAAATATAGCACAGAAAACATAATTGATTAAATATAACAGAATTCTAAACATTAAAATTTACAAAAACAATTAATAAAATTCTTGTATAAATGAAATAGCAAAAAAAAAAAACAAAAAATGGAATATAATGTTTCATAACAATACGTTTTAAATTTAAAAAAAAAATTGAAAAAAGTCAACAAAACACAAATTCTTACATATTTTTGCTCCATTTTTTAGAAGTGAGTAAATGACACATAAGTCTGCATCCAATATGGGCTTAAAACATTTTAGAAAGGTAAGTTTCTTAAAATAACAAAGGGCTTACACGGAGGCCTTTGACCCATTCCACATGGATCTATATGATTGGGTTAATACCCTCGCAACCTTTCTCAATCTTTATGTCCTACCCGCACACTTGCCCTTAATGCCCTTGACGCCCCATCGGTAATGGTGTTTGGCACCTATGACATGCTATTGTGGACCTGGGCGTTGGCCCATTACTATCAGTCTTAGGATGCTATTTCTCTCTATAAACATATCGATCTTTATGAGCGGCCCTAGGTCCTTGGAACTTCATCTCCCAATGAAGCCTAAAAACATGATTGTTGATGACATTATACTTCGACCATTCATGTGTATTTCAAATAGTTGTGCTAATCAAAACACTACCTGGATTGACTAGCTAAAATCAATGATTCTAATGTACTTAAACTCCAAATTCCTTGTTCTATCTTCTGTCTAGTTTTATTATTTTTTTCCTAAATCCACTAGAGATAAGAAAAGATATCAAACATAATTATGTTAAAACTTTCCCAAATTTACGTGAGCATGTCACCAACATTTGTCGTATCTGAATTCTGAACAAGTACCATTTGCTTTCAAAGTAATATGGAACTTGGGACATTTGTTATCTATACCTAATCAAAGTTTAACCTTTTAATTACTTTAACCAAAGCATGATTAAAGTTCCAATATAGTGTTCATATTGGACCACTACTCCCCTTAAATATGTTAATTAGACTAATTCCATTTAGATTTGAGATGGATCCCCATTTAGTGGAAGTAATTTTACTTGACATCATGCTCACATCACATAGTGATATACATCCGTTGTTCAGTTTGTTTAAATAAAAAAGGACTAAATTGCTAACAGATGTGTATATTGACATGGTGATGATCCATCACTTACCTCTTAATCAGTCAGGCTTATTAATGATTCTGCACAAGATTATCAAAAAGCCTCTAAAACAATTAAGATTAATAGACATGGTTAACTAAAACCAAAATATGGGCCTGTAGCCCAATGCTACCATGGTGTTAATAGTGAAGATTGTCCTATAGTGGGCAAAATACTATAATTTTAGAAGTAGACTATTGGTGTATAAGTTTGTCCTTAGAAAAAGAAAGATAATACACAAATGTGAGTAATCCCTATCATGTTTGTTGTCTAGTAATCTAGTATATATTGAGAGTCTGTTGTATGTGATTATATGTACCCACTTAGAATAAATTTAATCAAAGTAACGCACAAATTAACTTTAACTTTGAATTAATTGGTAAGTATAACTAAAATATTAGCGTGGTGGCATGTAGCCGAATCAAGATGTGTTTTAAACGTGTTTATCTGTCTGGTACTTGAGGGTGGTTTTAAATCCCAGGCTTAACTAAGAGTGTGGTTAGAAGGTCTGTGCTAACTTAAAAATAAATGATCATTCTTTTATAAGTTATGGATCGTTTTCTTCACATTTTTTATATTCTTACATATCCGGACACAAGTCATGTGAGTCATCAATCCCTCATCAAAATCGTCAACACTCAAGAGATGTTTTTAGGTCTTAAATTTATGTTGGAATAAAAGAAAATTCGAATCTACTTAATTTCATATTCACTCAAAGCTATAAACCTCTGATTTATGATCGGCCAATGAAACGAAATTAAAGATTCCTAACACTGTGACAACAATAGAGTTTGATGAGCCAAACGCGATACATACCTTTTCAGAAGCTAAGCAATGAATATGTATGGTTGTGAGATCAATATCAATATATCATACTGGTAGAAGGTCATTTCAAATAGTTATTTTCTTTCCTACAACTAATCAGCATTAGACAGCATTAAAAAAGCCAAGATAAAAGCTAGACAACATTAGCAAAGTCGACTCATGACTCTAATCGTCAGCTATCTTTAGATAAACGGAACGAGTTACGATGCATCTACCTAAAACGATATGATGCCACTATAGCTCAGGTTTTATGTGTCTAGTCACATCTCCTATTGCTTAACATTAGTGATAAAAGAGGTGTACGTGCTGAATGCATACCATTATTTTTGCATATAGTAGAAGTATCTATTTTTTATTCATATAAATCAACAATTTTAAACAAATTGGAAAACATAACAAATTATACAATTACAACGTTCATATATATTTACATATTCAAACTAAGATGCATGCATGAATTTTACGAAAGTGACTTTCAAATATATATATATATATATATATATATATATATATATATATATATATATATATATATAATATATATATATATAAACGAAAACATAAAAATCCTACGTGTCACGATGTGGTCGCTCTCCCTTTTTTTGGAGTCACCAGATTTGTTTGATTTTTAAATGGAGACTTCTCATGTATTTGACCCGAATTCACGGGTATGGGTCTTACCAAACCCAGATATTACTTAAACGGGTTATAACATCTCCATAAATAAAAAATTATTCTCACCAAATTATTCATGTAAAAATCCTATAAAATAAGATATATTAAAAATTAAAATCTTATTTATTTTAAAATATATATATATATATATATGTTATTTAAATTAAAAAACCAATTTGATAGTAAAAAAAATAGGGTCTTAGGTCTCATCAAACCATAAGTATATTATTAACTTTCATAAATATTATTTATAATTAAAAAACCAATTTTATAATAAAAGAAATAAATGGGTCTTGGGTCTCATTAAAACCATATAGTTTTTAAACCGAGTTATAACATCTCATTTATTTGTCAAACAATTTATCATTAAACCATAAGTATATTATTAACTTTCATACAATAAAAAAATATCAATACAAAAAATAAATAAATATTAAAAAAAATAATATAAAACAACCCCCGTAATACGGGGATAAAAACTAGTATATATATATATTAATTGTGAGCATACATAGCAATAAAAAATATAACCTTCTCTACTGACTCACAAACCCACTAATTTTAATAATTTTCTTTATATATACTAACACAAAACTCTCCCTTAGTAATACCGACAACTATTTACCAACGGATATGGCCATTGTAAAAGTGAAACAAATTCGTCAAAACTAGATACTATGAGATGAAAATAACAAAATAACGAAGGCTGACCGCGACTGTAACACCCATTTCTTTCCACAAACATGTTTAGTCAACCATCAAATCAGATGTACTCAAATTTTTCAATAACTCATTTTACCTCGAGCGTTATCATACTCATTCTTCTCACAAACACCCCACTATATAACCACACAAAAAAAATGATTTTTTATTAGATAGACCCACCATACCCGCTTTTAAGTTGCACTTAATGACGTGTGTCTCCAAACATACCGAGGTAGTCTCAATGCAAAATTTTGCATTTGTCTCACAAATGAGTGCCACGGTAGACGCGCGGGTGATCCTAGATATATTTTTTATGTAGTGAAACTCGATTGACATGTTGCTCTTTTAACTCTAAAAATACAAAAAGAACCCGTTACCTTTTTTTATGATTTCTTCTCTAATAAATAAAAAAGCACTTGTATGTTTTTTAACAGGAAACTAGAAAGGACAAGAACATATGACATTTATAGCATTACCACCTATAAGATGATAGCTCAAAACCACTAAGCTATATACATGCTATCTATAGTGCTTTAGTGCTTCTGTCATGGTGGCCACACATGCGTACATACACATACATGCGTGTGCACGTGAGCGATATTGTGGAAATAATATATTTGGTCGAGTGGAATAACCTAATTGTTTGTCCACCAAACTATTTTATGAATGGGTTGTTACAACCTAAATCTTCCATACTTTCTAGCTCCAACAAACCACAATGGATAATTTATGCTTCATTACTTAACTAAGAGCACAAAGAAGTTTTAATAAAATAACGTTTTGTACGTTTAGTCTCGGGGTGGCAATTTTGACCCAAACCCTTTCAAATGAGTCAATTTGAGTTGTTTTAAAAGTTAAATGAATTAGTTTGAGTTAAAGGTTTTATAATAAAATTGGTCAAAATGAGTTATTTGAAATTTTATCCATTTTTTTTCGGGTCAAAATGGGTCGACAAGTTCAAAAAAATGGGTCGATATGAGTTAGTGTCCTAAGGAAATGTGACAGGTTTCGGATCGGAACGGATTTTCGTACAAGACAGGTTTCGGCATGAAACGGGTTTCAGATCAGAACGGGTTCGGTTCAGGTTACAAGTCAACATGAGTTTTCACCCGTGACGTGTTGGGTTTTGGTTTCTTTTGTTTCTTTCTGGTCGATTCCGGACTCGTTTTTGTTCGTTTTTTCAGTTTTGTTTTTGTTCGGTTTGAATTCTTTTAGTTTCATTTTGATTGATTTTTTCGATTTCGATTGATATGGTCCGGTTTTGGTTTTTTGTTTCTTTGTTTCATTTTGGTCGATTCTTTCGGTTTCGGTTCGATTCTAGATGTTTTTTTTATGGAACGAGGACAAAGTATGAAACATTTTAGTGTTTTTACTTTTTTTGTTTATGATTTATATTTTGAGTTATAATTTTTTTTATTATTTTTTTGAATATTTTTTTGAGGGTTTTTAATCTTAATAGAAAACCCCTTAGAAAAATTTCAAAAAAAATAATTAAAAAAATCATAACTTAAAATATAAGTAAAAAACGAAAAATCTAAAAAAACTAAAATGTTTCCGCCGTTATTCTCGTTCAAAAAAAAAAAAAAAAACCTCAAAACCCGGTTTGACCCTAACCTATTTTAACCCAAACCAAAACAACCATTTTTTTAATTGACTCGTTTTGACCCAAATTCATTTTGACTCATACTTATTTTAACCCATGACTCATTTCAACCCATGACTCGTTCGACCCAACCCAACCCAACCCAACCAATTTGAGACCTCTAATTTAGTCCAATAAGTGCCTTATAAAAAATATATCCCATCAACCTAAGATTACAACTTGGACCTTTGGATTGTAGAAAAAGAAATTGTTGATTAGGTGACGGCACACTTCCTAGAGCAAAGCATTAATAATTTTTCGTTTCCTTCTAGAGTGAATTACATAAACCTTTGACATTTTTTTATAAATGAGTTAAGAGTAACAACCCGGTTCGTCGAGAACCTTCTCTCATAGATTCCCTTCACCAAGTCTCATCGCCAGCAATCCGCTCTTATCCCTTGGTGTCAATGCTCTCAATGACCGGCTTTTACAGAACTGAGATTTCATAGGCCGAAACGAAGCCCTTTAAAGGTAGAATTAGGAGTCGAAGCCATGCATTTAGCCCGATTGCTATTCGCCCTTTTTAGCACTAGACTGACATTCTCATTTCGCTTGTTCAGCCTAAATGGCAACCCCTCCCCCCCGCTTAGTCCACCAGGGCGGCCCCTTCCTCTTCCTCAAGAAGAGACGCCGCCAATCCCGGAACCTGCCC